>NC_139257.1:16198657-16798657 GCF_977018435.1 Lepisma saccharinum
TTCATTCTTCTTCTTTTCTGTCCTTATTAGGGCTGAGCCGATATCACTTTGAACTGATGCCGATACTCTTACCGATTTCCACAAATGCCGACCACCCGTTAAGACCAACATGTAGGAGAAGTATCGGCTGGTATCGGTAGATGAATACCAAACGATAGTTTCCAATACCGATACCACTGGTATCTGCTCAGCTCTAGTCCTTATTTTTTCCTCCACTCTTCTAATTATTTTCCTTCTTTCTATCTCAGTCTTCCTCTATTCTCTATTCCCGCTCCCTCTATTCTTTTCTTCTTTCCTTTTTCTCTTCTTTCCTTCTATATTTCCTTATATGTTTTATTTCATCTCTCTCTTATTCAATCAGTTTTCGTGTATCTTCCTTTTGCTTTCCACATCATCTTCAGTATTTACTCTCTCTCTCTCTCTCTCTCTCTCTCTCTCTCTCTCTCTCTCTCTCTCTCTCTCTCTCTCTCTCTCTCTCTCTCTCTCTCTCTCTATGTATTTTATTTCTCTTTCCTTCATTCCCTATAGCTTTTAACGTGTATAATCTTTTTTCTTACGCTACGATACGAAGTCAGACGCTTCGGGTTCGAACACAATGTATATTATTGTCATATTGATGTACGAGGGCTGATCAACAAAGAGTAAGACTGATTTTTTTGTACAGATGTGTATTACTCTGGTGGAAGGGTTACATGATATTTTTCAACGTAGTTCCCCACGACTTGAATACACTTATGACAACATTTCTATCAGTCCGCAAACACATGATGTAAGCCATTGTTTGTGGGATCATTGAGAATCGCCTCACATTTCTTCAGCACGGTTTGAGAGTCCGTAAAACGATGGCCCCTTAGATTTGAGTGCAGGAATAGAAAAAGTAACAGGACGATAGTTAGAGGATATTAGTGGTATTTGTTACACAGTTGATGTTTAATTTCCCTAGATACGTATGCCGTAACGTGATTTGCCACGTGAGGTCGTGCATTGTCATGATGAAGTTGCCACATATTCTGAAGTTGTGTTCGTTTCTTTGCAATATTCCTCCTCACTGCTCACACGTGTCGCCAACACTGATGTATTGTATTCTGCTGTAACTGTAGTATGCGGGGCGTGCTGGTACAGCATTCCCTTACAGTCAAAGAAAGTGATCACTAGTGCTCGGAAGTTGAGGAAAAATCCTTTATTTTCCTAGTGTCCGAAGACGAGACTCAACATAATATATGTTCATTTTGGGTCAATGTAGGCCAGAAAACGGTGGGTTTTATTTGTCCTTTTTGCCTTTTACAGCGATTTTTTGCTTATTGGTCCTTTTTTAGCCTTTGTTTAGGTCTTAAAGGCTTTTTCTTGCAACTTCACCTTCTTTTGACTACGTTTTCGCTGCCCCATTCTCAATTCGAATCATCATCAGTTCATCACCTCTTAAACATCCTTTCTGTAGTAAAGAAATAAAAAAGGAAAGCAAGAAATATATTTGAACCATCCCTGAAACGAGAGAAAAATATTTTTAGACAACTGAAGCAGATACGGTACAAGGTCCTTTAACCATAACTTGGCTGGAAAGTCGCGCTGTAAGTGCCAATTTCTCGTTTTGAAGCTTTCAGCACGGTGTATACGACCAGACAGCACGCGCCTGCAAAGATCGTAAGTCAGACAAGGATAACTGAAGTTATTAATTAATTTGGATCACATTTATACGTCCTTTATTTATATTTTTAGGTATTTTTATAGGTATTTTTATTTTGGCAATTTGTAGGTCTTCAACTTCCGAGCTTCTGTTGGAGACCCTGGCAATTTCCACACTGTGCACCCACAACTCATCACCGGTGACAAATGATTCCAGAAAAGCTTCACCTCCATATCCAAACAGACGTGGCACCTCACGACGTGTCCACTTGATTGCTGCACACTACTACTCAGCTCCATTGTGTGTTATGCGAAATGCACGCATTGTCTAGAACAAATAGCATTGCTGCCAAACAAAGGATCCGGCGGTGGTGCCATCTCTGGGTATTATGTATGAAACCCCACTCTTGTCCAATATGCACATATCAAACATGTAACGATACAGAACGCTGTGCAAAAAAATCAGTCTCGCTCTTTGCTGATCAGCCCTCGTAGCTGATCAGTGGTTGTTCATTCATAGTGAATTGTTTTGACTTTTAACCATTGCACTTGGTTCTTTATACACACACAGACCAATGTTTCAGAGACTGAATCTGTTACCGTTTTCATGGCAGTGTTTTTTTTTTCTGTCGGAGCAAAACAGAGAAGCGTGATTGATTGAATTCGTTTATTTTTCTTCCCTCTTCTGTTGCTACTTTTGGGTAACTGGGAAGATGAGCATGAATAGTGATGATTGAATGGATGCATTGAATTGAATTGTTGCTTTAAGTCCACTTTATGCACAGAAAGGCTAATCGGGACTAGACCTACAGTTTAAAGTGGGATCCGAACCACTGTGCCTCCACCGGGTATCGAACCCGGGACCCCTTGTTTACAAGGCGACGACGTTACCACTATTTTTTATTTCTATTTTAAATCAAACAATTACAGTAAATCTTTACAATTCTTACAGATATGTTATTCAAGTATTACATTTAAAAAATTGGCATAATGTAATTTTCTATAATCTAAAGACATTTGTTCATATTCTTGTATTAGAGTTAGTCCAAAATCCAAGTAATTATAATTTCTTCCCACAGGAAATAAAAACATTTGGTATTGTGCTATTAGCCACTGAACTGATTTTTGCTTTGTACTTGGGAACAAGTGAAACTCTGGTAAGATAATGTCTTTTGCTGATACTTGGTTTGGTGAAGTGCGACAAATTCTGCTGAGCATTGTTCTTAATTTTGACCAAGCTGTGGCTGCTTTCTTACATTCTGTCATCTTATGGGTAATCGAATCTGGTACTTGGCAATTATAACAATTTGGATAATTACTAAAACCATATTTGTGACATCTACCTGCCGTTACAATTACTTGTTGAATCACTTTGTACCATATAGATAATGCCTTGTTCGTTAGATGTGTCGCCGTTACATTATTCCATATTTGTTTCCAATTACATTTTGGATTTTCTCTTTCAATTCGAACGGTAATTATATTGACGTTAAGTTGCTCTCTGTAAATCTGTTTGAGAGAAGGACTGTCATAAGTATGTTGCACAGTTCTATAAAATGTATGAATAGCGATCTCGGTATAAAGCATTAATTCTCTGGGAATAATTTTTATATCCATTGGTGCTGTTAATGGTACATCTTTTAACAGTGTAGTTGTTATTTGTTGCGTGGTGGAGCCAATTGGAGAATATATCGCTGAAGGACCGCTTTGAATAAATATAGCTCTTGATTGTATCGCCACACTCTTTAAGTTCATACCTCCCCTCTTTGCCGGGAGATATAGCTCGCTCATAGCCACGCGGAACACCGAGTCATGCCAGAGGAATTTGCCAATCTGTTGCTTCGGCTTAGCTATTTGCTTCGCTGACAAGGTCAATGTCTTGGATAGGTACCAAAGCTTTGATAAAGCGTAGATGTTTACGTATCTCACTCGGGATTTCAAACAAAGAAACCTGAGTTGATTTGCACGTAAAGTATATATCACTTTTTCGGTCACTAACCGACTATTATGTTCAATGGTGTCTCTGATATTTGTATAAAAATGTATACCTAGTATTTTCACTTTCTGTGCTACACGTACACTAGTGTTATTACTAAACAAATTGTTGACTCCCAAGGGTAACAAAACGTTTTGTTTAAATTTAGCTTTGGACCCGAGACATTTTCAAAATATTTCAAGTACTTTTGTGCATTCTCCAAATCCCTTTCGCTATTTAACAATAAGGTAATGTCATCCATATAATTACTGACTTGAATCGTTTTTGACACAACAGAAATGCCTTCATTTATTTCTTGTAATCTTTTAAGTAAGGGAACCAGTGTTAATACATATAATGCACTACTGAGTGGACTTCCTTGTAAAACCCCTCTTTTCATTTGGAAAGTTTTCGTAAGACACCCATTAAGTTTTAGTTTTAACTGAGTGTCTCCGTACAAAATTTGTATCCATTTTATAAAGGTATCTCCGAAACCAAAAGCCTTTAAAACACTGTACATATATTTATGACTAACTCTGTCATAAGCCTGTGAGAAATCCACTGATAAAATTGCTTTGTTGGCTTGCTGGTTTTGTGTTGTAATAATTACATCAAGTATAGTTTGTAATAAATGATGAATTGTTCTTTGAGGATTACATGCATATTGTGTGTCCCCTATTAATTTATGCATGTAAGGAATTAGGCGGATGTTTATGCATCTACTGATAATCTTAATGTCGCTACTTAGAATTGTAATCGGGCGGTAGTCAGTAACCACTTTAGGTTTCGGTTTTTTTGGAACGAAAACCACTATTCCTGTTCGACTTGAGGACCCTAATTTCCCACTCTGTAATACGTCATTGACCCATTGCGTGAAAACATCTCCAAAGAGATTCCAAAAAGTTTGATAAAAGTGTGAAGGTCGGCCATCCTCTGCCGTTGATTTATTTCTGGCCGCTTTGAAAACTGCATTTCTTACTTCGGTGTTCGTAAAGGGTTTACTAATTTCCGGTCGCTCTTCTTCAGTTAGTCTTTCTGTTACTTGGTTCGTAAAGTCCCACTCGGATTCTAAGGGATTATGAGCTTGACCCATTAATTTTAAATAATATTGTAAAAATGTACTCTGAATTATTCTGGAATTAGTTGTAATCTCTCCTGTGTCATCTGTTATCTGTTATTAGGTGACTTTTAACTTGTCTATGCTCTTGTAAAATATGATATAAATTTGCCTCTTCATCATTATCCAAAGGTAACTTTTTGCTTTTAATTTTTACGATGATTCTCTTTTTTTGGTATAGAGAGAGTAATTTTGATTTCGTCTCGTTAATGTAAGGCATATTTACATTACCTTGTAATGCTAGACTTTGTAAATCGTGTTACACGGCATAATAGAAATTATGCATGTTGTTAAAATCTCTACTTTTTTCTATACTATACATTTTACTAATATAACGAAATTTTGGTTTTACAATGAATTCCCACCAGTCTGTTAGAGTCTTACTGGGTGATCTACGCCTAACTAGCTCTAGCCAAGTGTCTTTTATTAGCGGTTCATAAATTTTATCCGCCAATACTGAACAATTTAGCATCCAGTATCCTCTCTCCCATACATGATTTGTTTTGTTCCAATTTTATTTTTAAAATTAAGGCACTATGATCACTGAAGCAAACGGGAAACACACTTACACTATGTACATTTTCTTTATAACTCTTCGCTATATAAAATCGGTCAATGCGTGAAGAACTTTGAGTTGTAAAATGTGTAAATCCTGGTTGGTCTCTATGTTTACAACTCCATGCATCTTGTAACTGTAAACCTTTTGTTAATTCACAGAGTGCGCGAGAAAAATTATAACCAGGTTGTTGATCTTGCCTATCTAGGGCGGAATTGAAGTCATCTGCCACTAACGCATTTAATGTATGCGATGTTAATTCTGGACTTAGGATTATAGAAAAAAATGTTCTCGTTCATGTTTATTGTGACTTCCTGAAGGCGCATGTACATTGCATAAAAACAGTGGACCTAATTCCGCACTTATTAGTCTTCCTGATGGGTGGAGGGTAATATTATGTAAATCAATTCTTTGATTCACCGCTATTGCTGTGCCTTGATATGTGGCAGTAAAATTATTATGAACATTGTACCTTGCCAGAGATGAAAAATTGTCAATGCCTACCTCTTGTAGGAAGGCTATATCAACATCCGACCGTGTCAAAAAATCATTTAACGCCATTAGTTTATTCTAACGTTGTAATTTGTTAAGGTTAATCGTTGCTAATGTGAATATGTACATTATGGATGTAAGGATCTGATGTAAGCAATGCATTAATAATTGTTAGTACTTTACGCTTTGCAATTGTTCCACTTTTGACGCTGAGCAGAATCACTCATATCTCTTCGTCACTACCTGAATCAAGAACTGTACGCATTACTGTATCACTTGGTTTATCTGTCCCTGCCCCTATTAGTTCTAAACCTTTTTTCTTCTTTTCCTAAAAAAGGGGTCTGTTGAATAGGGTTTTCACTCTTGGACTTAAGCTGAACTTCTACTGCTGTACTTACCACGTCATCCTTTTTTGTTTCTTCGGACGTAAGGTCATATGGTCTGTAGCATTTTTCCTCGCTTTCCTGGCGGATCGTGAGCGGGTTTTTTTGGGGGTAGGGTCTGGAAACTCTGCTTCTGCGAACATCGAACTTGTAGGGATTTGGGGGTCTTGATTCGGGAATTCGAATAGAGTAATTGGGACTATAGATTCATTCCCACTTACATTTTCACTTGCACTTCCGTGCACACTTTCCATGTTACCATCACTTGCATTCTCTTCTTGCTGATTTAACTGTGGGGGTTTGGGAATCGTAGTACTTGCCTTTGGTTCGTTGTCTTCAGTGACTACCATCTGCTTCTGTTGTTCCTTGTGGTCCTCTGGAGTAACCTGTCGATATGCCGGTACTGGTTATATGGTTCTGGTATTCTGGTCTTTAACAGTTGATTCCGTGTGAGGGTGTGAAGAACTAAGGAGTGTACTTTCCACGGCTCCAGCATATCCTGTAGTACGTGTCGACCTTGCCACCCTATGCTGGCACTGATGCTGTAAGTGGTCCTGTGCGCCACATATAAAACAGAGTTTGGGTTGCCCTTCATACGTAGTCCAATAACGCTCTTCATTTAACATAATATAAAAAGGCACCGGTTTTTGTAGAATGATACGGACTATCTTCCTGCCTGTTCTGACTGGATAGGGGAGGGAGGTGGAATACACTTCATCTCGTACTGTTTGTACTATTCCGTATTTAGACATTTCAGTTGTTATAGCACTTTCTGGTAATTCCATGGGAACTAGATGAATACCGATAGTAAAAGGTTTGTCTTCTCTGTGGACTGGAATTTCATATTCTCCCGTGTCGTCTGAGAAGACGAAAGTTCCCGTACTACGTTCTATTACATCCTTGCAGAATTGATGGTGCTTACTTTAATAAACACTTGGTGTTTTACGAAATCTACTTCAATACTCAAAACATCCGCAACGCGCAATTTCACTACATCTCTCAGCCATTCGTGAATGGCAAGCGTGGTCGGCCTTTGCTGCACTCTTGCAAAAGAAAATTGCAAAGTATTTAACCTTTTGACTGGCATGTCTGAAAATTACATACGTTCACTTAACTTCACTGCTACAGAGCTTCTCGCTCTGCTGTTAATATATTCACCTGTCTGTAGAAAGTAAATTCCGCGTGTTGATTCTACTCTACTTGACGAATGTTCGGGGAGCGCTCGCTAGACACGTCTGCTCTCTACCTCGCCTCGTCGCGGAATGACTACGCCATCGGGGAGGTCGATTAAATGGATGAAAAAGCAACCAGAAACATAGATGCACGACACAAAACAATCTCCACGTAGGATGGTACTTAAGTCCAAGGTGTACTATGTGGAAGGTAGGCTGACATTTGGGTGTCTTGAGGAAGGGTAATAAAAATCATGATTTTTATTTAAAAAGTCATTTTTCTATTATTTTTTTATTTAAATCGGATTTTTTTTTAAAAAAATCGATGTTTTTTTATTTTTTTTAAAAAACACGCTTAAAATTGCTTATATGGTTTTTGGCACAATACATATAGATATGTTTTATACAAAGGCGTATTCTAGTAAACGGCCCTGTAAAATAGCTGAACAGTTTGATTAAAGCAAATAAAAAAATTACATGTAAATGTTCATTCTTCTGTTTCTGATACTATATGCATCAGATACTATGGAAATGTTTCTCGAGTGTGTAAATCAAACTATAATAAAATCAGTAACTTTTCTTCTAGCGAAAATAGTACATTCTAGATGTACTCTACAACTATAACTTAAAATGTTGCTTTTAAGTATTTATAGCTGAATTTTGGCATTCTTTAATGATAGTTTGCAAAATATGAGCTACCATGTTTATTTACAGTTTAATGATAATGACACTTTTTGCGGTTTAACGTGACTTTAGGTCTTTTCTACTCTTACGGCGGCCGCTCTTGGTTCTGGCAAGGGAAGTGGAGAGAGGGCATTACGTTGCAGACCAACCAGACAACAGCTGTGACGCCGAGAGACACGACGCAGCGGGAAGAAGTACTATGTGAACCTCGTTCTACTGGCTACTGCGTTTCTTATCGTGTTGCATTGGTCGCTTCCCCGCTCCCCACTTCTCTTACCAGCATTAGGATCGGCCGCCCTAACAGTAGAAAAGACCTTTGGTATTTTGTATATTTTTCTACACACAATGTTTGCTATCTTTGCCTATAAAAATTATTGAATTTTAAATCAAGATAAATTTAAGTGAGTTTACAGTTTACATATTACAACACTTACATAAGTCCATCCTTCTGAAACTGCTAAATATCCGTACCCCTCACGATAGACACAAACTTGCAGACCATATTTTCCTCCATAAAACAACCAATGGGAACATCAGAAGTGATCGCCTTCTTCAATAAATTAACTTTCGAGTACCGTCTCGCACCACAAGGAGCACTCAGCATTTCACACATCAGAAACCAAGATTATGCCTCATTCAGCGTTTTCCCTTCCACAGACTATCCGCCCAATAGGCTACAACACTTTAGCAAACCGAGTAGACACTTTTAAAAACCAGGCAAGTTCTAAAAGGCGACTGTGTAACATGTAATTCACTTTATCTCATATATGTATTTTAGTTTATGATATTATTCTATATTGTTACTTCCATTGTTATTTTTGCTGTTATTTCCATTGTTATTACACTCCAATGTAAAATGGCCAAAGATGTAGGGGAATTCTCTGGTAAATAAATAAATAAAATTCCTTTCGTGTGAGCTTCACCCCATCAGTACATATATTTTGTGTCCTTTCTTTTTCTTTCCTAGAGCCTAAAAAACACTATTAACGGGTTCTAAAACCATGTTAAATAATAGGCCCAAATTCCCAGACACAACCGTAGAACTAATATAGATTCGGTAAGGAAGAAATTTTCCGATATGAAAGATTGTTTTATTCACTAGAACCTCGAATCCCTATAATTTTGTTACGATTAAAGGTATTTAAGTAAATAACTGCTCGTCATGTGCAAACTGCTGCGTGCAAATGGCGTTGAACTGGTAGTACTTGTCAAGACCGGTGCATTTTTGTCTTTTATGACTAGTAAGCAAGATTTTGTTGTTAAACAACGAATCCAGTGTGTAGCCGCTAGTACCTGAAATACTATGTGAAAAGGTGAAAACATTTCGTGTCTTCAGAAAGTAGTGGTTATGTTACTGGTGTTCGAAGTGTCGTATCGTCGTGGTGCTAATTTTAGCATACACTGTTGCCAAAATTCTATTCCGTGTTTTCTAACGATATGATCAATGCAGGTGCTTCGAAATTGTGAAAGTTAAACCAAGTTACCAGAGAATAACGAATCCAGTACATGCTGGAAGAAGGGAACATCAGAAAAAAACTCAAAGGTAAGTCTTATATTTAAATGCTTGTTTCTTAATCCATCAAAAGAAATACGTTTGTAAATGCAAAAGTGATGCAGAATGTATGATTTATTTATATGTTGAAAAAATACCTTCCGCTATAACTTCTGTGAGAATATGGCTTCAACTGGTCTACCTTTTCAACGCAGCACTCATTTTCCCTTACAAACGAAGTTCATAATTCTTTGCAATTGTAAAATCAGAAGATAATGTTACTTTAAATTAGGCATAATGCAGATAGTTACAGTTTTGTGATTATTACTAGATATCAAATCGATATTTCACAAAATGCTTTACTATCGTTCCTGTGAGACTATTTTCGTATTTCACTGGTGCTATTCAAATGTACGTACATCGGAATTTGTATTACAAATCAGTCGTTCATTTTAGTTTCGCTTTGCCCTTGCACATGGTTTGATCGAGTCATTTCTGATCTGTTTTGAACAAGATTTTTCTCATTTTTTTATTTTTAATCTTGAACACAGTTCATAAAGCTCGCAAATGTTAAATGCATAAGTAGGTTAAGCTAAGTTAAGTTGTATTGGAATAGATTTAATGTGAAATCCACAAATTTTGTACAAGTTCTGGACAACATTCTGTTATCTTCTTTCACAGAAACAGGTCAGAAAACCGGTTTTGTTAGCTGAATAAAACTCTTCAGTTTTCTGGTTCCTTCATGATTTTGAACGCCTTGTAATGGTAGTGCATCATTTCCAATAAGTTCATGCTTTAAACATACACCCTATCAGCTAAAAGAGTAAAGTCTTAACCGTCTACCAAACAATAGTTTGCATGTTTACTGAGAATTTACGAATTAGTATAGATTAGTAAAGATTACTAGTTCACATATTTTACAAGTTCAAGGCCAATCATTTATTTGTGGGTAAGTATGATTGATTTTCAGAGAAATTATAATTTGTCCTGATTGTGTTACGAATATTTGATTCAATAACCTACTGAAGTCCAAGTCATATTTAACATGTACTGTAAAGATACGTGTAAATCTGAGTCACTGAAGTGAGCTGATACAGTGAATCAAACCTTTAATAATTCTGTTATGCACGACCACTTAATTAACCATTATGGTGCAGTTTACATCAATTATATTCGCATCCACTTACACAACATCTTTAACTTGTTTTTATTTTATTATTACCTCAACTTGTCTGAGGTTGTAACAATGTAATGTAAATGATTTTTTTTATCTTTGTTGCGTTCATAGTATCATACACCATATTAACAATATTTATATTTGTTCCTTTTGCAGATGAACATTTGGGAATCCATTTGACATGTCTTCTAAGAATACCTTGAAATGTGTAAAAGGACAACAGATTTGACTAACAATGGTAACCCAATACCGTGGAACTTTGTGGATATGCTTCCATGGAATCAAAATCGTCTGTGTGGATTGTTTCAACTTTACACATTTTGCAGATACATGGTTGAATGGTGATGGTTTACAAGAAATCAAGAGTTCAAAATATACTCAAGAAATCATGTTGCATGACTTCTTAATATCTGATTGCAAGTAGTCAGCAATTGGAAACGATATATTCGAGGAACTGAAAATAATGGGAATGGTATAACTTGTTTGTCTTGTCTGCCAAGTTATAGCACACATTCCTTGATTTTTTTCTAGTTCCAATTTTTAAGGATATTTTCCATATATCTTAGGATATTCATTGCTTTCTGAATGAGATGATGATGCCAACACAGCAAGGGAATCTGTCTTGGCTGACGGGGCTCCGTGGGAAGTCTACCACGAGAGGAGGGAACTCCCCGGCAGCTGAGGTCTTGAATTTCGCAGGAAATGGAGGACAAATGATAGTTGTCGAAAGCGAAGATCGCAAAAGAACAAGGAAAAAGGCGACAAGGAAGCTGAAGGGAGCGAAGATAATTCTTTCTCCGTACTCTATAAAGCGAATGGAAGCGTGTGGAGGAAGAACTTAGAAAGTCCATGGATTCCAAGAAGTCCACACTGAAGAAGAAGCTGCTTTCTAATAGTGCACGATCTAGATTTGACAAAGAGATCCAGGATTTGGAAGCAAACATTTACGAGAAGCTTTCGGACGAACGGATTGATTTAGAGAACCGACTCCGATGTCATTTTATCCAACACAAAAGTCTCGACCACGAACATGCGGTGCGGTCCATGAAATGTCAATGCCAGTCAGTTAAGCAAACGACAAGGAACCTAATGGAAGAGGTGAAGTTGGGTTTCAAAATAATTGAGAAAGGCATGGCGTTCTATAAGAAAAAGAGAGGGTGCTGGAAAAGAGTATCATCTTTCTTCCACCGACACTTCTGCCTTTCAAGTGAAGGTGTTACGTGAGGAAAGGTGTTACGTTAGTGGGAAAGCTTCTATTGCAGTGATGTGCAAATCGTATTGTTGTCTCTAAGTAGATAGACAAAGAAGCATGCAAATTGAGATGTATGTAAAACTTATTCAAATTCATGTAATTATGACCAATTAAATAAAAGTTCTGTATGTTCAGTAACAAGACTACTTTGATTTTGCAACATAGGTAATTACCATTAATTTTTGTACAATATATTTACATACTAATTATTGCGTTTCCATTTTTCTCTCGCCCTGCTAACGTATGTACGAAGTACACATATTACAGTGTCGTTTTTTTCATCCGAATGTGACGAACCGAACTTGTTATTTCATGAAATACTCTTCTGTTTTTGACGGGAAATGCAGCAAGGAAAAGTGGACGATACATATCGTCGGCACGATATATATCGTGGAGACGATATGTGTCGCCGACAATAGGTTATATATATCGCCAGCACGATATGTATCGTAGGGACGATACGACCTGCACGCCGTGGGACAATATACTACTATACTCGTCGCCTCTTTCGTGGACGTACCTACAATTTCTTCCTCCTTTCGATGTTTTGGCTTCATAATCCGTGGGTGGTTCCGCACGGTCTTCTGCCTGTTGATGTATTACGACCTCCGCCATCTTTTGAAGTTCTCTTTCTTCCTTTCGAGGAAACGGTACGCCATTGGACATTAAACTACAGTATCTGTCGCGTCTTTCGTGTACGTAGCTCGAAAAATACTTACATGTTGGTTCTCTATCGTTGCTACCTTGAATGTAGTCACCCTGGAACGTTTGCTCAACACGTGTCCTTCTTGGCATTTCGCTTGATTCCTCTGATGGTACAAATTCTTTCGAAGAACGACGTTTCCTAATGGCTCCTTTTGATTTCTTTTGAAGTTCTCTTGCATTATGAGGAAACTGTACGCCGTGGGACAAAAGTCCGCAGTAACTGTCACCGCTTTCGTGGACGTCTCTCGAGCAATACAGTAAAGTGGTCTTAGTTAACACCTGCAGCGTGTTGTCTGCCTATCTATAACTTTTTCTTGTACTGACAGAAAAGAAACCTCTTGTTTGGCTGTCGGCGTGAATGGAAGCGACGCATCTTAACACTGACAAGGATTGATAAGACACAAGTCGAAAGAGGAATGGAAAGTTGTATACAGAGTCTTTGAACGTCCAGAGCGTAAAGAACGGTTTTGTTTGTATCCGACGCGCACAATGCGAGTAGTATTCGTCGCATAGTCTATATTTTGCTAAGCAATTTTCTGCTTTATTTATATTTTTCATTACCTTAAAGCAAAGTCCTGAAAGAAGCTTCCTTCGAATGGGGTGTTGAGAAATGTTTGTAGGTTCCCGACTAAGAATTTGCAGCCTTGTCTTGACCGAAGGGATGTTCCTGAAGAGTGGCGACACAAGATCCTTGGCGTTTTCCATTGTTTTTGACACTTTTTCTATTCTTATTTTTTTTTGGCACGTCTATCCCGAAAACATGTGTACGCAGCTCTAATTACCGGGCAACATTCTTCCTTTTATATTCAGTGCCAACAATGCTTTTGATCGTTTCTCTATTGTTGCTAATCCGATAACTTATACGCTGATATAGCAATTATTATGATTCCTTCTCGTCACTTTTACAGCTCAGTCGTGTTGTTTCCACTGAATGTATAATCTCGCTCACCCGTTCACTCGCTGCCTCGTTAGCAAATTAAAGCCGAATCACACGGAACTGGATAATCAGTTAGTTGACGCTGAACTGTCTACCTGACCTCGTGATGTATGCCTGACTGGCTGCTTGACTAGTTTTGAGGAATAGGTCTTGTTCTCATTGCAACTGGCTTTACTTGACTGAATTCTGTGATTGATTTATTGATTTGGTGTTTTAACTCCACTGTACGCACAGTAAGGCTAATCGGGACTGGACTTACAGTTTCAAGTGGAATCCGAACCACTATGTGCCTCCATCGAATCCGGGTGCCCTTGATTACAAGGCAACGACTGCGCCATCAGGGAGACCCTGACTGGATTCTGTGGAACAGCCAATGTGAGCAAAGTTTGGCCTTGTGAAGATAACAGTAGGGAACAAATTTCAACTTCTTTTCTGTATCCTGGATAAAATAACGTATTCTTTAGTAATTTCTATGTGAACAATTCAGATAAAGTCTCAAAATTTGTATCTCACTTCACATTTCCGAGATATATAGGGTGTCCCAAAAGTCACGCCACCGAGATTTTGAACGTTCTTAATTTTTGTACAAAATACGATAGAGACATGAAGCTTGTATTAGATATTAACTTTATCTAATATATGGATATCTTTAAACGTTAAACACGAAAATGTGATAGTAAGTATAGTAATTTGAGCATTAATTTCCATTTTCAGTTCTCTTCCAACATTGCGAATAAGAACTTTTGAAATTTTTAATATACCCGAAAATATTATAAACTAAAAGATTATTTGGTTTTATCATCATCCTGAGAAAATTGAACACTTTTTTGTATAAATTGGAATTTTGCAAGAAAAATACATTGAGAAACTGAAATTTACGGCCTTGTGGAAAACTAACATTACTAATTTTAAGCATTTTTCAACAATATTTATAATTGGAAACAAATTGAATTTCTGTTTTATATTTAACTTCATTTTACTAATACAGGGTGCGGGTAATAATATCTTGCAAATGGCGTTTTAACAATGAAAGCACGGAACGTTGTGTTCTGCCCAAGAATATTTTGAACGGTCGCTCCATACACAAAAAAATAACTTCGCTGGAGGAAGCGAACAAAAACAAGTTTCTGCGCAACGGGATTGCGTGGAACGGGGGAAAGCGGCGGCTGTAGTTACCAGCTTTCGCAGCATCGTGTACTGCTTCGCTCTGCCCAATCAATTCTCCCCATCTTCCCTGCCGCTATGTGCAGTCTCGCTGTAGCAGAGATAGTCGGGACACAGTATAAAGTCTCCGATCAAAGGTAGAAAGTACTGTCATACAAAATGAAGTGTACAATCAACGCAGCATTTGCTTCAAACGAATTCACAAAATGTTTTCAATTATTTGAATTACTGTCCTCACTTGGCCTGTTTCGTGTTTGAATTAACTACACTTATTATTTTATTTTCTTCTCTGCTTTCTAAATTTTGAATTAAATACTTAATATAAAACAACGGATTTTATATTAATATTTCGACTGTTACTACTCTCCACTGATGATATATTG
The DNA here is from genome assembly GCF_977018435.1 of Lepisma saccharinum. NCBI lineage: Eukaryota > Metazoa > Arthropoda > Insecta > Zygentoma > Lepismatidae > Lepisma > Lepisma saccharinum. The sequence goes on from NC_139257.1 coordinate 16,213,770, forward strand.
CTAATAAGAACATATAACTAAAATCTCATGATTATCAATTTCCCTGATTCACTACTACTTTTTTCAAAATCCACTAACTGACCTTTAACCAATATGGCGTCATCTCACATCGACTACCCTAATCGACTAACCTGTATGTACGTATATACCTTGGTTATATTTACGCGGAGATCTGCAACATGGGTCTCGGTTGCCACCGGTGCTGCCATCTGTTATAGAAATGTTACAGAAAAATTGGCTTTAGTAGGGCCTTAAATGATTGCGAGATTAATGTATTTTCACCAAAAGAAACTCAATATGCTGACCAAGACAGAAATTTATTTTATTATAAAACATAAACTAAACGTAACGTTTCAACCTTCTAGCAAGGTCTTCTTCAGACTCTGCACCAAGTACAAATGTAACAAGGTACAAAACAGGACGATATATATATATACACAAAAATTACTCACCTCCAGACTATTAGAAAGAACAGCCACAGGCTAAACCTCGCCCTTTAATAAAGAAAATTTGAATTTGAATTTGAACATTTTAGCAGGTGGCTTTCCCTTGTCAACTATAATTTCACCTGACAGGCGATCTAGTTAATCATTTTCTTTAATCTGGAATGTGGTTGGACTTTTTATTTCACTTCTTTTTCCTCTTTCGTTTCTTCATTCTTCTTTCTTCTTCTCTCCTCTCTCTCTCTCTCTCTCTCTCTCTCTCTCTCTCTCTCTCTCTCTCTTGCCTTTCCACTCCTTCTAATACCTTCTTCCATTCTTTGTTTAACTTCAGTCCCCCATTCCAGTTCATTGTGTCTTTATCACCTTTCTTCTCCATTTCTTTGACTTCCTTCCATTTTCTCACTAGCATTCTCTTCTCCCTTGCTATCTGCTTAGCCTCATCCCACTCTATGTCATGTCCTGCTTCTCTCGTGTGTTTATATATTGCATTCCTCTCTCTCTTAAGTCGTACATCATCCCAATGTTGTTTCAACCTGTCTTTCAGCCTCTTTTTCGTTTCTCCTATGTTCACACTCTGACATTCTTTACATTTCACTTCGTAGATAATCCCTTCCTCTTGTCTGTTTTCCTTTTTCTTGTCTGCATTCTTCGCTATTCTTAAGATACTTCTCCCTCCCTTCCTGTAAGTTTTAATGCCCGCTTTTCTAAGCACTTTGCATATCTTTTCTGTGGTCTTGTCCATACTCCTTATTCCAAACCTCTTCTCTTTTTCTTTCTCTTCCTCTTTTTCTTTCTCTTCCAATTCTCCCCTTCCACTTTTCTTCCTTCTTCTGTTTATGTCCAGTCTATCCTCCTTCTTATAGCCATTCTTTTCCAGCTGTTTCCATAGGCTATTTACTTTGCCTTCTTTTTCACATTCTTTCGTGCATATTTTCTTGATTCTGTCCTCCATATTCTTTATAAAATTTATTTTTGTCACCTCACTTACATCACTTCTTTTGTGGCAGAATACCCCTGCTGCACACTTCTTCCGATGCCAAGCGATTTCAAATTCTTGTCCTCTCTTCCTTTTCATCAATATATCTAGGTAGCTTATCTTGTCTTCTTCTTTTATTTCGAGTTCCAACAATATCCTCTTTCTTCATCTTGTATTTCTTTGGCAAATATGTCGAGCTGCCTCTTCGTTCCCATCGATATGCTAAAACAATCGTCCACATATCTGCAAAAGAATGAAGAAAGAAAAAAGAGAGTGAGATAAAGAGTCCAACCACTTTCCAGATGAAAGAAAATGTTTAGCTAGATCGCCTGTCAGGTGAAAGTACAGTTGACAAGGGAAGGCCACCTGCTAGAATGTTCCAGGAAAACAACTTTCTAATAGTCTGGAGGGGAGTAATTTTTGTGTGTATATATATTAGGTCAGTCAAAAAGTAAATGCAATCATTTTTTTTTATTTTTCACAGCAACAATAGAAAACTAACAATGATATAATTTTCCAACATAGTCCCCCTGCACTTCAATACACTTGGTCCAACGTTCCACAAGCTTTCCGATACCCTGAGAAAAAAGGTTTTCGGTTGAGCAGCAAGCCACGTATGCACCGCTTCCTTCACCTGTTGATCTGTGTCGAATCGACGGCGTCTTAAAGCATCTTTAAGTGGACCGAACAGATGGTAATCCGACGGGGCGAGATTGGGACTGTATGCAGGATGCTCTAACACCTCTAAGCCCAGATTCTGAAGAGTTTGAGTGGTGTTAGCGGCGGTATGGGGACGCGCGTTGTCATGAAACAAAAGAATGCTTTCCGACAATCGACCTCGTCGTTTGCTTCGAATTGCAGGGTTCAACTTGTTCTAAAGCATATCACTGTATCGCTCACTGTTTATTGTTGTCCACTTTTCCACATAATGTTCCATAATTACCCCTTCTGAGTCCCAAAAAAGTGTGAGTATCACATTTTCTGCAGAGTGTTGACGCTTGACATTTTTTCACTAGAGATTCAGGGTGTTTCCATTCCATGCTCTGGCGTTTGCTCTCAGGTTCGAAGTCATGGATCCATGTTTCATCTCCAGTGATGATTCGTTTCAAAAAGCTTCACCTTCGTTACCATATCTGTGCAATAATTGCTGACAGATTCTCACACGATTTCGCTTGTTCTCGTCAGTGAGTTATTTAGCGACCCATCTCGCACAGACTTTATGAAAGTTGAGCCTGTTATGGACAATTTCATATGCAGAACCATGACTAACGTGCATATGGTTTGCCACTTCATCAACAGTCACTCGCCGGTTATTCAAAACAAGCTCACGGACTTGCTCAATGTTGTCATCAGTAGTGGATGTGGCTGGACGACCTGCTCTTTCCTCCTCCTCCACACTTGTTCGACCGCTTTTGAACTTTTCAATCCACTGGTGAACACTTTGCAGCGGTAAAACATTGTCACCGTATTGTGCTGAAAGTCTTCTATGGATTTCAGCTCCTGGTACACCTTCAGACCACAAAAAACGGATTACAGAACGCTGTTCTTCTGTGGTGCACACGGACAGTGGCGCAGCCATGTTTACTTGGCAACACTGCAGAGCGAACTGAAGTGATGACGCTGTAACCTGCCACAGGCGAAGACAACGATACTATCTATCGGCTTGCGAGCGCAGAAAGCTGTACAGCCAACCTACGGAAGAAAACAAAAACATTGCATTTACTTTTTGACTAACCTAATATATATATCGTCCTGTTTTGTACCTTGTTACATTGCAGAGTCTGAAGAAGACCTTGCTAGAAGGTTGAAACGTTACGTTTAGTATATGTGTTATAATATAATAAATTTCTGCCTTGGTCAGCATATTGAGTTTTTCATATAATGGAAACAAGGCTAAATTGTGTTATAATTTCACCGAAAGTGATTCTGATATCTACAAAATCCTAAATTATTTCTTTAAAGTTATTTAAATCAGAGATTTTTTTAATCACCTGATTTAGATCAACTTGATTGAAATCAATCCACCTTACCCCTTTCATTCCGCAAAATAGAATAGATTACATAAATAATTTTAAGTCGATTTCTCTAAACATGGTGTAGTCTGGAATGACTATCCACATATGACCACATAAACACAACTTTCCCGATAATATAGACAATACGAGTATCTGTTAACGTTGATGTATGCACACACACACAACACGGAACAGCGCTTAAAATTCCAAACAATTCATCATGTATTATTGCGTTTGCTTCCCGATCCACTTAATTAGTTATTCATCCTCAACGTCGCCATTAACGCGACGTAATACAACAGAAATAGTATGAAGAGAGAGTTAACCAACCGCACTTAAGTATTATGACCCACTTCCGTTTCGGGGGGGCGGTTTTTATTTTACGTGTGGTAAGGAAACTTATGTACTTGAACTCTAGACTGCAGGCCAGGCCACATTATAATGCCCAATTCTTGAGAGAGAAAATGTCCAGGTTCAGTAGAGTCGACGAGAGGCCACGCATAGGAAAAGAAGGGTTTGTAGAGAGCACAGTAGGAATGAAGGACTTCAAACTGCAAGCTGCATTAAATGCATTCCGCAGATATGCGTTCGTCTTTGAATTCCTTGCAAGTGGGGCTCAGAAGAACCAAAACGTTCTCGAATAAAGTCATCCACTTGGAAACTATTCAACTTTAATTTCCCCGAATTAAAGTTTAGACGAAGTTTATGAGAAACTTTGATATTTGAAAACTATTTGTCAAACCTCACTTGTTAGTTTTATTTAAAGAAATATTGCGGGAACACTTAACGTCGCCAACAAGGGGCCCCTGAGAAAAATAGCCCCATTCCAATAAGAAATTTTGAAAATAATTTATAGCAGAGCTGGAACTCCAAACGCACACACAGAAGGATAAAGAGAAGATGAGAGAGAAAGAAATAGAATTAAAGATACAGAGAAACAGGAAGAAAAACGAAAGAGAAAGAAGTATAGACAAAGGAGAGATGGAGATCAGAAGAAGATTGAGAACAACAAAAGGAAGAAAGAGAAAGGGGTGGAAAGAAGAAAAATAAATTAGAGGGATAGAGGAAGAAAGAAAGAGTGAGAAAGAAAACGAAAGAGAAAGAGAGAAAGAAGAATATACAAATAAAAAGAGATGGAAAGAAACAAAGAGAAATATAGAATTAAGTACATGAGGAAAAGAGAACCAAAGAGATATGAAGAGAAAAAGGCAAGACATGAGAGAGAAATATCACCAACCATGATCACCGATGCAGAACCCAATTGAAAATTATTCGCCCACTAAAATCTTGTCTCCACTCGTTCCCCCAGCGGGGCACGACTCGTAAGTTCAAAATCCTTTCCTTCGACTTGCCTGGTGTCGTTGATAGGTTCTGCAATACATAGGTTGCTATTTATGTATCCGGAACTGTCAACACTAATGTTGATAGGTAACATCTAATATATCCATCGTAAAGTTGGACATTTCTATGGTATATGTACCAGAACGTTGTGCTTACGGATGCTATTTTTGTTTGTTACAGGGACTTGAAAACTTCATCGGAGGCCAACAATGGAATTAACTCGAGAACATTTTCGAGCAATGATTTTCTACGACTTTCGACGTGGATTAAGTCAACAACAGTTCATCGATCAACTCACTTCGACTTTGGCGATGAAGCGCCATCTAAAAGCACTGTATATCTCTGGTTTAGTGAATTCAATCGTGGCCGTCGTTCGCTCACGGTCGAATCTAAAGAATGCCGTCCAAAATCGGTTGTTGTGCCAGAAAACATTGATGCTGTGCGAGAACTGATAATGCAAGATCGCCATGTGACATATCGCGAGATTGAGGCATCCCTGCGCATTAGTATGACTAGCATACATAAGATATTGCATGAACATTTAGCCGTGAGAAGATTTGTTCGCGTTGCATCCCGCATAATTTGACAATCGCTCAAAAAAAGGTTCGTGTCGATTGGTGCAAACAAATAAGTCACAAAATAAAATCGTGGTGTTTCAAAAGCCGTGTATAACATCTACACAGGTGACGAATCTTGGATCTATGCATATGAGCCCGAAAGCAAACAGCAGTCGACGGTGTGGGTGTTCCAAGATGAGCCAAACCCAACAAAAGTTGTTCGTGCAAGAAGCACTTCGAAGCAAATGGTCGCCTGTTTTTTGGGGAAAAATGGACATGTGGCTACAGTGCCACTAGAGAATCGTATAACCGTCAATTCTGAATGGTACACAACCATTTGTTTGCCATAAGTCTTTGGGGAAATCAGAAAAAACCAACCAGCGACGCAGGATCATTCTTCACCATGACAATGCGAGTTGTCACACATTGGTCCAAACAACTCAGTATTTGACCGGTGAAAACATTGAATTGATGGGTCACCCGCAGTATAGCCCTGATTTAGCACCCAATGATTTCTTTTTGTTCCCGTACGTGAAGAATAAGCTACGTGGTCAACGATTTTCGACGCCAGAAGAAGCGATTGATGTGTTCAAAATGCATTTTTTTCGAGATACCTCAATCGGAATGAACAAAATGCTATGAGAATTGGTTCAAACGTATGCAAAAGTGCATCGATCATCATGGAGAATATGTTGAAAAACAATAAAACAATTTTCAATGATACATATGTTTTTTTGTTTGTTATTGCGGATACATATGATACATTCAGAAACTATCAGCCTATTACGATGTTACGGAAGCACTGTCTGTACTTACACACCTGAGTAGATGCTGCATTCTCAAATGTAGTTACTAGACATATGGGAGTGTATAAAGCCTGCAGAAACTAGCACATCCACGTGTGTGTTTGTGTTAAGTTCAGCAATGTTTACAATCCCCAAGCCAATGTTTACGCTGCTCGTTCCCTATTCCTTGTTCCGCAAGCAGAGATTTCATTTCACTTCAGCTTCAGAACCACAACTCGACCTCAGCCCCCAAGCCCCCCAGAGGCAGGGAAACTGAACACCTCTGATCAGTACCCGAATTGGCTTACTTCAAAGCAACCATTTCATCCCTCCCCCGAGCGACTGGAACAGTTTCTTCTTTGGGAAAGAGGCCCTTAGCAGACGCGTATCTAGAAATACATTTCGCGGGGGGGGGGGGGGTCTGACCAAATGTCTCAATAATAATAATAATAATACGATTAGAATAATTGAATTAAATTAAAATAATATTAATTTAATATGTAAATTAATTAATAATGTATTGTTATTATTATATTACATTAGGTAAAAAGATGGTAAATGAATAGATAAAAACAGCATATTCTAGCTTACGTGTAGTTAAGATCGCAAAAATTTTGCATAAAAATTATTGCCCTGGCTAGTAAATTAATGTCAAATAGATAAAGAATTGAATATTTATTGAATAAAAAGGAGCCGGATCCAATGGAAATAGGCAAAAATAATTGCACGATGATCACTTTTAATTGCCTATTACAATTGACAAAAAAGTAAAGTTGTTGATTAATATTTTATGCATATTTTCATGAGTAGTGGTGTGCATCTTCTTTGGTACTGTCTTTCAAAGTCGTATGATCAAAATACAATACTTGCCTTCCAATAGGTTCGGCGGGAATAAATTGCATTAAATAAAAACAATAAATATAAAACAAATGCTAAACAATTATATTTTCATTATTTAATATTTGTAATTGGTAAGTCTTTCCTGGGGGGTGTCCGGACCCCCCTAAATAAGTCCTTGACCCTTAGAGCTTCTATTTAATTATTTTAAGGAAAGAGCGTTCACAGATCATTTTGAACACCCATTTTGATTTACCAAGAAGCACATCTACCCGGGAATTCTCAGAACCCCTGCTTGCATGTATCATGTTGCGACTGTTTTGAAATTGGCCCGCTTTTCTTTAATATTCAATTCTACAATAGCTTTATCCCCACATGACAATTGGTAGTGAACTAACTCCCTGGTGATTTCAAGCCCTAAGACGCTCACTACTTTTGGTGGGTGTTAAATATTATTAGAAGATTGTAAGTATGCAGACATGGGCTGAATCGCTTACAGTTTTCATTTTTATATCGTTCGTCGTGGTTATTTCTTGTTACAATTTGCAAATATGTTATAATTTAAATAGATAAATACATATGTGATAATAAATAAATATTGCACAAATATCTTTGGGTAATATATACTATATAATATAATTTAGGGGTACAGGAACTTTCAGACACTCTATGGGTGTGAAGTTTAGTAAACTTTATGAAGTAAATGAACAATGAACTGTGTTCGCAATATTCTCAACAACGAATACAGTACGCATTTTTCGAATGCAACAAGCTCACCATTAGTGAACACCTAGTGTTTCTTAAGGACCTTGGCAGCCGTCAGGGCAAATTTCTTTCAATTTTTCCTCTCCACTAGAAAAACCGTTTTGATATTCCAAAATATGAAAAATTACATATGCTTAGAATACCTTCTAGAGCATTGACGAGAATTTTCGTGTGGTTTGCTTTCACAGTTATCTAGATATTCTCAGAAGCTTATCGATTACGTAAGTATATTAAACTATTGATAATATCTAAATAACAGTGAAAGCAAACCATACGAAAATTCTCGTCAATGCTCTAGAAGAACTTCTAGAAAATTTCAATAAAATTCGCTCTGACGACTGCCAAAGTCCAGTCGAGCCTTAACCCTTAACACATCCTATTGAGAACTATTATTGGAATATCACAGTACTTTTTAAAACTATTTTAATCTACCATTGATAAGCGAACCGAATCTATCGACCAGCATCGATATATTTGATTTTTTTATAGTTTCGAATGCCTGCACGTGCAAATACAATATACATTATATTATTGTTTGTAATGTTATGCTTTAATATTATTTTTAATATCTAACAACTTTACTTGAAGTACAATAGTTTTTCTTCGTTTTGCCAACATATTGAATTAACAGGTTCTGAAATGAACCGTTCAATTAATAATTCCCCCTTAGTTAATAAAAGCGCTTTTAAAAATAATGTTTATGCATAAAAAAATTCAAATATACACACACAGTTCAAGCCGAATTCACATGTCAAACATTCGCCGAATTCGAGGAATTTCTGGTTAGCAGTCATCATGCGCAGTTAATTCAGTACTTCAACCCTATCAAGCCTGGAAGGGTTGATATCAATTAGTAGACAACTTTGGATCTCGACTAGCAACGGTAAACTTGGAACGGAAGTGCATTATCTTCGCTTTGCAGGTCTCTCTTCCTCGGGGAAACAGACTCCAACGAGGGCAGATCAAATGGCAGCCACTGTTGCCAATTTAGGTCTTGGAGCCTGATCTTGTTCCTTCGTGCAAGCTTGGCCCCTATAATTTTAGAAATGCTCCACGGAGCGTTTTAGCTCCACGAGGCCAAATTTTCCTCTAAATCTAGCCCTTTTAGTATTATACTGTCGATAAATTCTTATCCACAGTATATGCTACGTGATATCTAACACCTTTCAGAGCTGCTGCAAGCTTACGAAGTAACAATCATATATAACGTATAGCTATACATATATACGCATATTGTTATCGGTGAATTCATACGAGCATCGGTGAATTTGTGAAACCACCAGAATTAGACAGAGAAAACTAAGAATAAATTGTCATCACTGTAAGGAGAATTCACACCGAAGAGACATGCGACACGTGTCGCTTGGAAGCCAACACTCAGTAATTAATGCAACCTTTCGAACCGAAGAGACACGGCAAGCTGCACGTGTCGCGTGTCGCTTACGTGTCTCTCGGATTGTGCCGTTTTCTCAATACCGCCGTGCAGCGTGTCGCTTCAAGATGTTGTTCGCGTATGCGCAGTGAATGCTTAATTCCAACGAGCTATATTTAGACTCTGGAAGTTAGCCCAGCCGGGATCATATTTACACCTCTAATTTGCCGATATAATAAAGTATCGATATGCCCAATGTTTTAACAATGTTTTAAGATTTAAGGACAACGTTCTTTTCGCTTTATCAAGTTTTTTGATGCAGTTATCGACTGTAATTTGGCTTCATTATCGTGTAAAGAGGCCGTGTTTTGGCCATTTACCTGACTGCTTTTATTTGAAAAAGCCAGCATATGGAGCCACTTTAGTCCAAAATATATTAGTCAACATGGTAAAGTACTCTAGTGCATTGTTTTTCAACCGCCGGGCCGCGACCCGATACCGTGCCGCGACCCGATACCGTGCCCTCGTATCAACTATGATGAGCACCGAAATGTTCTGCTGAAACTGGTTGACAACTATCATAATCCCAATATCATATTTGAGTTGTGAGTTTTCGTTTTTTAAGTCCATTTTATGCACAAATAGACTAATCAGAACTGGATCTGCCCTGTGCCTCCCCGGTTATCGAACCCGGGATCACTTAATTACAAGGAGACGACGTTACCACTTTGTCTTCCATATTTTTATATTTGTCAACAATCCTACACATGTAAACAAACTATTATTACTCTTTTCGATTATGCTATAATTTATTTATCAATATTTAATGTCATAGGTACATGTTAATTCATGCATAAAATCTTAAATACTGTAAAGATTTACGACGAAATTTCTTCGGCTAAGGGCATTGACTTAAAGAAAATACCGTGACATGGTTTCACGAAGGTTGAGAACCATTTCTCTAGTGTTTAGGTATTCGCTTTATTCAGGCTGAAAAGTCTAGCGTATACAGTTTGAGGTCAGTGCATATTATTTCTCAGTTTTCTCATGCACAATATGCCTCTCCCAAGTTTCAATAACTTGCACAAATTTTACAACGCAATTTACATATAACAATGTCTCTTGTTACGTTTTTTCTGGTGACTAATAAACTGATTAATGCAATTATATCGGTACCATCATGCAAACTGAGCAAAGAAATCAGTGTCGCTTGCCGCTTGTCGCTTCGGTGTGAATTCTCCCTAAAGTTAACGGTAGAAGCAGCGGACTCCCCCCCTTGATACGTAAAATTGCACTAGGAGGTAGTTTATCGATCCTTAGAAAATCTAGCTTGAAGTCAGCTTTCCCTCAATTAAGATGAAATTTAGCTCCTTCATGCTCATCAGATTTGGCAACACTGATGGCATCGTCTCGTATCGGAGGGTGAGAAACAACCAGGTTCAAGAAAACTATCTTCCTTTTCGCAACCGATACCCTTTATTTACCTTAGTTTCTCGACTGTTTCCTCTTTCTTTGAGCGCCCGTCGATTGAAAGGGGGCGCATTCACTTTCAACTTCTTCCGCCATGTTGCTCCTGTTCTCCGATTCTTTTGTCCAGTTTTCAGCCATGCAGAAGGCGGAGACATCTGCCGAGTAACGAGTACATCTTTCGCTATACAATACAAAAGTCAAAAGGCACGTTTCAGTTTCGGATTAACCGAAGCGTGCATCTCCAGAAGGGAGAGTTTAACTAAACTTTCAGAAATAACACGCTTCTCTTTGTGATACAATGCAGCTACAACAGCTCATACAAGACATCTACAAACATCTTTTCCGTGAGGTGGAAGTTTCGCAAAGTTAATTTTCAGGTTCTCCTCGTTGTTGTGCCGTCTGCTTTGGAACCTCGCTTTAAAGTTCCGAAAGATCAGCTTTGCCTCTAACAACCATGTGTCAAGTCCACGTGGAGTCCAGTAAATCGTCCCCTCACACCTTTCCCACCAATGGACCATATTAGTGTGACGTCATGAGTAGGGAACGTAACTTTAGATAAATACTTTTTTTCTGCGATAAGGTAGAGACCCTCGTTTTTGCCAAAATTCTGATCATAGCCTTATATGTCAACACAGCAATTTTTATGTTACATAAAAACACATATTTTCCAGTTTTCCGTATACATATTTTGCAAATTTTCATTTTAAATACATAAAATTGCTCCAGCTACCTCGAAATCCTCGAAGGAGAAAATGTTTATTCGCCGCACCTCTTTCATATCGAGAGTGTTGGGTTTGTTTTGTCTTTGAACACGCTCGCTGGCAGACTTCTGGCGCCTCGCCTACGATCCTATTGGGGGAAAATATTACCCCCACTGGATCTAACGCACAAGTGCTAATGTCTAAATGTACAGAATTTTTGGGAAAAAACCAAGGTTTTCAAACTTTGTGCCAAATTGCACGTGTTTTGGAAGATGAAGTAGAGGAAGAGGAAGCTTTGGAAAACTTCAGCATTAGTGGCATTTCGTGCTTCAAGTATGCAAGAATTGTTTCTTGTGACGTGGAGCCATCTTTCTCGCAATATAAGATGCTTTTTTAGAGATAATCGTCACAGATTTACAATAGAGAATTTGGAATAAAACTATGGTGATCCACTGCAACTCTTCCAAAGAATAGGTAAGCATTTTTTTATTATTGTCACATATTTTCCTGTTTATATCACATATTTTCAACATTTATGACACATAAAAAAAAATATTTCCGAGTTTTTTAGCACATAAAGTTCCGTTCCCTGGTCATGAGTCCAAACAAATCTACCACGTGTTTTTTTCCTATCTCAAGCCATTTAAATTTCCATCGGAAGGGTTAGCTTTAATTATTGTGACAGCAGTTATGGAACAAAATTATGATGCGTATCCTACATCAATGTAAAGATGAGATTTCGGAGAATACGTCTATATATAAAACACATACCTTACAGATGAGAATGTAAAGAATAAACGGAGTAGGAATTCTAGTAAAGCGAAAGCTCCTAACGACGTCCGATTCGGAATCACAGCCAATGGGCGCCGCCGCTTCAGTCACGTGAGGCTGCTGATTTCCCATCATCCATAGCGGCAGCGTGACCGACTTCAAATCGGGTGAGATTCGGGCCTGCTTCGGCTGTGCTCGGAACTGAAATGTCTAGTTTCGTATAAAAATGCATGATTTTTTTACTCCATTATTCTCTACATTATTCTCTGTAAGGTATGTGTTATATATAGACATATTCTCCGAAATCTCATCTTTACATTGATGTACTATACACATGACAATATTTGTTTCATAACTGCTGCCACAATAATTAAAGCTAACCCTTCCGATGGAAATTTCAATGGCTCGGGATAGGAAGAAAACATGTTTCCACTTTGTTTAGACTCAACACGTGCTCCGTCGTCTGCTGTAACGTCACCACTAATACGGTCCATAGCGTCCGTCCAAGAAATGACGGTACTTGGCAAGTCCAGGTGGAGTAAATGAGATGTTGCCTATTCAGTTTCTTTAGATATTTCTCAACGTGAGGTTGCAGTTGCGTTTTTTTGCTAAGTTGTGTTATTGTGTTGCGCTATTTTCTTATACAGCGTGTTGCAAAATACCTGTTACAACGCTTCGGAGGTGATTCGACAAGTAAAAACAAGGAAAAAATGCCATGTGAAAAAATGGCGGAATCGGCACCGTTTTCGAGTGACAGGCGTGCGAAAATCGCCTCACACCAAGTTTAAAGCACAATAACTCAAGAAGGAAGAAATATATCAATGTCGGATTAAAATAATACAAAGAAAGTGGTACCTGACGAATACAATTTTGCAGCAATTGAGGGCCAGTGTAAATTGGCAAGGGGACTCTCAAAGAAAGTGGGAAATCCCCTGATGGAAAATACAGGAAATTTACTACTATTTTCTACATAATGGTGAGATCGGAATGTAGCCAGTAAAAAACGACGACGTATGTCCACATGTCCCACTACTGCTGGGACAACGTTCCATACTCGATAAATAGGAAATTCACCCGAAAATGACGCTATGCTGTCAGATTACGCTGAGATTGATTTCAGCTAACTGATAAAGAAAGCCCCACTAGAGGAGCTGGGAGTGTAGGTTACCTGATACGTATTAGCGTTGGTGGATACTGCGTAGAGAGTGAAGTCGACCGTTGTTCTTCCTATCTGTTCTGCGTGTCGCAGCGTGGAGTTTAGTGTGGCGTGTGTGTGTGTAGTTGAATTGCGCCAAGGTGTATTGTACGTAGAGTACGTATTCTAGTGTTCTTTCTCGGATTGCAACAACTGCGTGGACACCTGTGTGACATCATGTGGGTGCTACTCACGGTAGTTGCGATCCGTTACTCGGAGGGAAAGTGCCCCCCCCCCCCCCCCCCGTTGCTGGTCATTTCTCGAGCAGGACAATGGCGGAGTACTCTACGCACGAGCTTGCTGATATGCATCTCGTTTATGGAGAGGCAAACCGAAACAGCCGTGAAGCACGGTGTTCATATCACGAACGTTTTCCCAATAGGCGGTTACCATCACATGCACTCTTTCAAAGACTTGATGCTCGACTGCGTGAAACTGGATCTCTACTACCCCATAGGTGGGATTGTGGAAGACTCCGCACTGTGCGCACTGTGCAATTTGAAGAGGACCTGTTGGACGCGCTACGAGACCGTCCTGGCACCAGCACACGTGTCATTGCTTGTACTCGACAAACCCACCATAGCAATGTGTTCCGCGTTCTTCAGGAGGAGGGATTGCACCCATACAAATTGCACAAGGTGCACCACATACTGCCCACGGACTTTCCCCTACGCATGGATTTCTGCCAATGGTACGTGCAACAAACTCTTGCCATTCCAGATTTCCCAACAATAGTTTTGTGTACCGATGAGGCAATGTTCACCAGAGACGGCATGTTCAATAGCTACAACAGCCACGTCTGGGATATGGACAATCCGCATGCAATCATTGTGCGTCATCATCAACATAGGTTCGCAGTGAATGTGTGGTGTGGCGTAGTAGGTGACCACTTGATAGGCACGTACATTTTGCCCTCTACTTTGTGTGGTGGTAATTATCGGGTGTTTCTACATGACGTATTACCTGGACTTTTGGAAAACGTGCCACTGGCAGGTAGACAACGTATCTGGTTTCAACGCTACGGCACCCCCGCGAATTTCGACCGGGGAGCCAGGGCCTTACGCAACGATAGTTTCGGCGATCGTTGGATTGGCAAGGTAGACCTTTCGTGGCCACCTCGTTCCCCGACCTCACACCACTGGATTTCTTTGTGTGGGGAGAAATGAAAAGGCTCGTGTATGAAACCCCTGTGGAAAGTGCTGAGGACCTCGTTGCTCGTGTTAGTGCCGCTGCTGGGACATTTGTTGACATGCCAGAGGTATTTGCTCGTACCAGACAATCAGTGCTTCGCCGATGCCATCTTTGTCTTGAAGTCAATGGCGGACAATTTCAACAACGTCTCTGAGTATTCCGGTGTTTGTGAGCCCCTATCAGCACCCCATAGTGTCCTTTAGTAAAAGGTGCGAGTGAAGATGCTGGAGATCGCTGTACTACATACCGTCGATCTGCATGTGCGAAGGTTGTGCGCTTCTCAGGGGAATCCCTTCAAGATGTGCTGTGCCTGGAAATATTACATGCCATTGTGTGCGTTATCTCGTCATTCTTCGTCTTCATTCCTTCGAGGATTACTCACTTTTTGGGAGGAGCTCTCTTGTAGTATGTACAGCCTGACGACAAGCGGCCATGGTTTAACTTTTGTTTTTCGTACTGCAAAGTAGTGTGTCAACATTAGGGAATTGAAAACGTTTTCCTGGTTTTCCCGTATTTTTTATTCCATTTAGTATGGTGTCCCAGCAGTAGTGGACATGCGACAAATTGGTTTATTTTCTTCTTCGAACCGCAATGTGAATCGTGTGCAACAGGAGATTTGCAGTCATTTTCCTGTTTTCCGAGTGTGGGAAGGTGTCCCAGCAGTAGTGGGACATGTGGACATACGTCGTCATTTTTTACTGGCTACATTCCGATCTCACCATTATGTAGAAGATAGTAGTAAATTTCCTGTATTTTCCATCAGGGGATTCCCCACTTTCTTTGAGAGATTCCTTGCCAACATACACTGGGCCTCAATTGCTGCAACATTGTATTCGTTAGGTATCACTTTCTTTGTATTATTTTAATCCTTATTGAGTTATTGTGCTTTAAACATGGTGTGAGGCGATTTTCGCACACCTGTCACTCGAAAACGGTGCCGATTTCGACATTTTTTCACATGGCATTTTTTCCTTGTTTTTACTTGCCGAATCGCCTCCGAAGCGTTGTAACAGGTATTTTGCAACACCCTGTATACAATATAAAGACCATGGGAGTAAAACGTCGCAGTGAATGAATGGATGTCTAAACACTTCCGGCAAAATTGACAACAGCGATTTTCGGAAAAACAGGTGGTGGCTCGAAACCAGATACGGTTCTCGTCTGCTTCCTCTGGGGTTGCGTCAAAGATACCGAAGACTTGAGCTATACATAAAGTGGAACCCGAACTTCAGAAGGTATCTGGAAGGTTCCGTATTCGAGTTCCCAACCTGCCTTCCTCCGTCAAGATACCTAAACAAAACGGAAATATACCATTTTATCCATTATACTGGTTTGGATATTATCATTATGTGTTGTGTCTCCCCGATGGCGCAGTGGTCGTGTAATCAAGGGATCTCGGGTTTGATACCTGGTAGAAGCACATAGTGGTTTGGATCCCACTTCAAACTGTAGGTTCAGTCCCGACTAGCCTTACTGTGCATAAAGTGGACTTAAAACATCAATTCAATCAATCAATCAATCAATTTTCATTATGTCATCTTTTGTCTAAAGGTAAATAAAAAATAAGGTGAATTTAGCTGTACAATCGATTGTTTTACATGTGTGTAATTATAATTTTTGTATGTTGTAGGTGTCGAGGTGTAGTACGTCTGACAGCCACCAGAGGGTTGCACGTTGTTTCAAAACATGGTGCAGCAACTGAACATTACACAAAAGTGGAGGTGCGAAGTGCCATTCGATTTTTGTGTGCCAAGGGAAAGAAACCGACAGAAACTCATCAAGAACTGAAAGATGTTTATGGAGAAAGTGTGATGACACGTAAACAAGCATGGACAGACTTAAAACCGCCATACGCCAAAAAAACAGAGGAGCACTACGACAGGGTGTGGTGTTCTTGCACGAGAATGCGAGACCACATACAACCGAACACACCCGTGGACGCATCGGTGGTTTCGAGTGTGAGGTTCTCGAACACCCTCCGTACAGTCCCGATCTCGCACCCTCGGTCTACTATCTGTTTGGACCCCTGAAGAAACACCTCCGTGGAAAACGTTTTGACACAATTAATTGCAGCAGTGCAAGAGGCTACCGTTACCTGGCTCGACAATTTGGAGCAAGAATTAAAACTCGCAAAACTGATTTTTTTTAGTAACTCTTTTACTGTATCAGTGGTTGGGGACTGGAATGCACTTTCACATGAAATGAGAAAATCAATTTTCATACGTATCTTCAAGAGAAGATTAAGAGAAAGTTTCATGGAGTGATTTTTTTGGGGGGTGGGTTGTCAAATTAGTACATGTTTAATATATATTTGTAGTGGCCTGTTATGTATATAAACCTATGTATGAGTGTGTGCACATGTATATATATGTTTTATGTATTTCTTTGAATTACATATTTTTACCGCTGTTGGTTTGACATGAAAGGTATATGTGTGATCGTTATTTGCAATGTTTATATATGAATCAATTTATGAATATGTTCTATATTATGAACTTTTGTATGTGGTTGAGTGTAAGAAAAGGCATGAGCCTTAATCTCCGCCACAAATAAATAAGAGACAAATAAATAAATAAATATTTTTCTTTTGCGACCAGGATGGACGAATTGCTCTCCCGCTGGAATAAATGTTTGGACCGCAGTGGAGACTATGCGGAATTGTAGGGTGATACCAGGTGCATAACATACTGGAGTTTGATATTTGTACTCATTCACGATTCGGAATGTAGGTTCGATACCCGGTGGAGGCCCACGTGGTTTGGATCTCACTTTAAACTGTTAAACTGTAGGTCCAGTTCCGATTAGCCTTACTGTGCATAAAGTGGACTTAAAACACCAACTCAAACCAAACCAAACGTTTAGGAATAAATTCAATGTTCACCTTACTTTTTGATTCTCCTTTGATTCACGACTCTTCCATGTCGCGACTTAACTTTAAACTCAGAAAAGAGACATTAAGGTCAAGAGTGACAATTTCGCACCAGTTGTGCATTTATTTCAATATCGTCAGAATGGACATTGCTACTAAAACAACTGCTGGACAAGGGAGTATGAATTTCCCTCCATGTTGCAGGTGGAAGCGAGTTTTTAAAGTTTATTATTAAGCTAAACACGATGTTTCGAATATTTGAATAATAAATATTTACAGAATCCCATGCATTCCTTGTGGGGAATCAAATGACAGTTCGACTTTTCCTATCACCATATTTTTTTCTCTTTTCTACTGATATAATGATTTTTTATATAAAATTTTCTGTGGCCAGCTTCAAATCCAGGAGTGGACATTGGATGTTATTTATGAGTGTCCCTTCATCAGTTTCATCATATCATCACTCCCTCATCGTCGTTGGTCAAAGTAGCAGAAAAGCATTTTACGTCACTTTATTTTAAAAATATATAATGATACTGTACAAAAGAAATTATATTATTTCTTCTAGAAAGAACATATGCTCACACATAGACGCATCTCGTACACATGCAGATACAAACGCACACGAGAATTGGATAATACAGAGAATTGTGATGCATAGCCTACCAGGAAAAAGAACATTCAATTTTGCTAATCGGTCACACATATAATTTTTCTCGAAATATTTGTTAGTTGTCGTATGGCTCTAGGAGACTAATAGCTATCAGATCCAGTAAAGAATGAAACATAAAATATGTATATTATATTGTTGGCCAGGGAACAGATTTATATGTAAATACATATCTTAAACCGATGCTAAAATCTGTTATTTTATATTACTTTTGAAAATTCTGGTATGTAAGCTCTAAAAATGCAATTTTCCCCATATGTTCACTAATATTAACTTTTATTATATATTATACATGTTCTTCTTATTACACATAGCTTTCATATTCTCAGACATATGTTCCATATTCATGCTATTGCTACAATTTTCCTTATTGTTAAATAACAAGAGTTTTCCATTCATCTGTAGTCTGTTCGTTTAGTATTTTGCTTATTTTAAATGTTGATAATAAGCACTGCATCTGTTATTCTAATGATAGAGAATGCAAGCACATGCGTTCGCGGTGAAATTCGTTGCATATTTTAAATATACTCTCATAACTTCATGTAGGGTGACCATATTGTTTTGTCCCCGAAACGGGACACCCCAAGGAGGTGAATTTCCCCCCCCCCCCCCGCGCGCCTCTTGAAAAATCGGCTAGGCCTAATTATAAAATTTTTGTTATTATTAATGTAGTATTTTTATTCACATAAATAATGCATCATGAACAATAAATTAAATATGATCTCTCGTTGTGAAAAATTATTAATTATTATAATCTCGGTATGGCTTATATAGTGTTTCTGGTTTCTTTGATGTTAGTCCTACACCGCAGTTGAGGAATCGCAGAAGTATTTATTGGAGAAAATAGTCTTCTTGGGAAAAGTTCAATCGTTTATAAAACTCCCCCGTTCCCACGGATCTGATGGAAAACGCGAGATTTGTGTTTTGAGTTTGTGTCAAGTTGCAGGAATTTAAATCCTTGTTGCAGGTCTGTATTGTATACATGTAGCCTACGCTTCTTGGACATGCTTATTCACAAGGTAACTTAATATATAAGGTAGCGCCATCCGAAGATTACCGATCATGCACGAGCGTGTGACGTTTTATGGGAGGCTCGGGACCCCTTCGGTTATGCTCGGTGCTCCTTCGGTTATGTTCGGGGTTTGGCCGAAGCAAACGGCCACTATCTATTTCTAATCTGTGGCTGCTATCATTTCTATGCGAGTTTCAGATAGGAAAAGTGTTTTTTTTTTTTTTTACTTTGAGGGGGAAATATTAATTATCATACTTCGGGATGGTATTGAGGTATTCCCTTAATGATTAGTAACATAATTAAAACATGCTACTTTTAAAAGGGGGAAATTACACGTGCAAACGTATTGTAAAATTTCATGTTTCTGAAACCTGATCGATATCTATGATATTGCAAAGAAGGTTGTACGGGTTCTCATTAACATTTCAGATTTCATCATTTCATAAATCGTGTTATGATTTTAATAAAAACGTTGCATGGTAAAGAAAAATTGATTAGTGAAAGAGTTAAAAAGAAATAATTGATTGACAGATTTGGTTTATTTTTGCTTTTCTGTCTTTTTTTAAATATGAAAGGAAAACCCATAAGAGGTAGTTCCCTCCTCCCCTCCCGTCGTTCTCTTTCTTTGTTTCCACAAGCCGGCCTCAGTGGCGTAGTGGTTAGCACATCGCGCTTCAACGCCAGGTGTCCGGGTTCGAATCCTGGCCTGGGCATGGATGTTTGTGAGTGTCCATTCATCAATGTCATCACTCATCCCTATCTTCGCAAATTAGCCAAAAGTGGCACAAGAAGCGAAGTAAAAATAAAGCAAATCAATCAATCAATCTTTGTTTCCACATATATCACATTTACAAAATTCTCAATTTTCTCATTAAGGACAAATTAATGTCTTACCCTCGGGTTCGATACCCGGTGGAGGTACATAGTAGTTCGGATCCCACTTTAAACTGTAGGTCCAGTATCGATTAGCCTTACTGTACATAAAGTGGATTTAAAACACCAAATCAATCAATCAATGTCTTACCCGATTGGATTCGAACTCGGGACCCCTGGCGTCGTAGTGCGCTGTTCTAACAACTCCCCCACGGAGATCAACAAGAGGCCTCCGTGGTACTACGGGCCTCACAGAACGTCACAGGAGTACTATCGGATTATAAATTACGGATATTAGAGTTTGGATAATAAATAAATAAAATATATAATCTATATATAAAAAAACACCCCTTCTTTATTTATAGAATTTCAAAGAGCGATAGTTTGCCAAACTAAAAAAAAATCCTATTTTGTTCTCACGACGATAAAAATAGGAGGCATACTCGAAAAAAAAATGGTAACTATTGATTGACACAGAATTGAATAAGCTGAATTTTGATGTAACTCGTTCTTATGTGGTTCTACTGGTTAACTTTTAATTGGAGTCCAAACTTGAGTATCCGTAATTTTCAATCCGATAGTCCGGTATAATCTGTTTACAACATTTAACACAACGCACTACAAAAGCCTAATCTTTAGTTTTCTGACTGAATCGTTCCTTCTTATTCATTCAAAGCGTTGCTATCACTTCCACAAACATTTCAAATTTTACATAACATCAGAAAGTACTTAAATAATACTGATAAACTTAAAATCCAATCTTTACCGTTCTCCATTAGTGTTATCCACGGGACGAGACGGGACAGGCTTTTAAAAATTCGAGATGAGACGAGATTGACCATGTGTCATGAGACAAACGGAATATTTTCGAGACGAGACAGCATTTTCAAGAGACGAGACAAGCCAAAGTCTCGTCTCGTGGGCAACACTATTCTCCATAATCTAACTTTATTTCACAAATTATCAAGGGAAAGAAGCAATATACAAGCTAGATAAATTTTTACTCTGTATTTGAAACTTACTCTAATTTCGCAAATAATCCCCAACCTTCATATATTTATTTACTGTACAAAAATTTACGGATCATAGTTCCACATCAAAAAACATTTTGGAAAGTTTTATGTGGAGGAAGAATGAGGAAAAAAATTGTAAGATAGTAATTTCAGACTTTGAAAACGCAATTCCAGTTTGTAATTTGCAGATTTATATTTCGCTGGTTCAAATTTGGCTGCAAGTTATCGTAGTCATAGTCCTAAAAAGTATTTTTTTCGTATTAAGAACTTTGCATACACACGCGCGCAGAAGATGAGTCAAAGTGTACAAGTACTAATTTAACTAACTTAACCTACTCGAAATACTTGATGGGTGCCATCAAACTTAAATGTCTTAACCTACTAATTCAAGCCTATAGAAAGAGATTTACGATCACACGGAAAATGAAACTCTGAGAATATCGATGAAAATAGTTCTTAGTTTAATTAAACAATAAAGGAGAAAAGTTACATGAACTCACAATGATTGACCGTGCAAGTGTACGAATCATTCATTATTCGTTAAAGGACTTGGTCCGCAGATTTCCATGTGCGTCTGAGTTGTATAACCGGAAAACTAAGGCTGGTATGCGACACACATTTCTACGTGTATTTCATTAACGAAGTAACTTGCATTGCACTAATCATAGATCTTGCTCTTTTTGACGGAAACATACTACAAAGAAATAATGTAGCATCCATTGGTTTATATTGAGTACAAGGGTACTAAATTATCCACAATGTATTTGTGAAATACCAAAATTGAACAGTTGCAAAAATTTAATTGATGAGTGTAATATTAACTCATGCAATGTTTACCATCGTGCATATAACGCTATCTAACTGGAATTAAAGATGTGAGTTTCATTTCCAATAGCGTGAAAGTCAATACGCGATCTTTACACTTCGAAATGCACATTTCCGACAAAGTTTTTTACAATAATGAGAACATACAAATCACAATTAATTTATTAATTAATTGTGTTAAATAAATGAATTTGTTAGTAATTACAAATCCGACATACATGAAATCTACATAACAAATCAGTTAGGTTCACTACTTACTTCGCCATAGTTGAACACATTTTCAAGATATTGGTGACTTTTCTTGTTAGTACTGTTGGTTAGGTTACGTTCTACATTTTGAACTTTCTTATTTGTTTAAAGCAGGTTCAAAGAGGTTGTTTGTAATTTTAAATTTATTTGCTTCATAATGCAGACGTGTGTTTTTCCTTTGTAAACGATCGAATATGTTCTCCAACAACAAAACATTGCTTGCAGTTTGTGTATATACCTACGTCTATATATTTTTCTCTTTTTTGGCAGCATAGTCTTTAACCTGTTTAGGGCACGTTTCCTTATTGCGTGTCTTTCGTAGTGTACATCTCTGCAAACCTTATCACTACGTCCTACAAGCGAATCATATTGTGAAGATAAGTGTTTAGGAGAACTACACCATTTCCTCGATTATTTGGTACTAAAGTAATTGGTGTAATTTTAGCGATGGCACTGCAGTTAACTTCAGCACGGTCTTTGGTGGAAAATACAGAAGTTCTGCTTTTGGAACTCCCACATAGTCTTCTTCACAATAATTGGTACTGCACACTTGCATCTTTTACATTTCGTCTACAAGCATGAATCCACTGTTTACTTACGCAATTATCGGCTGGAAATCTATGCTATTTTATCTCAGTTCCTTTAGTTTTCAAGTTATAGTTTTCATACCTTGCTACAGCACAATTAGACACGATTGCAGTCTACAAGTACAAAAATACAATCAAAATAAATCGAACGCTACAATCAACAACTTGCTTGTTCCGATTTTCGCGACGCATTAGCAGCTGAATGTGCCCCGCACAAACACGATCCTCCAACATGAGGTAAAACATCCACGGACGACTGCGCATACTACTCACATAGCAACGAGCACCCTCTGGCTTATTCACAGTTCTGCAAATAATGAAACACACACAAAAGAATATAACATTTTGGTTCTTATGAAGTGCATGAAACACAGTTCAGCTGTTACCAGTGTTGCCATTATGCTAGTTTAAAAAGTTCATCAACATTATTATTATCATTATTATTATTAGCATGAAATGTGTCTCAAATTTAGATTTGGTTTTCAAGTTTACTCCTAGACTTTTATAAAACGGGACAAATAGTGGCTTTTTAATAATATCGACGGGACTACCGGGACACGCTTCTGGAACGGGACTGTCCCGGTCAAAACGGTCACCCTATTTGATGCGATATTGAACGCAGTGTCAGTCAACATAATTCTGTCTTTAGGAACAACGGGAGGAGATTTACGTTTCAGTCCTTAAAAGATAGTTTGGTAATCCAATGTAAAAAAATAAAATCACATTTTTGCATGATGAATGTCATGTTGAGTCTAATGCATTGTCACAATGGTAAGTCAATATTTAATTACAGATTTTGATTAAAATAACTGCATATCTAATACTTTTTAATATATGTAAATCCGTCCCCTGTTGATGGCAAATATA
Organism: Lepisma saccharinum; assembly: GCF_977018435.1. Taxonomy (NCBI): domain Eukaryota; kingdom Metazoa; phylum Arthropoda; class Insecta; order Zygentoma; family Lepismatidae; genus Lepisma; species Lepisma saccharinum. The sequence continues at coordinate 16,237,154 of NC_139257.1, forward strand.
TGTCACAGAGTAAGGATTTGCAAACTACCAATGAAATCGCTTCCACAAACAATGGTTAAACCTTAGTAAATACATCTGTCATTTAGAGGATAAATCTAAAACCATTTATCATCGTCGAATCGTGGATATAAGCAGCCCTGGCCCAAAACCATAGTAACGGTTGAAGTTTTTGAGTGTGATGACGTGTAACCGGCCAAGTGAATGCATCACTTCAATGTGAAGTCACGTGAAATGACAAAACGACAGTGTTGCAGTATGCAGATATTAAACACCAGAACAAGAACAATGTCTAGATGAGGATGTGTACTACAGGCTATGGAAAAGGAGTTGCGATAACCACTAACGCCGTCAAACGGTTGGGCGGGAACTTTACGTCACATACCATGAAGAAGTAATAGGATCTGAGCTGATTATGTCCTTTGCGATTAGTCCACTCAGAATTAGTTCACTTCATCAAATGATTTACTAAATCTCATCAATTTACATTGTCGAATTCATTATTTGAGGTTTTTTTTTTTTGTTTAGGTACAACATCTTCACCGAAGAGAAAATTATGCTCATTTCTTTGTTTTCCTTGACCCTGTACATCAAGGGTCAAGGAAGTCAGTAATAAGGTGTGTTATATACAGTGTACATACAACTATAGATTGAATTGTATCTTCTCCAAATATGATGTATAAAGAAACAAACTGCCGGAGAACTAAGTGAGGTGAGTGTACAATTTTATATTACTATTATAGTGGAACCACAAGCAAAGAAACCTAAGCAGACTCGCGACTCCTGTGCACCGTACTCCAGTGTGGAGGGGAGAAGGAGAGTGGAGCATGCTCTCTTATAGTCCGAGTTGAACGGAAGAGGAGGAAGGTTCTTTTTCTTGTGGTCGCTCTTGTAAGTAAGGGGAACTGTGATTGGCCATTCATCTATTTTATCACTTCTTCATAATCTCAATTGACTTAAATGGCCGGAAGAGCAAAGTAAATTTATCAAATATAAATACAAACACGTACCGTTTAATAAATAACCAAAATGGAATGAAAAGTTAGCAGTTTGTATTTTTATTGCTTTGTGAATATGTAGGGAAAAAGCGAGAGAGAATTGTACACCAATGGCAAAGAAATGGTAGGCGAAGTATTTACCAGGATTATACTCCCTACATTCCTGCTCATAATAAGGAGTCGAAGGTATCTTGCTTAAGGATCTTTCTTCGATGTAAACCTAAAAGTTGACTTTTCAGATTACGTACATAATCTTCTGGGCAGAAATGCGCACTGCAGATTCTAGCATTAGCATGATTCACGTTAGCGTTTCCACACGAATCCAAAGCTCGGTGACCGAAGAATCCTTTTGAAAAACGTATATATTATGTTCAATTTTACTTGGAAGATGTATCTTGTGCTGAACTAAAATAAATAATAATAACAAGTGGTGTGCGGTATCTCGGAAAGTCGGGACCGGGATAGGAAAGAAAAATTCCGTCCCTATCACGACTTCAGCAAATGACTTCCCTAAATTTCTGGATCCCGAGCAGTCGGGAAATACCGAATGGTCATTTTAAAACGGTATTAATTCTTGACGTTTTCTACAGTGCAAGTATCTGGAACTTATCGGAAATTGTTAGTTTTCATTCCAGAAATGCAAGGAAAATCACATAAGGTGAAAATGAGAATTTGAGATTTCCCGGCTAGTCGAGAAATTGCTAATATTTCCCGTCCCGAATGTCGGGATTTAAAAAAAATTCCCGTTCCGATCAAAAATATTTTGTCCCGCATAACAATAAGTACCTATCTATATTTATTTTCAATTTGTCTGAAGCCACAAAATGTAAATGGGTGGAAATGCTCATTTGTGTACTCGATTTCGTGTGTTCAGTTTCTGGCACGGTTTCCTATCTGCATAGTGCAACACTAGCGCATAGATTTGGAATTCATTTCATGGATAAATTCACCTCTTACCGTCGTTTCGTCATTACGAGTAAACAACGGATTGGCCCAACCTATACTTCTAATAACCTTGGATATAAGTAGGCTTCATGTAAAACTCAAATAATTGTTGAAATCGGGCAAATATGTGACCGTCGTTTAATATTTAAGATGTTCTACCAAGCTCCTAAATTTTCCGACGTAGACACAAAACTTCTGAAGTATGTTCCTCACAGTTTGGCTCTGTGGAGCCTGAAACATCAGGAACTTGAGCTGAAGTTGGAGGAGTTAACTTCAGAGCGAAAACCACAAGATGAAGTTCAGAGGTAAGTTGTATGAGTTTGTAGTTCTTCATAACCGGGTCTGTTGTACGCGTATCTATATAAGGTACTACTTTACTATTCCGGAGACACCTATCAATGATTTATTTCGCAATTTTTTACATTGCTAACGTACTATTTTGCATTGCGGAACATTTATTTAGGTGAAATAATGAATTTCTAACGAAAATAATGTCTATTTCGTACATTAACGAGTACTTACTGGTGTTCCTTATTTCCCACAAAAAATCCACGTGTAGCCCCAAAAACCACGACATTAGCCCAAAAATTCACGATAGCCCCACGAACCATCACGGGGACGAGGTATGCCTACTAGGTTAGGTTAGGCCTGTTAGGTTACGTTCCATTAGCATTCTTTCGTTCAATTTAGCATATACGGACAATACGAGAGCGTATTGTGCTCTCGTGCAGAAAGCAAATGGCGGCAGCAGCAATAACGCGTCGGAAATAGATTTTCGTAGAAAACCACATACATTCGCATTAAAATGGATCAAAACTACATTCCCGAACATCAACAACGCCACAGAAAATGATTTGCGTAAGTACTTTCTCCTGTAAATTTGAAGAAATCCGTCTCCAGTATAGTAAATTGTTAACGTATATAATATGATATGATATTTATTTTTTAATTTATATATTTTTTATTACCTTCAACAGTCTATCCTCCAATGATAGAAGTTGTAGTACAATATATACATATTCAACTAACTAACTAACTAACTCCCTAGCCTTCTTAAACCCGAAGGTTCATGGCTGCAGCAACACAGTCCTTCCATCTGTCCCTATCTTGATCAAGATCTATATACTCTTTTCCATCCCTATCGATTTCCTTTAGTTCCATCTCAACGTTGTCCCTCCATCTTCGTCTTGGCCTTCCTACAGGTCTCTTACCATCAGGCTTCCCAACAAGAATCCTGTAAACTCCTCTTTCCTCTCCCATTCGTGCCACATGGCCTGCCCACCTAAGTCTTCTTGATTTAATCATTCTAATAATATCTGGACATGAATACAAATTATGTAGTTCTAAATTATGTAACCTTCTCCACTCACCTGTCTCCTCATCCCTTTTAGGTCCAAAGATTTTCCTAAGGATCTTATTTGCAAATACTCTCAATTTATGTTCCTCTTTCAATCCAGTCACAAATTGTATTCATTACATAAGTATATGACATGATATGATATTTATTGGCATTTATGATACAAGCCCTTGGGCTGTGCGTATCATACAATATTATGATATAATCCGCCTTAATACACATTTAAAACATTTATCACAAGAAACATCTGTTAGGAATATATATATATATACACACACACACACATTCGTATACAACAATATGTGCTTCTCTTCTAATGTTTAAGTGCCTCTCCGATGGCGTAGTGGTAACGTCGTCTCCTTGTAATCAAGGGGTCCCGGGTTTCATACCCGATGGAGGCACATGGCAATGGTTCGGATCCCACTTTAAACTGTAGGTCCAGTCCCGATTAACCTTACTGTGCATGAAGTGGACTTAAAACAACAAATCAATCAATCAAAAAATCTTCTAATGTTTAAGATTGTCCTCTAAACTGCCGATGTTAAGCAGAATCGTGTATTTCAGAAACATCCATCTCGGTAACGGTTCCGAATGCTTAATGATTTTGCAAGTTTTATAGGAGTATTAGTAAGTGCTTTAGAATACTGAAAACTGTTATGGGAGTAAGTTCAAAGCTTGGAGAAACTAATTAGCACAATTAAAAGCTTCACTAAGTATTATTTACTGGAGAAATTATGATTTGAAAAGTAGCTTACGCGAGCAGGCGTTCTTGGTTCCATTGGGACAGCGGCTTCTCTCCGATTTTCATGCGAGGCTCGATAGTGCTTATCAGATTTTACGTGATAAGGTATATAAAGCATTTAGGGACGTAACTTTTAATGTTAAGAGTCCTAAACCTGATGCACCTAACCTATTCAGGGATATTTTATTAATGTTAAGAGTCCTAACGCAACCAGCCCAGACCTGGATTCGAACGATGGATCCCTGATTTTCTATGGTAGTAACCACTCCGCCACGGAGTTCAGAGTGACCATGATATTTCGTCCCCCTTTCACATTTATCGATACGCGTGTCCATCAACAGGGAGACGTCAGTTTACTTAATTCTGGAAGTAGCTCAAAATTGCCTATCAATTCAATTATTCTAGAGTGGTTTAATAATTTTGTTCTGCACAACGGTAGTATGGCGTTATTGTGCAGTCAATATTTTGAATTTGAATATAAAATATTGGGTGCGTCAGCACTTAGGCTATTTTGTACCTTTCACGTTATACGGGGTCCAGCCCCTTACCATAACATAACTTTAATGCCGTATATCTAAAAGCTTAAAAAATATTCTGACTTCGGTTAACAGCTGAGGCTGTAAATGGGCACTCAGGACAAAAAAAAACAAAACAGGACAACACAGAGAAGTATACCGACCATAGTGCAAGACGTCAGAGACACGTTATGCAGTCAATATTGACACGCACCTACACTGGACTAGAGCCTTGGTCTGGTTACTAAGTTACCCTGATCGGACTTCTCAGTTAACTATTAGGGTAAACAAATTGCAACCCCTGACTGGTCACTGGTGTCGCAATTTATACTTTTCTTAAGTTAGAAATGAAATGGTATGGAACTTTCTTCCAATAAAGTCTATTTTTTATCGCTTATGCACAGTATACAATATCACTTATCCACTGGCAATCTTGGATTCAAGTTAAGGTACTACTTTACTATAGGAGTGACACCTATAAATCATTTATTTCGCCCTTTTTTACATTGCTAACGTACTATTCTGCATTGCGGAACATTTCTTTAGGTAAAATAATGAATTTTTAACGAAAATAATATCTATTTCTTACAATTACGAGTACATACTGTTACTCGTTATTTCGATTCTGTAACACACATTATGGCGATAGCGTACTGGTTCACCGCGCGTTGTGAGTGTGTTTTGTCGATTTATGATGTGTTGCAACCTTTCACAGGAAAGTACCTACTTTCGTGGCCGGATTTGAAATTATGCTAATACCTCGCAAACCATTGACGTTAGCTTCACAAACCATTCACGTTAGCCCCACAAACCATTCACGTTAGCCCCACAAACCATTGACGTTAGAACCACAAACCATTCACGTTAGCCCCATAAACCATTGACGTTAGCCCCACAAACCATTGACGTTAGCCCAAGAAACCATTCACATTAGCCCCACAAACAATTTTTCGTAAGGTTAGGTTAGGTTAGGTTAGGTTAGGTTAGGCAAGCATAATTTAAAAAAATTGAAAATACTCGACACGTCATGTTATAGTGAAAACACGTTTTGAAACATTTACTACGGGGTTTACGTCATCTAACACACGGAACATTGTGCTCTCGTGCAGAAAGCAAATGGCGGAATCAGAAACAGCGAGTCGGATATAGATTTTCGCAGAAAACAACATGTATTCCCATTAAAATGGGTCAAAACAACATTCACGAACTTCCAAAACGCTACAGAAAATGATTTGCGTAAGCACTTTCTCGTGTAAAAAGTAAGAAATCCGTCACACCTATGGTAAAGTATTACCTAAGTTAACTGACGTAGATCTGAGTACAAATCTATAACGGGTAACCCTTCCAAGATTATTCACGCTTGCTTTTTGGTATCGCAAGAACCCAGAGCCGAAGCAGCAGGTTTATGAGAAACTGACCCAAGCAAAGGACCGGCCAGTTCTCCCTACGAGGTAGACTTGTGACACCAGCAATCGGGTAAGATAGCCGAAATATACAGAAATCTGGTTCCTTTTTATACTAAATGGTTGTTTACAAACTACTAAGGAAACTTGGTTGATATTTACACGTATCTATGGATTTACATAATTACATCATGCAACTTAGACTTTAACAATATTTACATAAAATAATCAAAGTTGTAAATAACATACCTTTCTAAAATATTTTTCAAATGCCAAAAACGTTTGAGTCATTCCATATGAAATCAACACAGCCCACAACCTGACCAACTCCGATTTTCATGAAATTTGGGGAGTTGAAACTATGGAACTTAGTAACTATGAAAATTTTGAGTCTCGTGCGTCTTGTAATTCTATAGCCTGATTTGATATATCACATCACCCCCTTTCCTTTGAAATTTTTGCGTTGAATTCAATATGGCGATCAACAATATGCCGGACCTGCGCTTGACACACCCAGCTGAGAATCTCCCTGTGCCTAACCTATTTCTTTCATGACCAGGATAACCCCTTTACATTTTGTAGGAGGTGTTAAGGGACTTTTTACTCGTCATAGTTCATGTAATGAGGCATTTATCAGTCACATAGTTACACATATTATTTTGTATCTTCTGATCCCATTGCAGTCCCAGAATGATTGTTTGATATGTTTTAGAGTATGGCATGTGGGACCAAATATATTTTTTTCACGATTTTTGGTGATGACATGTTTTGAGATATTCAAGGTCAAACGTCAAGGTCACGTGACAAAATTATATTTTTATCCAGAGGTAGACTTGTTATATATCACTGAAACGCATGATCAATTCCCTGTAAAATAAGCTTTATTTGAGCTTCCTAGGCGAAATAGGGGCGGAGTTACAACACATTTAATATAGCTAAGCGGGCTCAAAAGGGGCAATTTATGCGAACTTTGACCTTGAATAATTTAACAATTACAAGACGCACGAAATTAAAATTTTTCGTAGTCACTAAGTTCCATGCATAGTTTCAACTCCCCAAATTTCATGAAAATCGGAGATGGTCAGGTTGGAAATTGCACATATCTGTGTTGACTTGGCATGGAATGACTCGTTTACATAATTATTACTTTTGTTGTCTTTAAGAAATGCAGATTAATTCTCGAACATTCTAATCTTCTGCAAGTCACAGATAATTTATGCACGCGCAGATGTTGATCTCTTGCTTTGCAAATGGAAACATGAACAGATTCGACTGGGGCGACACAATATAGCTACGTCATTGGAACTAGTCTGTCGCGTCAGCACGTATGTTTGTGGAGAATTATATGTTGTTTTCGCTTCCAATGGGTTTGCCATGAACAAATCACATAACTAAGTACGTAGACAGCATCTGTTCATAGAAGTAAAAGCGACACTATTTGAACATTTGCTCCCCGAATGGGGAATTTTAAATTACACGGATGTTTCAATTTAATTCATTGAGTGATTCAATTGAATCAAATGAATGGGAAGAAATTCGAAGCGCATTTCTGTTATCTCCTTTAATTCGATTACGAATGGAATATATTTTGTTGGTTCATTCATTTGAACACATAGTTATTGGAAAATTCAAATTTTAATGCTCTGAATTGGAACTAATGATGAAAGGAAATGAAAATAACTGGCAAAAACAAATTCCCTTATTTTTAAGGTACCTTTTCATCACTTTCCAGAACACTCGATAATGAATTAACTAATCAGTATTGTTGAAATTAAGCGAAATATAAAATAAAAGAACTTTTTGTGGGAACTTCCCCCCCCCCTCCCCCCAAAAAAAACAGTTGAAGGAAAAAGTGAAATGTGTTATCAGATTCTACTCCTAGCGGGAGAGCTAGAACTAACTTTCTACCATTCCTAAACCCGAATACTCATTACAGCAGCAACATAAGTCTACCTGTTCCAATCCTGGGCAAGATCATCCACATGGGCGTCCGGAAGGGGGGGCAAGGGGTGGCCACGGCCCCTCGCTGGAATATGAATGTGTACCTAAAAATTATATATTTCACACATAATTTCATTTCAACTACAGTAATTTATGTTAATTATTATAAATTCGTTGAAGAAACATGATAATTTCAGACTGAAATAGTGTTTTTTGAGAGGGCATCACTATTTTGGAGGAAAATATGTGTCCTTGCCCCCCTGGAAAAAATTACCTTGCTTGCCCCTCCCTGGAAAAAATCCTGCGGACGTCCATGATCATCCACTGCTGTGTCCAAATTCCAATAACGACCCTTTTCCCCAGAAACCGTGAAAGATCGTAGAATCGAGAGTTCATTGTATAAGTTATGAGAGGCGAAGAGGAAGACTGTGAGGAAAATTCTGTTAGTTTTGAAAGGGGTAAAGACACAGTAACTTCTGTACTAACAGCACATATTTCGTCCCCAGGCATTCCATAGTAGCAGACGTGTGGAAAGGGTGTTCCCAGCTTGATCGGGGTGTTCAGACCGATGACTCGGAAATAATCCAATTGAACACCTTCAAACTGCTTATTGCCAGTCTGCAAGAGGTCAGTACTGGATACTAGGGTAATACATTTCTATCAAGATATATATATACAGGGTATCCGGAGTGGGACTGACAGTTTTGAAAAGTTTGTTATTTCAATATGGTAAGGAGTATCTAGAAACAAAAACATACATTTTCAAGGAAAACTCACCAAGCTTTATTGGAAGCATGGGAGTAACTTGGGGTCTAACTTTGGAGGGGAAAGATCAAACTTGGGACTTAACTTTCGGGGACAGAATCAAACATGGGACTAAATTTCAGGGGCATATTGAAACTTGGGACTTTACTTTCACGGGCAGAATCAAACTTGGGACTTAATTATCGGGGGCAGAATTAAACTTGGGACTTAATTTTCAGGGACATATTCAAATTTGGAACTTAATTTTCAGGGGTAGAATCAAACTTGGGACTTGTCTTTCAGAGGCAGAATCAAATTTGGAACTTAATTTTCATGGGTAGAATCAAACTTGGGACTTGACTTTCACAGGCAGAATCAAATTTGGAACTTAATTTCCAGGGGTAGAATCAAACTTGGGACTTAACTTTCAGGGGTAGAATCAAACTGGGACTTAATTTTCAGAGTCAGAATGAAACTTGGGACTTGACTTTTACAAACAGAATCAAATTTGGAACTTAATTTTCACGGTCAGAATCAAACTTGGAACTTAATTTCCAGGGGTAGAATCAAACTTGGTACTTAACTTTCAGGGGGGCAGAATTAAAATTGAGACTTTGGGAGCCAGGAACGACAAGTTTTCCATCCTGTAAAAGTCCAGCACTTTCTTGCTAAATAATTGACATTTGCCAAATCATAAAATATACTCTTCAATACCTTGCTCCTCAGGTCCCAGGAGATTAAGAAAAGTATCCTTAATTTTGAAATTTAGTAACCTGTAAATGTTGTGGGGACAAGCCACCCCCCCCCCCCCTTGCACCCGCCAGGTTACGCCTATGATTGGAAGCAGTTACAGCTCGGTATAGCTCCACCTGAGCTCCGTTAGTTACACGGAGAATGTCCAGCCTGTATCCAATCTGCCTCCACGTGTTCTGTAGCATCTGAGGGGTTACAAAAGCAAGAGGATTCGAATACGGTCCTTTAGTTTTTGTAGATCATCCATCTCTTTACCCTAATACACCATGATTTTGATGTACACCAAAAGAAAGAAGTCTAGAGGTGTAGCATCAATCTTCTGCAAAATGGCCGCCATGGCAAATGAATGTCTTTTCGGCTTGTCATCTGGCTTAATTTCCCGCACTAGCTGCATCTTGTATGCGAACAAACGTAACCTTCTGTGCACGACTTTGTGAACAGTGGAACTAGGAATTCCTAGCTGTTTGTTCGCCTCGAGCATTGACTTTCACAGGCTACGCATGCTTTTTCCTGTACCGACGCCATTCTTGTTTGAGCGAAACTGGCGCCGCCATCGCTATTTATACATTTATGAAAATTTGTTGAACCAAACTCACAAATGTACTATTGCTATTGCATTGCTTTGTTAACAAAAAGCTCGGATTGTTGAAATGTAATAACTAGTGGGGGCAATTCGCCACTTTTGCACTATGCTAAACCTTACCTACAAAGGGAAATATACTGTCATTGCCCCTCCCCCCCAGTTTAGTCACCTTGCAGCCCCGGTTTTGGAACCCAATCGCCACCACTGATAATAACTATTTAAATACTGTCAGTTACAATCCGGACACCCTGTATTCTTGCTTATTATATACAATGTAGACATTATATATCATGTATAGCTATGCATATGACGTGTATACCGACCAAAATATGATAGTGGAAGGTGGGGAATACTTTATAATCACGAGTCGACCTCCGTGGTTGAGTGGTTAGCACAGCACGCTACGACACTATGGATCCCGGGTTCGGACCCCAGTTTGTGCATGGTTGTTCTTTCTGTGTGTCCCTTCATCGACCTGATCATGTCAACACTCGTTCTCATCTTCGCGATCATCCAATGGTGGCAGAAAAGCGAAGTAAAATAAACCAAAGCGATACATTGTCTATTGGCTAATCATGAAACGAAAGAATTGCATGTATCTCCTGATATTATAGCTGAAATCAAACCTTTTGCAATGAGATTTCGCAGATTTTTAATTGTCATACCTTGTAATTTCAATTTCTGGTAGGCTAAGTCAAGTATTAAAACCTTATGTAACTATATTTTCTGAGGCTTTATTTAGTAAGTATGGGATGTAGTTTAACCTTACTTTGCAATATCAGAAATTAGGTGACATACGTTACCTTATATTGACCAAAACGAGTTGAATCTAAAAGTTGAGATTTTTACTGTGAGTTAGGTTCATGCAGGGCTTCCTTTATGCCAAATTTCAGATTTTTTTAAGAGGACCCATCTGAGATATTTAACCCCGAAAACTGTCAAAATTCAATGAACGGCCATGTTTGAGCCCATGCTGTAAAAAAGGGTTGAATTTCTAAGTACTGGCAGGCAGGTCTACAAATGAAAAAATCAAGCCTTAGACTAAACCCCTTCAATGAAAAAATTGGGCTTAAAAATATTTTTTTTTAACTATCGTTACCACAATTTGCACCATACGTTTCATACTTACGCAATTATAAACAAAACATACTTGAATATCATAGACAGTATACTTCATTAGTTACAAAATGCATTTTGTTTCAAGTGTCTAGCTCTAATGGTTTTTGAGATATTAAGGTTTCTGAAAAGTGCTAAATGAGCAAAGAAAGCCATGTGCCATGTTGGAAAAATGGCTGCCCCAGTAGAACTAATGACAATATTTTTTATTGAACATTGGTTTTCATATCTAGAAACATGTACAAACGTATGTACATAATGATTTTCTTCTAAATGGTCATGCAACCAATTATTTTAAAATTGGTTCATTTGGCATGGAATGACCCTGAGGAGATCCTTCTCGTGCTGAAGTTTTCCCACTACCCACTTTTCCTACTGCGATTCCAGTAAGACACCCTCTCCTCTTAATCGTCTGGAATTTACTAATCTCCACACTTCTTACTAGACCTTTACTATTTCATGGTGATGAACAACTTTTAACAGATAAAAATTAACAACAAATAGAGGCTTTAAACCTTCATACCGCTCCCACTTAGTAACTTTGTCAACTATAAATCCCTAACCTAATAACTCTTTTATCCCATTTCATACACATTACACTAGAATTTACCTATTGATTACTAATTATTCTCTCTCACTTTAAAATTATAAAATCAGTAACATTTTAATGCTACTAATCCTATTATATATAAACCAATGAATATTTTGGTCTCCGAATAATCATTGGTTCTTTTCCTGGTATGATATCAAATCATACCATCATGTAAAAAAAATTGAAATTACAAATAAAGAACATAGATAAACGGGGTAATCCAGTAAATATTTCGTGTGACGGGACAATAGCGCATACCTCAGAATGTATGCGTGTAGAAGAGGGTATTTTTCGGGGGTCCCTTCCCTTTGTGTTAGAATGGATGACGTCAGGGTAGTAAAGAAAGTATTCTCCATAAAACGTGAAGTCAGAAAAAAATATGGCGACCCAGGATGATATGTGGAGAGAGACATCAGAACAAGGGGAATAATAAGATGGAGATAAGAGGCGCTAGACAGGCAGGAATGGACAGAGCGTGATACTGATCACATCACCTCCACTGTTGCCCATTTGAAAGCTCTACCTTCTGAAAGCCTTCGTGGCACTTTGCAATGGAAGATGGTTCTTAAAAAGAATATACATAATTTTAACTCATATATTCTTAAAGATAATAACAAAATAGAGGATGAAAGTTGCGGGTAACCAATGAAATTACTTACAAACCCTGACTCGAACCCAGATCCTTTTGACACCAAGGCAAAAATGTATATTATAATCCTGACAGAAAGCTCGTGTCGTCCCCAAAAATATAAATTACAACATAAGCTCTGAATTTTGGACAAAAATCAGGTTTGCGATAAGTAGCATAGAACTTAGATTTAAGGTGACCTTTTTGTGAATTTTTTGGTGAAATGTAACATTCACAAAATCCATTGTATAACTGATTCTTTTTTGTTAAAATTTTTTAACCATTGTCATAACTGTATCTTTAATCAAATGGCTGATAAAGGGAGCGTGTGTTCTCCTGAAACGTCACAACAAAAAAACTGTGTTTTTATGCTTGTAACAACAGTAGGCTACAAGAGTAAAAAACAAAGTAAAGTGCTCCCCTGTGCTTAGCACAACGCCATGAAGGCGTATAGGGAGTGTGGGGGTAACGCCCCACACTTTCTTGATCCGGTCGTGAGTGGGGGTGATGTGACCAGCAACACACCCCTGACCGCCTTTACCCCTCAGGGTTTCCCCCAGGTACCCATGTCATTCGACGCTGGGTGGGCGCCGGAGCCGCTTCCAACGTTAGAAAAGCTCTAACTAAAAGCCTAGAAGGGTGTCGTCCTAATTGCGAAAGGTCCTAGTTGCGAACAGACTTAATTGCGAACACTTGCTGCCTTAACAGGAATAACACTATATTACCTAGAAAGGCTCTGTTCTGATTGCGAACACAATGTTTCTGCCTTTGGACCTACCATTTCTTTTAACGCATTTTTGAAAGGGGCTCAGTTCCACACTGGTGCGTGCCTTATCTGTCACAGTTGGAACATACAAAATTCGACATGATTATAGGCGTCGCTGAAGTTTATATAATTTAATAATAAAAGTAATAAAAGTGAGGTCTACTTTTTAACCGACTATATTCTTAGCTGAAAAGAGATTATTAACTTTACCTAAAATTCAAATTTGAAACATATGTTCTTAAAGAAATTAGGATTATCACTAATCCTGACACTTGTTAGTGCTCCTCACCATCATTTCCTTCATTTTCTTCCGCTTTACACATTCTATGTTTATTACCATATTAGGAAATATGTCGTTACACTTTTCTGCCCCAACCTTTCTAGATTAACTTTGATTTTGTGGTTCAATCCCTTCACTGCATTATTTGTCCAGTGCTCACAGGTGTCAACTTAAAATAAATTTTGGGGTGGAAAGGTTGACATAAACGATTTTTATTACGTAAATAAATATATAGGGTGTCCCACTCGTAAGGGGCCCCGGAAAAAAGTGTTATAAAAATCTTAATAAAAGAGGATATGAAACCAAATTTGTACATGACATACCTTTATGGTTGAGAAATGAAGGTACATTACAAGAAGTGCTGGAAGTGACCTCCCCCCACCTTTATACACAGTTCAACACCGCGCTGCATGTTCGTGAATGTTGCTGCCAGAGTATCGGCGTGACTGCCTGGATTTCACGCCGGATGTTCTCACGTAACTCGTCGATGGTGTGTGGTTTGTTCTTGTACACACTACCTTTAAGGTGACCCCACAGAAAAAAAAGTCAGTGGGTCAAGTTCGGTGACCTTGGGGGCCATAATCCTTTCGAAATCACTCGGTCAGGGAAAAATGATTCCACCACAACCATACTCGCGTCAGACGTGTGGCATGTTGCCCCATCTTGCTGGTACCAGCCAAGTGTCAGTTCCTCGTCGTCCAACTGGTTCACAAATTCATGAAACAATACCTGGTACACATCACTGTTGACAGTGGTGTCAAAAAAAAAAAAAATGGCCCGATGATGCGACGCTGTGATAATGCACAGAACACACCCACCTTCTGTCAATGAAGGGAATCCTCAACGATTGCATGCTGGTTGTCACTACTCCATAAACGTTGTGAGTTCACGTATCCTGACAAGTGGGACCACGCTTCATCACTGTACCACGTGTACTGCAATATCCCTGGCCTTTCAGCGACGAGTTACGTGAGAACATTCACGAACATGCAGCACCGTGTTGAACTGTGTATACAGGTGGGGGGAGGTCACTTCCAGCACTTCTCAACCATAAAGGTATGTCATGTACAAATTTGGTTTCATATCCTCTTTTATTAAGATTTTTATAACACTTTTTGCGGGGCCCCTTACGAGTGGGACATATTAGTCCGTCTACGTGAATTTGGGAGTGGGGGCAGAAAGTGCCTTGCCTCCCCGTAGTCGACGCCATGTTGCCTCCTGTTGAAGCAGCTCCAAGTTTTCTTTTGGCTCTGGGGTTTTCAAGACATTAACACACTACGACGACCGAACTGAAAGGGTGAAATAGCCTTGGAGGGATTTACAAAGCAGAAGACCACGATAAGTGAATCAGACTGGCTATTGTTGCTAGTCAACCCAGCTGTCTCTCTGGGTCACTACCCTTATTTGTTTCTCAAAACCGGTTTTCCATGTGTTCGCAATTAGGACACGGAATCACTTCTTACTCTTATGTGTTCGCAATTAGGACAATTGAGGAAATGTTCGCAATTAGGACACAACCGCTACAAGAGAAATGATTCGTATTTTTGAAAATGTATTTCAGGTTCTTTGTTTCTGTGCTATAGTTGCCTTTGTTTTCTCTCCTAGCAAATCGAGCAGGTGAGAAAGCATGCCGTGAACGCAGTGGACACCCAGGAGATGAACTTCAAGAAGGATATCGAAAGAATTGGCAAAGAAGTGTAAGTGAAACAATCGCATCTCATTTTATTAATATCGGGTGTTTCATAAATAATTGAGGGGTTGGGCCAATCCACGAGTTCCTGGTGTGACAATCACACACTTCAAACCTAATTATTTTGTAAACAAAGACATTTAGCTCATCCATATCATCATTATAGTTTCAGAATGATGACATTGTTACTGTCCTGAAGAGAGAGCTCTGTGAACAACGTTGTTTCTGGGCAATTCAAGAACAACGGGAGTTCCGAGTGTGACTCACACGGTGGTAAAAGCTTCACATACCACGACACAACTTGAAAAGTCTGTGAATTTTTACATTTTATCCGTCATATTTCTTTTTGGGGGGTAATGTAGATTGTAACCTTTCATCTCATGTATTTTATTCCAGCGAAAACATTTTTATTTTTAGTTATTATTTTTTAAAAAAATGTTCCGGGCGTAACCACTCAGAGTTCCGGGTGTGACCTATGTGAATACCTCATTAATTAACTCCATTTAATACCATATTACTCACATAATACTTTAAATGAACAATACTAAAGGGAAAAAGAACCTTTTCAACTCATAAATTTTAATAATAACCAAATTTATTTGTGAACATTACAAAATTATTGAGCATTGCTCACATTTTCCATTTCTCTTTGTTAATCTGTATTATTAAAGCATACGTAGACACAATCTGGAATGCCGTTCGCGGCAAACAGCACCCACCTAAGGCACAGAAAACATAACAATTGATACACGTTCTTCTGTGGCCACATTTTAGGGTTGCAAGGTGTATATAATTTATTGCATATGTTCGAGAATAACCAACTTTCTCCTTTCTTGTTAAAAGTGCCTTATACTGCAGGAGGCCTTAGAAAGAGCGCTTCGCGGGCTAACAGCAGACGTCGCTTGCACACTGTTGCCGATACTTTCGTGTCGTCTGCTCCTAAGCCGAACAAACAGGCCGAGGTAGCAAGAGGCAGAGGTCACTCACCCTTCCAGAAGGGTGAAGCGAGCTACCTGTGGCAACCGGACTCGCTCATTCACGGACCTGATTGGTTCTCGCAGACACACCCCCATATTGTCGTCTGCTGCAAGCCCGCGAAGCGATCTTTCTGAGGCCTCATGGAGTATAGTGTGATAGCCTGAGGTGAAAGTTAGTGACACGTGACAGCAACAGTGTTGCCAGTGTTCCTCGTAATATTATGAAAACATCGATTTTTGGGACAGCCCATTTATTCCCTTTTGCAATGTTTTTGAAATTTCGTCAAAGTTCTTTTTCTGTCAAATTCAATAGATGGCCATCCAAATTGTTCGTTGGTATTGTGAAATGTTGCAATAATTTACCTCAGTGAGTTCTGTGCATCAATACACACGATTTGCAAAAAAAAAAAAAAAAAAAAAAAAAAATCCTCCTTTGGCAACACTTTGCTTATTTGTTATTAAAACATGCATGTTCTTACATATGTTTGTCTCTCTAAATTTGCCCAATATACAGGGCATTCTCTTGACAGAAAGCGTTTCTTCTCATTCCGTTTCGCTATTCCATTATACGGTCGTAAACACCGGGTTGCGTGACTTTTCGGACGCTCTGTAGTATTTGGACTAATTTTCCTTTTAGAAGTGGTACGATCAGTTTGTCTTGGCTTCGCCAGGTTAAAAGAATTTATTGCAAGTAAACTATTGAACTTACGTTAATGAAACCAGTCCAGAACGACCGAGGAATGCAAATAGTTTGTGCGTGTATGTTTTGTTAAGCTGAAAGTTCACATCCCTGCCGCTAGGCGACACTCAAATCACCCACATCACTCACAGTGTTTTGTGCAATGTTTGGTCTGCAAGATCACCGAACCTTACACCGTGTTACTTCGTTCTGTGGGGTTTCATCAAAGACAGGGTATTCGTCTCGCCGATGCCGCGTAATATCGGAGATTTCAGGGAACGCATGCGTGATATCGCAACCTTAAAGGAACGCATGCGTGATATCGTAACTTTAAGGGAACGCATGATAGCAGCGATAGGCTCTATCGACAGGCCAATGTTGATGCGAGTGTGGCAAGAAGTAGGCTAGTGTGTCGTGTCACCCGTGGGGCACACATTGAACATTTGTAGGTGTACATACGCCACCGGCAAAAAAAATGGTTCGCCTAGATCCTGAAATGCTTGCTAGCTCGCATGGCGTTATGTGTGTTGCCTAACTCGACGGAGATGTTAAAAGGTCGTTACGAAGCATTCTTTTTACATTCAAGTGAGAAACTTAATATGCAGTGTTTCAAACGTTACGCAATAGTCGAAAATATACTTGCACAAGGATTATTACCGTACGTTCCTACATATTTCTAATACTTTTATTTGCAAATTTGTGTCGTAACCCCTAGAAATTAATTAATGAAAACATTTACGATAAATATTTGTCCAAAATGTCAATTTCGGGAGAGAGAAAGAAATTTCCATAGGATCGAAGTTGGAAGTTTGTGAGTGACATGGAGAAGTTTATGGGTTTTGGGAATATCCATGTCATGAGAGAAGTAGCCATATTCGGCGATCTTGTAATCAGGGTTGTTAAAGGGCCAGGAATTTTTAATACATTCAATTCCGGTCTAGGACAGGAAATCAGGAAGCGCAAATGGGTTCTGGACCGTAAATTCACTTTTCATCTGTAGAGTATTTCAATTCGTTCCAGGAACCTATTTTCAGGATCATTTTAAATACGGTCCAGGAACCTTGGAAACTTTTTCCAACTGAATTTAAATACGGTCGAAAAACCTTTTTTTACGGATGAATTTAAATACGACTCAGAAACATTTTTTTCCGGTGAATTTAAATACGGTCCAGGAACCATTTTTAGACCAATTAAAATACGGTCCAGAAACAACTTTTCCGGATTTATTTAAATGTAGTCCTGGAACCCATATTCCAGATCAGTTTAAATAGGATCCAAGTTCCAAAAAAATCAGCAAGTGTAAATGGGTTCTATACCGTTAAGAACCTTTTTGTGTTTAAGGTATTTCAATTTGTTCCAGGCACCTTTCTTCCGAATGAATTTAAGTACGGTCCAGGAACCTTTTTTCCGGAACAATTCAAATCGATCCAGGAATAATTTTTTCAATGAAACAATACGCAACTTCGACCGAATTTAATTGTGCAAGAAAAAAGGTTCCGGTCCTGCAGCGGAACCCAATATAACCCATTTAGTTTTATGGCTTCCTGGACCTTCAACAACCCTGCTTGTAACTAATATGACTGTAATTTAGGCTTTTCTTTCGATTCAGAAAAGAGTATAAAATTTTGTGCAACGGCACCCATTGATATTGACCAATTTTATAATAAAAATGTGTTCTGCTAAGATCTGGAAATTTATTCCAATTTCTTGGAGTTCAGCCTTCTCCTTTCTAGTCGCGACTCTGAGATAGTCACTTTCCCGTTTATTTCCTTTGCCATGTTTCTGTTCTTCATCACAACAAACAAAGAGCGGAACTCCGTGACTGCGCTAGGGGTTCCGGGTTCGATTCCTGGCATGAACATGGCAGTTCATCATACCATTACTCATCCTTATCGTCACGATTAACCAAAAGTGGAAGATAAGCTACGCTAAGTTACAAAAATAAAATAAAATTCTATACAGTATTAGTTAAAGAATGGTAATAGTTTAGGTTGGAACTATTGCCCACTTAATTTAGACCTTTTCTTACAAGAAATTTAGCATCCACTCTCATTCTCATAATAATTCTCATAACACCGGCTCTTTGAGATCCAGTCCCATATATAAGTATAAGTGTATAAATATATACGTTTATTTAAGTGTGTGTGAGAGAGGGGAGGGGGCGGAAAGAGAACTTTGATCGAAACTAATAGAAGTTCGTTAATTTGTTGCTAAGAAATGGAAGCTGTTTATATGTAGTTTTGTTCTTGTTGAAGGTGTATATATCTAAGAAACGAAGAAATTAGTGCAGTGTGAGGAGCTGCATGTACTTTTGCAGTAAATTCTTGACAGATAAAAATGTAATTAAATCAATAATTGAATATATAAGGCAGAAGTAAAGACCAACGAAAATAACAGCAACAAAACACTTCAGGCAGGCACTAGAACTCGCCACCCCTTTCCCTCAAAGAACAAGAAACAAGCTTCTGCTCGGTTTCACGAGCCGTGTGGAGGACTCCACGTTAGTGCATGAGTCATGCTGCTCCACGATACCTTGCAAGGCCAACGTAGGCTCATTGAGCACCTGACCCAGTTACCTGGACTGTCTGTATCGAGGAAGTAACCGACTACTAAAATAAAATTAGATGCTGAAGTTTTTAGAAAATAATGTTTTCTCTTAAAATAATAAGAGAATAACATTGGCACTGTTGGAAAATGTAGCACTTGTAACCCGTGGCAGTGAATGTGAGTGTATAACATATGTTATTTCAAGTTGATATACTACTTTACGGACACACTAGCATAAAGTTGCATTATCCGTATATTACGATAGAAGTTGTATATTCTAAGGAAACCCTTCCTCGTATATATTCCCCAATACGAACTAGTAAATTAAATTACATAAAATTCACAACATTCAAAGTTCGAAAATTGTGGTGTTTACATTAAGTAACCAAATTATATTTATATTTCATTGACACGTCTTTGTTCCTAATTAATAACACACACACACACACACACACACACACACACACACACACACACACACACACACACACACACACACACACACACACACACACACACACACACATATATATATATATATATATATATATATATATATATATATATATATATATATATATATATATACGTATATCATTTCAACACTAGCAGATTAATTTGCTGCGGTGCTACACACAGCACAGTCTGTTTGTTACAGTCAAACATACGCTTGTGGCTGTTCAGTGTTTAAACTGTTTACTTCAAAATAGTATTCGCGTCGGTTGTGAAAGTAAAATAACAGTATCACATTACGAAATTAGACATACGAGCTATTTATTTAAAACGATAATAATAATTAGTAGACTCTTCACTAAACAAATAAAACATTCGCTCCAATCATTTATATAGCTGTATTGGTCGAATCTTTTTCTTCCTTGCTGCCTTGAATAAACAGTCGAACATCTATTGCCTTTCTTCTTCTTCTACTTCCTACTTCAGCTGGCCAGTGTGCTCCTCAGTTCTGATTGGTAGTTCTATGGTATTAAGGATGGATTTAGAGACGGTTTCTAATTCTGTCGGGAACTGAATAAGAGAAAGCTTTTACACGATCCTTAAGTAACGAAGCTAGAAGTCGATGGCGAAGTGAGGACCTACCTAACTGCCGTGTGAGACTGGCTACCTTTACTGGCCCGATGATGCCATATGGTATCATTGTGCTGATTACGAAATGGATGTGCTTTCTGGACCTTCATACTCTTATGTTTGGGTGGAAACTCTGACACAGGTCTGAAGCAAGCCTAGGAAATTCACATTGATGACGCCCATCTCCGCAACATATCCATGCCATATTTCCGAACAGTGTTTCACATTTTGGCTCATTATTCAACTTGTATGGCACCCAGGAACATGAAACATGTTTCATTCTCTTTGGAAATGTCCATTCTTTGAAAAGAATACTAAGGTTTGCACCTTCTTTCCAAAAAAAACGGGAGAAGAGGGGGCAAACTCCAGATTTTTATGTTTTTTCCCCTTGAAATTCGGGGAGCGCGCCACCCCCCAACCACCCTTCCTCGTTCGGCGTTCTGAATTGTACACGGATGCATGCTCTGATGTTTTAGCTGAAAAACGAAACTTATCCGAAGTAGATTGCTCCTATAGTGCTTGAGTTATAACAAGTCTCTTACAAAAATGCAAATTACCTATTTTTCGTAAAAGAACATAGTTTTCACATTTTGGCTTATTATTCAACTTCAATGGCACCCAGGAACATGAAGCATGTTTCATTCTCTTTGGAAACGTCCATTCTTTGAAAATAATACTAAAGTTGGAACCTCTCCCCAAAATATCGGGAGAAGAGGGGGCAAACTCCAGATTTTTATGTTTTTTTCCATTGAAATTCGGGGGTCGTGCCCCCCAAAGCCCCCTTCCTCGGTCCGGCGTTCTAAATTGTACACAGTTGCATGCGCTGATGTTTTTAGCTTCAAAACAAAAGTTATCCGAAGTAGATTGCTCCCATAGTGTCCGAGTTATAACAATTTTCCTCCAAAGAGTGTTCGAATACAAAATTCCCGCCGAGAAGCCTGAGCCAGAACGGGGTTACTTTCGTACACCTGCTCGGCTGTCTAAAGGGAATTCAGAACATATATCAATATATTACGCATTTCTCTCATTGTATACATATACAAATATGCATACATACATACACACACTCTTTCTATATATCTATATATCAAGGGATCCGGGTTCGATACCCGGTGGAGGCACGTAGTGGTTCAGATCCCACTTTAAACTGTAGGTCCAGTCCCGATTAGGTTTACTGTGCACAAAGCGAACTTAAAACACCAAACAAACAAACAAGCATCATATCTAGGGATGAACATTATCGGAAACTTGATATCGAGATATATCGTCAAGAAAATATCGTCACAGACGATACGATATATTTTCCGTATCGTGATATCGGCAACATATCGTCCCCATGATATATATCGCCAAATATCGGACGATATATCGTCTAGTTGATATCGCCTTTACGATATTTTTTCAATATCGCGATATATCGTCCAGACAATATATCGCCCAATACAAATCATATCCAATAAGTCACCCGTTGCATTGCATTGCAAACAGCGACAAAGTGTCCAGTACGGCTGTACTTTAACTGAGTGTTGGTTCCAGGTACGCGTCCCTGCAGTCCCAGGTGACCCTGTTGAAGGAGAGTTCCGAGGAGCGTCTGCAGACGGTGAGGAAGGCCTGCAGGCAGCAACTGGCGGACGAGATCTGCCGACTGTCTGGCTTCTACAAGCACGCTGCAGACCAACAGGTAGGGCATCCAAAAGGGTAGAATCAGTGTTGCCACAATCTGAGGACATCATTTCCCTTTCCGAGGGGCAAAATTTCCCTTTTTGGACCATCTTTTCCCTTCACCTAAACAAATATATTAATTATTATTATTATTAGCAGAAGTAGTAGCAGCAGCAGCAATAGTAGTAAAATTTCCGTTGGTCCATGTTCGTATGAATAAAAAATGTTACACAAATTTTTCACATACAAGTCAGCTTCATCGCTTTCTGGTCAGATGTCCCAGGGTTGAATAATGGTCATGAATGCATTAAATCGTTAATTATCATCGTTACAATTATTCGAAGATACAGAGAAGCAACATACAATAAACTTAAAAGAAATATAAATAGATACAAGCTTATATTCAAGAGAGCAGAAATAAGAAGAATCAGAAAAAAATAAAAATGTGAATATGAAACTGGAACTTAACATAAATTGTAATAATGTAGAGTCAGAAGTCTTAAAATTTCCCTGAAATTGTGATATTTTTAATCGAAATTCCCTTTTCCATTTTGGCTAAAATTTCGGTCCGAACTTCCCTTCAAAAGGGAAATTTCCCTTCATGTGGCAACACTGGGTAGGATGTTTGTAGTCATCTGTGTTCATGCAGTCTCTCTACTCCCGTCAGGTTAGAGCGCTGCAGCGAGAAGATTTCGCTCGAGCGCCAAATAGTTCGCACGGACGACGCCAGATAGCGTACGGAATTGAGAGCTTCTTCTCTTGAGTGCTCGAACAGGCAAAACGATCGGTATACGCTCGAAACCCAGAAGTACACGTATAACCATAATTTGTCTGTGGTAGTGGGGCCTCAAATATGGATCGTGAAGTGAACTTAAGTGAACGTAGTCATTGTCTCCATGTAAATATGAAGTTTAGGCTATCTTAGCGATACAGGGATATATGAAAATGAAATAAGATGATTGTGGGCTGAAACTGCCAGTACAGTTTTTTTTTTTTTTTTTTTTTTTTTTTTTTTTTTTTTTTTTTTTTTTTTGCAAGAAAATTGAATCGGCAGGTTTAAGAAGGGAATGAAGACCAAGAAATGGCAAAATGACCTTTTGTACTCGACATCATCGGAAAGCGTCGCTCTACACGTGAGTGTGAAGAAAGATATAAAAAGCAGTCCCTAGAGGAAGATAAAGAACCCTGATATCAACGTAAAGTGTAAGAAGGAAATGGATACCGGACCTATTACAATGCCACATTACCAATAAACGAAAAAAGTCAATGCTATAAGGAAAATCATTCCCTACATTCCAGACGACAAAAAAAAAATTCTACGACGTCATGCTAACTTTGTCTACAACTTCTCACCCCGATGAAGATCAGTCGGTGGATGAATGACTGTTTGTTGTTTGACTTGGCTTCAAATTTCCAAAATTTGGACATTATTTTGTATTATTCATTCCATTGTGCACTTTCTTGTTATAAACTACACGAGAATATATTTTATTTTCCATTGTACACTTTATTTCCGTTTTTTTTTCAGCAAAAACTTCATACGCTCTAAGAAGGAAATAAATCCACCACCTTTCTTACATTATATATAAGTTCTGGTTGCATGTACATTGTTTTTCACGTACTCCTCTATACCTACACAGGGTTCTCACGTTCCAGTACGAATTTTGTTGTTCTTGGACGCACACTCTACCACTTATACAGTTGTTTTTTTATTTCCCACAAATTTACTTTTTGAACTTATTCCCTTCTTAAACCTGCCGATTGAATTGAAATCGAGGGGGTCAATTTTCCCTCTGTGCCTCCGTGCAGGTGCCCTTGGCCGTCAGTGTTTGCCACCCCCTTGTGCGCCTATTCCCGATTTCCGTCCATGGTTGGGGAGAGGGCAATGCCCCCTGCCCCCTTTGTGGTTGCGCCACTGCCGGTGCCTTTTTGCTCTGTCCTTATTCCGCAATCTCCCTGGCTGTGACAGGACATTTACCTGTGGAATTTCCATCTCATCGCCTTCGAGTTGCGATAGTCATATGTAGAGACCGGATTTTAAAGGGAAGTCCTTTTTTATTTTTCAACAACAGTGTTATATTCCACCAACAAGATTACATACATGGTTTTGAATTTTCTTTCTGGTCCTTTTTTCCCTTTCGAAGAAACATCTTACATGATCCCTTTATTGACAAGATATCAAATATCTTGGAGAACTGTTTCTTCCCTAAACAAAACATTCAAGAATTGTCTATTTGGTACAGTTTAGAGGAATGAAAGAACAAGCGCCTTCTACCTTACCTTCCCTGGGTGTTGGGAGCACGTTGAAGCGATTGTTAAACAATGCGATCTGGGCTTACGCAGGAACAAACTCATTGTAAGCGGCACTCCTGTTGGGTTGAAGGTGTACTTATCTGCTAGATTTAGACTTTTGTTGTGAAGTTTTTTAGAATAGTTTTAACTGTAACTGTGTGAAGTGACGACAGTATCGAGTTTCAGCGAAATGATGGAGCAGGTACAAGTGGAAGCAAGCTATGGAATGCGATAAGCTGTTGCAGGAAGATTTCATTGAAATGGATGGTACTTTACCTTCAAGAAAAAGAACTATGGTTTATTTTTGCACTCCACTAAAAATATTAAATTTCGTACTAATGTATCCCTTTTTATATATGAATGGTATATACTGTGCTTTCATTTAAAATAATAATTTTAGTGGAGTGCAAAGAAAACTATAGTTCTTGTCCTCCACTTTTGGAAATAATTCCCCCTTTCTTTGTGCTTTTTAGAGGATTTTTTCCCCCTTTAAAATCCGGTCTCTAGTCATAAGATGGGAAGAAAAACTTTGTGGCCGAAAAAAGTCAGTATCGAATGCACCGTTCTCGAACGGACGTTAGATGGAGCCACTGGCAACAAGACGTTAAAAATATACCTGCAAATCATCACGATCCCAAAGTTTGACTTGATAACTTAGCAGTAGGTGCTCTGAAATTGAGTGCCAGGGACGCAGGTGCGATTTAAGGTCGAGCAGCAATTTTGATTGACTGTTTCAATCAGTTATAGCAATTCCCTCATGCGACATTCAGTAGATCTTCCATATACCAGCGGTCTTAGCTCTTCGCACCGTCTCTCAATTGCAGGTCGCCAGGAAGCTGAAGGAATTCGAGGAGGAGGCAGGGATCGCCCGGCTGAAAGAAGAACTGGAGGAGATGACGTCGCAGCTCTCCCTCTCGAGAGGAGAAGTGTCCTCCCTGCAAGGCAAGCTCGCCGGTCTCAGGGTGAGTACAAGTCCGAGATCAATAGGGTGTCATCTTCTTTCGGAAATTGCACAGACGGGAGAGTGATCCTATTCAGAAGTGATGGCAATGGAAATCGTATTTTAGGGCGATGTCTATCTTTCATCTCATCTCTTCTGAGATGCGTTTCCGTTACTTTTCTGCAAGCTACCCTTTTCTTCTCCTAGCATCGTAAAAATAACACTATTTCATGCTCCTCGTCACCTTGGGGTCAGAGAGTTCAGTCGCGTACCCATCAGGGAGCAGAGGAAAACGAGAATTTTGATTTGATTTGATTTTTGTTATTTGTTGATTTGGTTTATTTTACTTCGCCTTTCTGCCACACTTGGCTAATTGCAAAAATGAGGATAAGTGACGATTTGAAATTGATGATAAACTCAGGCCTGGATTCGAATCCACGAACTCTGGAATAGTAGCGCGCTGTGCTTACTACTGCGCCACAGAGGTCAGCGTATCTGACGTCGCTTTTCTGCCACTTTTGGCTAATCGCAACGATGATGATAAATTAATGCAGGGGCACAAAGAACACCCGTGCCCAGGCCAGGGTTTGAACCCGGGATCCCTGGCGCTTTTATAACTACTCCGGCACGGAGTTTGCGAGAATTTTGGAGCCAAAATATCTCTGTAAAGAGACCGAGATGAAGTAGTTGGTTAGCGAATCGGATTTGCAGATCCGTCGTAGCTTCAATCCCCAACACCGACAAAAAAAATCCACCTGAAAACGAGAGAAGAGGTGTTGTATCGAAACGAAGTGGAGTTCATATATAGTTGGTAAAAAAATTGGCAGACAATAAATAATATACGTTTAAGATTTGCAACAAATTGCAGTGTAGAAATCGCGCCCCCTAATATTTTTACGGTAGTTGTATTGGAGGGTGAAGTCGAGTCATCGGAGTGAGTATTTTGAACTTTTTCTTGCAGATCAAATACACTAAGCTTCGTCACCAGTTGGCGCTCCAGGATTCGACGAAATTTCAGCTTCAAGAGAACGTCAGGAGGCTAAGTGAGTTAAACTCCCTTATTAGGCACTAATTATTTTACATGACGTCGGGTCGAATTAAGCGGTAGGTGGAGAGATTAGTCATGGACAAGGACTAGATCGTAATTGCTTTGACGTCGCTTCAATCATTATCTACTTGCCAAGTAGTCAGTGGAACACGCTACGTCCAAGATTCGAACGTTGGGTATATCGTTACTTTTGACCCATAATTCATGTCATAATATAATCCCCATCGTGGAAATTAATACGATCAACCTCTTACGACGGTGTAACGTCATTATATTCTAAACATTTGAAATACGTGTTCTACCTATAGAGTGAATCAAGCAACTCTATAAGGCGATTATATATATCAAGGACGTATTTATGGAGGTCCAGGGGGTTCAGAACCCCCAGAAAGACTTACCAGGTACTGAAATTAATTAATGAAAATATACTTTTTTAGTATTTGTTGTAACGGAAAATTATTTCTTTCCGCCGGACCTATTAGAAGGCAAGGATTATATTGTGATCATACGGTTATGAAGGGCAGTATCAAAGAAGTTTATGCAGACTGTTACTTATAATAATATGCATAAAACATTAATCAGGAACTTTACTCTTTGTGCACTGGATCTAAGGTCCTTCTTTTTTTATTCAATAAATATTCAATTTTCTATCTATTTGACATTAATTTCCCAGCCAGTGCAGTTCTTTTATGCAAAATTTTGCGATATTTAATTACACCTAAGCTAGATAATGAATAGGTGCTGTTATATCATATTTTTACCTATGCACGTAATAACAACAATACATGATTAATTAATTTACATATTCAATCAATGCGATTATTTTAATTTAATCATTTACATTATTATTATTATATTATTATTATTTCTGAGGTTTGGTTCGGACCCGAAATATATTTCTATATACGTGCTTATATATATATATATATATATATATATATATATATATATATATATATGTATGTATGTATGTATGTATGTATGTATACAGAGGTTGATTCATTTATATTGAGCCGAATTCGAATGTGCCACGTACCTAGGAAATGCCGTGTTTCCACCACTGGTTGTGTTCGATCTGTAGGCCACCGGGTCATTCCATGTCAAATCATCCAGAATTTTGTGAAAATGTCACCCACCATCTCCGATTTTGATGAAATTCAGTATACTTATAGAACTTTTCATGCTGATTACAAAAATGAAAACTTTTTTGAGATTGGTCAAGTGGTTCAGAAATTACGCGATTTTAAAAATCTCCCTGTACGCCACATGCGGGTCCACTTTGAATGACACGCATTAGGTTATAAATTATAGTATCTTCTCTCAGGTTTGCCGTAGAAACTTCAAGTTTGATTTCTTTTGCTCAGGAGATTGTAAGCTTTCATTTAAATAAGGTTTCTGATCAGTGTATCAATAATCATGTATTTTATGTATAGTTTCATGTATTTTTTTAGAAAAATAAATGACTAACTTCAAGAGCGAATTTCGTGCAATGCCCCCCCTTCAATTTCACCCAAATTTTATATACAGGTAGCTGAGAGTGGGTACTAATGCTTGATGGAAAAATTGGGATGGGCGGTTCAGAGACAGGGTGATAAAAAAATCATTTGCATTAAAAGTTAATCTTATTAAAAATACTTATGTATTTAGCACAAAGTCTGAAGTACAATATGTTTTGAGGTATAATATTCAAAATTTCTGTTCACCATGTGTGAAGGTAAGCATAGGCGTAACCTGGTGGGGGCAAAGGGAATCATTTTCCCTATCCAAAATTTATAGATTAATTAAAACCTACAAGTTAAATATATTTTGTGAACCTCCTGGCACTTGAGGAACAAACAAAAAAAGAATAATTATTGTGATTTTTCAAATGTATTTAGCAAATAATCTTTGACACTATTTTTATGGGACTGAAAACTTTGATTCTCTCAACCAAAGATAGTTCCCAAGTTCCCAAGTTACGCCCATGAAGATACTACCGAAAAATACTTACTCGATTGTATTCTATGCATTGCTAAAATTTCATGCACTATAAATTGTGCCGTTCACATTTTCTTTTCCCAACTGTAAAAAAAATATATCTGTACCTTCTCTGGATGCTACGTAAAAGGATTTTCTTGGAATTGCTGGCCTGGAAAGGAAGCTATGCTTTGTTGCATGCTAACTTCAATTCATATCTACTTGTATGTGAAAACTTAAGTGTTTTAGGTGGACTGTCGAGCTAGGAAACAGTCATCGTTGAAGGAGTGGATCTTTGGATTTTGTTGAACTTGGAATGGAGGAGAAAGAAATAGGCGCAAGTGGAATAAATGACACAATATTCAAAATATCGTGGTCAGCATTCAAATGATTTCTTAATTAAAATCGTTCAAGCAAAGTTGATTCTGTGTTTCATCATTTATTTGCAGTAGTAATGTAGATTTATGAAGACATACGGATTATGTACTAGAAACACAATTTGTAATTTTTACACAAATCAATGATCATTAACTGTAAGTTTCTTTCACAGTAACTGTAAAGTAACTCAGTTACTTTCAAAGTACCAGTAACTGTAACAGAGTTACTTTTTAAATGAGTAACTGAAACTCTGTTACTTTTAAAAATAACTTACCGAACACTATAAATAACCTGTAGCCTAAGTTCAAAGCAGTGCATACTTAATCTTCCTGGTGCTGTTGTATAGTACCTTGCAATCACTGACACATTGTACTGCGGGTTGTTATCATTTCACCTTACGTGATTAATAAGAAATTTATGCCTCAAATACTATTTGTATGGAATTGGTACTTCATTGCTGAACTTGTTACTTGATACCGTTGACTTCTATACAAGTCTTCTAAGTGTTCCAACCACCCCATCACAAGGAGATTTTCTCTGGTATGTGGCAAGAAAAGCTCCATTTGGAAAAACTTCAATCAGCACAAATGTGTATTATTAATTCTTACTTTATATTACGTATCTCCGTGAAGAGTATAAAAAAAATCCATATTGAGATAAAATGCACAAAAAGAAGAATGTTCTCGTAGAAAATTTGCTAAGTTTGGGAATGCTAATGACTATTATTATAATATTTTTTTAAAAAAATTGAAGACAGTTGAAACTAACTTAGATAGAGTGGAACTTCGATTTTACGTTGTTCAGGGGACCAAGCTGAAAGAACTTAGAATGAGAGAAAATGTAAAACCGAGGAAAATTTGCTATGTTGGGACCACCAATATTGAATGTAAAATGCAGGGAAATGTAAAATCGAGGAACTTGAAATCGGGGTTCCACTGCAATTATTATTTGTAGGTTTGAATTAATGTATACATTTTGGATAGGGAAAATGATTCCCTTTGCCCCACCAGGTTACGCCTATGCTTACCTTCACACATAGTGAACAGAAATTTTGAATATTATACCTCAAAACATATTGTACTTCAGACTTTGTGCTAAATACATAAGTATTTTTAATAAGATTAACTTTTAATGCAAATGATTTTTTTATCACCCTGTCTCTGAACCGCCCATCCCAATTTTTCCATCAAGCATTAGTACCCACTCTCAGCTACCTGTATATAAAATTTGGGTGAAATTGAAGGGGGGGCATTGCACGAAATTCGCTCTTGAAGTTAGTCATTTATTTTTCTAAAAAAATACATGAAACTATACATAAAATACATGATTATTGATACACTGATCAGAAACCTTATTTAAATGAAAGCTTACAATCTCCTGAGCAAAAGAAATCAAACTTGAAGTTTCTACGGCAAACCTGAGAGAAGATACTATAATTTATAACCTAATGCGTGTCATTCAAAGTGGACCCGCATGTGGCGTACAGGGAGATTTTTAAAATCGCGTAATTTCTGAACCCCTTGACCAATCTAAAAAAAATTGTCATTTTTGTAATTAGCATCAAAAGTTCTATAAGTATACCGAATTTCGTCAAAATCGGAGATGGTGGGTGACATGGCCTGGATGATTTGACGTGGAATGACCCCACCACTACTGACTATTGCCCGGCATCGGAGTTTCCATTGCAGGAGACAGCGTTGCAACTGGACCATGGGTATTGCACCCCACTCCTCTTACAGGCTTTCCACAGGTCGAAGACGGCGCGGACTCGACGATGGGACAGGCGCAGCTTGAGGAGTCCGAAAGCAGAATAGTCCATTGGGCTGGCATCTGGACTCTCGACAGGGATGTCAGAGAAGGAAATTGCAGAAATTCCAGTTTCCTGTTCCATACGGCGGTAGAATTCCAGCGGTTTTTGCCGTGTGGCTGGATGCTTTGTCTTGGTGCAGTTCAACCTGGTTCACATCTTGTCTGGTTTCAGGGTGTGCACACTGCTCTTGTGAACGACCTTGAGGCGTAAATCCCTGTGAATGGCGCGGTTGAGTGTCGCCTGCGATGTGCGGCATTTGCTGGCCATCGCACGCTGTCTCACGGAGGTCGCCATACGCCGAACAACACTCAATAGCGGCGGGGTCCTCTTCACGGGAGGCCGGTTTCTAGCTGCTAGCGTCGGTGTGGTGGGCCCAGGACTCTGTGCCGCATATTTCCGTATAATACGAATTACAGTGGCACGACCTACATGAAAATTACGCACTTTACACATTTCTACGATGCGCGACGCTGTGAACTTACCGTCGGAAAGGGCGACAATGTACCCCTCCCAGAATCTGTTACGTTTCGGCGGCATCAGACTACGCTCGACCACACTACTCTACTGCGTGACTAACGAGATACTGTTGATTGCCTCGTGGCAATCTCACGGCGATGCGTTGCGCATGCGCGGTACAGTTGCACATTGAATTCGGCTCAGTATAAATGAATCAACCTCTGTATTAGTTCAATACTTCAAATGATCCATTATACACTTCCAGTTTAAACGAACATTTGTTACACCTATATAACACGTACATCATTTCATCAAATCACAATCACAGAATATTTGTTAAAATGTATTTGTTGAAATGTGGCCTCACTTCTTGGAATATTTAGCCATCTTTGCTTCCCAATGTTGATGATGATATAAAATTCTCTGTATTTGTTTAGAATAAAATACCATTTTGTGTTATGGGAAGGGGTAACAAAAAAACTCTACCCTCTTTGAGATAATTTAGAGAAAGGTTTGCCCACCGCCGAAAGTTGCCATCTATGCGTCCGTGTTTGAAATTAACGCCTTCCCTGTAGCCAAGATCTCTTCGATATCTTTATCAGCCGAATCAATAGGCCATTTCATGATTACTATGTGAAGAATGTTCCACTTTTATCGTCTTTGTTAAGAACATCTAGGGGATAAGAGTATTACAACTCCTATGATCAATATGGAGATGGTAAAGTTTCTTGGTTAAATATTAATTAATCAAATTTTGGCTTGATCAGAAATTTGTAAGAAAAAAGTTAATATTCATTTTCAACTACACGAAAAACAGACCAGAAACAGGCTCGTCAATTGTGGCAAGCAATGCTGGAGTACATTATAAAGCGATAACAAAAGAATATCAACATATATACAAGTGGCTTTAAGTGAACCAGCCTGAAATCAAGAGAAGCGCCTATGGACAGAAACAGTGGCAGCGCCAGGATAAATTATCTGGGGGTGATGAAGGGGTGCGGAATAAAATTTTGGGGGTGCGGCGTTGAAAATAAAGAAAGAAAGAAATATGCATGCAGTTCTAGCAGAGGCACAATCACGAATTTTTGTCTGGGGGGGTGTCAAGTACCAGGATAAACGTGCCAACAATAATAATAATAACATTACTAGTAGTCGTAGCAGTAGTAGTAGTAGTAGTAGTAGTAGTAGTAGTAGTAGTAGTATCAAAGACGTTTTTATTTTCGTAAATCACGCAAAAAGGGGAGAAGTCTGTGCTAAAGCATTTGTGTTGGACAAACGATTTGATATTTTTTTTTCAACACGTTCAATTTCACATTAGCTAATAATTGAAAACAAGCGCACGAACTGTAGTTTGAAAGACAGAAAATGCATGACTAATATAATTCTTTTTGTACATATAACATGCATAAATTTCATGTACAACATATGTTTTACACATATGCAACAACATATGCAACATGAAGCGACGTAAAAGATAAGAAAATACATATGAAACATGTTAACACAAAATTGTGTAGGTATTCAGAGTTTCTTTAATACATTTATATAACATTTAACAGAGGAACAACAAGTAGGCGGACAATAAAACCGTTTTAACAACAATGCCAAAAAAACTCACTGAGCTGTAGGCAAATATCGAAAAACACAAACAGGCAACTTAGAACAAAAGAAACAATTCTTAACAACAATACTGACGAAAGAAATGACAGAGGTCTCTGATCTTTATAGAGACTGCCAACAGTACAGAAAAATATATGCGGCTTCTCTTTCAATGCTTGGTTGTTGTATACAATAACAGCGGTGTCAATACAATACGTAACATTCGGGAGCTCAATGTGACTGCGACATTTTCAACATAGGTTTTGAATAGGGGGTGCGGAAGAAAAATAGGGGTGCATAAGCATGTTATACTTGAACTCTGAAATTGAACCGAAATTTTAAAAAAAAACTAATTCGGACGTCCTTTCAGTCTTCCTGAACCTGAACTAAAAATCCAGAGGCAAGTTTCAGTCCCGCGCACGGAGTATTGGTTCAATTTAGGTTTGGACTGGAATAGGCTTCTAAATAATTTTGAGTCACTGATATGGATAGAAGAATAAAGTGAAGAGCAATTTCAGAAGCAGTTTTATTTATATTATATTTTTTTCTTGAAACACAATGAAAAATACATAACCCAGGAAATTTACAAGTAGTAGTCTTTCTTCTTGCATAGCAAAATTTCTTCAAATGTATTCTGCCAGCACTATATAAAAAAATATATGAGGGTGACAGACTGACACGATTGGCAACCTATGAACCTGGTTATTCTGAATCAAAGTTAGTGGAATGGTGAGGTATTTTTTTTACAAACAAATTTTAGAGTTTAGAAACACATGTGTTATATATTCGCAATCTAAGATGTTCTCCTTTAAAACAATGTACAGCACTTTCATAGGCGTAGCTAGAACTTTATATTTGGGTGTGCACAAAGAAACAAATGAGGTCTTGTACCTTTTTTATAGCATATTTTGCAATACAATCATTTGGCTCTTTAACTGCACTGATGTTTGTAAAGGAATATAAATTCACTAAATGACAGTGTTAAAAATTTCTGAATATATATAGTAAGAAAAATCAAATTGCATAGAAATTACACACACAAACATGTTCATAAATCTTACAAACAAATACATCACAATATACGTCATCTATAACCAGAGACGTCTGTCAAAAGGTTCAATGTTCTTAAACTCATCAATAACTTCATTTACATCAATAGACTAAGCTTTTTCCTGTTCCACAAATAGCAAGAGCAGGGCTTCCAATCTATCCTGCTTCTGAGTTGCTCTTAATTTAGTTTTAACTTGGGTAAGCTTGGAGAAAGCTCTCTCACACACATGCAGCTTGTGACAGGTATAGAAGAAAAGATCTGTAGTACAGAGTAGAATGCAGTAAATATCTTCTTTTTTCTCCCTTCCTTCTCCAACCACTCCTGTAGCGTAACAGAAGAACTTCCCTTAGTTACAGAGGATTTTCCTTTCAGAAGTCTTACTTCTGCTGCCAACTCGTCGCCTGACAATTTGAATGTTCTAGCTAAGACGGCTATTTCTTCATCCTTTACATTCAAGTCAACCAGATTTCTCATGGCACTGATGACCCCAACAGTTTCTTGATGAAATCTCTCAACAATACCACAAACAACTGAGTCTAAAAGAGGATAATAACAAGAAATTCTCATCTCCTCTTCCTTCCTTTCGTACAAATACTGCGAGCTGACTGATTCGTCAAGAGTCTTTGCAATTTTGCGCCTCTTCACTGGATGAATTGAAATCTCCAGACTATCACATACTTTAATAGCTTCGTTGAAGAGTTCCATGAATTGAGATGCATTTCTCATGGATTGCACAGAATTGCGAAGCGATCTGACACTAGATACAGCCGAAAGTAGATTTACATCTGGACTTTGGAGTAACTTGCTAACCTTCACGATCATTTGTAGGACTAGATACAGCAGCATTGTGAGACAAAAGACGAACTCAAACGATCTGACTCGTTGTGTTAGTCCCTTCCCTTTAGCTCTCACATCACCCTGATGACTGTTTTGAGTGATTTCTTCCAAAGCCAAACTAATTGCAGAGTAGTTCCTTTTCACTGCAGAAACAGATTCAGAACTTCACGCCCATCTCGTTGTTGACAAAGACTTCAGTGTTCTTAAACTTAGACCAATTTCCTGGCATACACTTTCCAAGACTGCATGCCTTGACGAACTACTTTCAATGAAAGAGTAAAGGAATTTAATTGTTCCGAAAAAATCTGAAACTAGTCTATTTTCAGGTCGCGAGTTACATGAGTCCACAAGTACAAGATTCAAACAATGAGCATAGCAGTGAACGTATATTATTGAACTGTTCTTTTCTTTGCACTTCATTTTGCACCCCAGATAGTGTCCCAGACATTGTTGAGGCTCCATCGAAGCACACTGAAAGAACATTTTGCCAATCAACACCAAACTCTGACACTACTAGTGCTATATTAAAAATTGTCTGTGCATCTACAGAAGATAACTTACGAAGAGCCACTAAATGCTCAACAGGTAACTGTTTAATGACATCCAAAAATCGAAAAACTATAAACATCTGTTCATGATGACCACACTCACTCGTTTCATCAGCGATAATGCATACGTTTGTACCAAGTAATGACATTTTCACCTTCCTTACAAGAACAATTTTCAAACTGCGGATTAGATCATTCTGAATTTGTGGACTCAAGTAAGTGCAATTTTTTGGCCCGTTCACTAAGTGTTATTTCAAAATGGGGTCATATTTGGAAATTAAATCAACTACATCTAGAAATAACCCCCTGTCGTATGCTTCTTTATTTTTAGTATGACCTCTCAATGGGCGGCCTCCTTTTGTAAGACAAAGAATTATGTTTATTAGCCTCTCCAAGATTTGTCGATTTTGCAGTCTTGTTTGTTCTTGCTTCGAAAGAAAAGCCTTCTTACACTCATCTGATTGGACGTCAATTGGTTTATTGTTATTGTAGTTTGACCAGGAACTTAAGCTTTGCTGGTGTCCTTTAGATTTTTCATGACTTCGAAAACATTCGTTTGCTCTATGACAGTTTTTAAAACCTCGTGTAATGAATGCTTGATCAAGGTGCCCTCTCACTGATGCATTGTTTGAAGCAAAAACTCTGCAGTAAAAACAAAATGCAGAGTCAACAGCTACACTATATTCCAACCATTTGTAACTGTGAAACCAGCTAGATTGAAAATCCCTTTCTTTCCCACCTATTCTACTTCTAGGGAAAACCACCAGGTTTGGTTGGTACGGTCCTAATTTTACCCTTACATCACATTCTGTTCTGTTATGTGGTATTGCATTCACAGGGTCACAAGGATCTACTGATATGTCAATAGGCTTACCTGGTGTTTGTTCAGCGTCAGGAGCATCGAAACAGGATGGTTTGTTATTTACAAGTTCACCGATACCACTACAACTTGCACTATCACAGGCGTTTGAACTTTCAACTGTCTGCTTTCGATCGGAACAACCTTCGTTTCTTTTCAGTTTTACGACAAAACGATCCATCTTCTTTTATAGCATAAACTCACTATTTAAAAAAAAAAGTACGGCAGGTTTACACGAACGAAATATCACGTCCACAAGAGGTAATTTTCATCAAATATTGGCTCCTTCGATCATTCCGAGAGAACAACAGAATCCGAAAAAGCAAGTACAACGACAGTTACAACAAAATAAACTAGTCGGTTCAGGAAAGAGATAACAGCCACCAGCGACATTGATAAATAAACTTGCAACAATATAGTTGCAAAATGTTTACTGATAAGCTTTCTGCCCCACAGAAAGCATACAATAATTAGTTGATTGTGAGAATGGAGTTGAAGGCGATTGTTGGCAGCAAATATGTTACTGTGACATTGTTGTTATTGTTATACATATTGTTTCCCTGTATTATATCAGTTTTTAATTTCGAGCGTTCAGTAAATAAAGAACCTGTTTCCACATTTTCACAAATATAGGTAAGTTTTAGACCAATATTGAGGAAGGGGGGTGGGATTCGGGGATAAACTCAGCGAGTTCAATATTTCAAATAATCTCTACTTTTAATAATTTTGTCCTGGAAAAAGAAAGATGCCGCTTATTTTCTCTCTTATTGAAATATCTGTCTTTAATTCTCTTTGATAAAGCAGCTCATTAGCGTGTGCATAGGCACACCCGGCACACCCCGTAGCTACGCCTATGATGCACGTTTCTCTTCACTGATATAATTTTGACCTTTATAGCCCTGTGTAGGATTTTGGTTCCTCTCTCGCGCTGAAAGTATGAACGGTTTGGTTACTGTAAAGGTCGATAGATGGCACAGATTGAGTATAGGTATTCTGAATCACTTCACTCCGGTTGTGTCGTAATTGCGAACAGTCATAATTGCGAACAGTGCCTAAATCGTCCTAATTGCGAACACACAAGAGTGAGGAAATACTTCCATGTCCTAATTGCGAACACACGTAACTGAGAAGCCTGTTTTCAAAAACTAATAAGGGTTGTGACTCACTGGTTTGACTAGTAACAACAGCCAAGCTGATTGGCTTATCATGGTCTTCTATGGTCTTCATGGCCCTCCATCGTCAATTCACCCTTTCAGTTTATCGAACTTTTACTCGTGTTTTAATTTCTGGAAAACCCCTCAGTCCGAAAGAGATGTGGAATTTCTTCAACAGGAAGCATCGGATTTATAATGCAGTGGAGAGATGAAACCACAAAATCAACAGTAACCTAGGTAGACCACATCCAAAAGAGAGTAATGCATTATACTCGTATAAAGCTTAAAGGCTGAGGCAGAATAGTCTAATGACATAATTCTTAGGATGGAAATAAATCTGAAAGGTGTAAAACGGAAGATTTTTTTTTTGTTTTTACGAAAAAGTGGCTAGAAGCACTAACAAGAGTGAGTGGGTTATTAGTATAAATATTTAAGTACAGTGCCATATGTTTTGAAATTTGAATTTGAAATTAATACTTATATTATTAAATTAAATGACGAAGCTGTTTTCAGTTAGAAAGTGTGCAGTATGTAGTCGTATATAGAAAATAGGCCACACTTTTATCTTTAAATTGTTTATACTTCAGCAACGACTCTAATCATGTCGAACTTTCTATGTTCCAACAAGGCACTGACCAGTCTCAAAGGGACTTAAGATAATCATTAAAGGGACACAGGAAGTGGGAGACAAAGTTGTAGTTCCAAAGGCAGAAATTGTGTTCGCAATTAGGACACTGCCCTTCGAGGTTAATCCTATTTAGGTAGCAAGTGTTCGCAATTAGGACTGTTCGCAACTAGGACTGTTCGCAATTAGGACGACACCCACTCCACCTCCAGCTGGCACACTTTCAACTCATAAATCGAACAGGGCACCCGACGTGACGGAAGAGATCAACAAGGGATTTGAACTAATCGCACGTAGTGGTGAAGGTTTAAGTTTTTTTCGTAGATAATTGGTTTAACATTATTTTGTTTAGTTTTTTGTTGAATTAGTAGTAAATTTTATTTGTTGACCTTACCCGAGTGATCGTCATTACAGATGAATGAGGGGGGGGGGAGAATTAACATAGAAATAATCATTGAAACTCCCTTATGCAATCAAATACAATGTGGATTAATAAAGATAGCATTTAAAATATTCAGTAAAGAGCGAGAGAGGGTCTAGTGTTATTTAGAAACAAAAGATTATTCTTGATTCTTGTTAAATGAATGTTCATAATAGTTAAAAAAGGCATTAATATAATCATTGTGGTTATAATTATTTAATGACAGTTTATATATATATATATACACAGTGAGTCACATAATTATTCGGACACAGTAAATTTCTAACGTTTAAGAGCGGGAAGGGAGTGAAATCTGTGTACAGCGTTGAAGTTCATTTTCGTTTAAAAAATGTCATGTTTAGCACAAAATTGGAATAATAAAAAGTTAAAAAACGAACATCAGCAACAATATAACGAAGAATGAATCCCTACCGTTGCAAAAATAGTGCCACAAAATTATTGGACACATAGTAAATGTTAACGTAAGTTTGCGATACAGTGACAATTTTGATTTACGGATTGATTGATTGATGTATACTCTGTTCATATATATTAACTCTGGTTTCCTGTAGGTTTCTATAGCAATTACGATCGCGTTTTGTTTAACAAAGTTGTGATATAAGAATATTTTCTATGTAGAAATGGGGCGAAGAGGAAAGGAAAGTTCATTTGAACGTCAGTTAGTGATATGGCACCACGCTAAGGGTAAATCTTACCGTACAATTGCCTCAATGTTGAAAATGAAAAAAGTACAGTTGTAGATATTATTAAGCGATTTAAAGATGAAGACAGGATCGAGTCCCACGGTAATACAGGGAGACCAAGATTCTTTTCCCCCCAGAGAAGAGACAGTAATCGTGAGGAAAATTTAAAAAAACAAAACAAAGATGAGTGCTCCAATGGTGTGTGCTGGGGTAGCTGAGGAGTGTGGAAAGCAGTCATCCTGAAACTATACGAAGGGCAAACTATCATGGCCGTGTAGCCAGGAGAAAGCCATTCGTAAGCAAGCCAAACAGGACAAAAAGACTGGTGTTCGCAAAGGAACACTTAGGAAAGGATCAGACATGGTGGAATCGGGTAATTTTCACTGACGAGAGTAAATTCAATATTTGTAAGTCAGATGGGAGGGTAACAGTGTGGCGTAAACCAAATGAGGAGCTCCGAGGGAAAAATTTGCAAGCAACATTGAAGCACGGGGGTGGTCACGTAATGGTTTGGGGTTGCATGTCGGCCCAAGGCGTTGGTAAATTGGCTTTCATCGAACAGACAATGGAGAGGTACCGTTACCTTGACATTCTGAAGTCAAATAAAGACTAGTGCTGAGATGACGGGCATTCTTTGTAACTTTATGTTTTATCAAGATAATGACCCGAAGCACACTTCCCGCGTAGTACAAGAATGGTTATTGTACAACTGCCCAAAAGTGCTCCATCCTCCACCGCAGTCTCCAGATTTGAACGTCATTGAGCACCTCTGGTGTAAGTTGGAAAAAGAAGTGAGGAAAATACCTATAACCTCGAAGGCAGACCTCAAGGAGAGACTTCAACATGAATGGGCCAACATATCGCCGGTGTACACCAGAAAATTGGTAGAAAGTATGCCAAATCGTTTATCCGAGGTGTTAAAAATGAAAGGGATGCCTACCAGATACTGATATTTCTGTTCCTTGCTTTTCAAGCGTGTTTTCCTGTTTCTCCTTCCATGTGTCCGAATAATTTTGTTTAACCCACAAAAAATGTTTGTTTTGTTTAATGAAAATATTTTACTAATATATTATATTAAACATAATTGAAGATAATTAACAGTGTGCTCATATTGTGTTTTGTTTGTTAAATAAATATTAAACATTTATCATCGTATTATATCACGACTACGTCAGTAAATATTCAGAAATCTTATCTGTCCGAATAATTATGTGACTCACCGTATCTTTATTATTGTTCTAATACATTTGTTAAGTAAACTGTCCAAACGTATCCAGTTCATTTCATATTTGACGCAATTAATGAATATACTTGTTAACTTGGTGTATCACGTACCAAGAATGACATTTTTCTGAAATTTGAAACCTACACATTTTTATCAACATAAAACTAGATTCCAATATTAATATTTCTTGTATTCTTAACTTAGACATGGTACATAACTTTTTACAAACTGTTTGCTATATTCGATAGTATTTTTTTTTTTCATTTTGAACAGGTACGTTCATAAATTCACATTACAAACTCATCATAACTCAACATAACACAACACGTACGTTCATAAATTCACATTACAAACTCATCATAACTCAACATAACAAAACACGTACGTTCATAAATTCACATTACAAACTCATCATAACTCAACATAACACAACACGTACGTTCATAAATTCACATTACAAACTCATCATAACTCAAAATATAACAACATTTTAACTATTGTGCTCGTCACAAATTGCTGTAAAATGCTTTCGCGAAAGGCACACAGAATTATTGTAAAAAAAGGGTTAAAACTTTTATTATAAGTTAATGGAAAATAATTAATAGTTTGAAATCCCGTTAATGAAAAATCGGCGTAACTTGGGTCTTAACTTTGGGGGGAGGGGCAGGTACGAACTTGAGGCTTAACTATAACCATAAAAATAGTGTCCAGGATTATTTGCTAAATAACTGTTACATTTGCGAAATCACAAATATTATTATTTATTACGTAGCTTCTCAGGTCTCGGGATGTTAACAATAGTATCTTTGACTTGTAAAATTTAACAAACCCTAGCCAAGTCGCCCTCTAATCAACCAGTTACACAAATTGTATCTTATACAAAATAAAGTAACTAAAAGTAACTGGAAATAGTAACTGGTAGGGAGACAAATTTATGGTAAATAAAAACTGAGGAGAGCGGTAAATAAAATGTTAGATCAGCGGTATATACCAGCGGTGAAAAAAAATAAAAATTGGCACACACTTTTTCATCATAAGAGGAAACGACATACAAAAGAGCTATAAATTGATAAACTACTTCATTTTTATATACTGTACACATACACAAGTACTTAGCTGTCCAACCAAAAAGAAAACATCAACACAAAATCACTTCATTTCTAAATTGCATATCTCAAATGATTTATTCATTGTATGTATTTAAAGGATATCCTCGCTGCCCAACAAATAAAATAATCACTACTGCACATGCACAAACACATGTTGAAAATCACATGATGAAAAACAAAATTCATTCATGACTGAACACAAATGACACCATCGTTTCCCTTGATGTGCCGGAACAGACTAATATTATCGCTGCTACAGCTAGCAAGTTCAGTGAAACTGGAAGTTGAGTAGACATTCGGGGGAAGAAAGGAATGCAGCTTCACAGGGAGCGAAGTTTTCGAACTGAGATTATGTGCATGGGAAATTCCAATTTGCAGCGTCTTCCTGATGTAATCGAAGATAAAACGTTCTACAGCTGCAAGTGGTAGGAAACTTTAGGCAAACGTTTCGTCACAAATCGACAGTTTGCGCGCACAACCTCGATTGCCGGTTTTTGCGTGTTTTCTACTTATGTTGATGATTATTTCACGGTTATTTCGCGAAAAGTGTTTTTTTGTGGAAAATCACACATTTCGCATTTCTTCGCGAATAAAACTCATGCATATTTCATCATTGGGGGTGTAGTTACGTGCAGAATGTTCAAGATTGCATCTTTCTTCCACATTTCGCGATTTCGCGCATCGCGAAAATTCAATGTCCCTAGTAACTGGTTACTGGAACGTAGTTACATTTGAAGACAACTCTCCAAACACTGCCCTGTAGTGGAAACCTTTACATCTTCCAGGCGACCAGCTGGAGCAGGCGAGAGGGCAGCGGGAGTCTGTGGAGGGGGAGAGGAGGAAGAAGGAAGACGACATGAAGATGCTGCTAAAGAAGCTGAAAGAGGAGACCGAGAGGAGGACCACATTGGAGGAGGACCTGGGCCTCGCGAGGGACACTGAGAGGGCCCTTAGAGAGGCCCTGAGGAGGGGCAGTGTCGACACGGAGCTTGCACAGGAGGTAGGCCATTAGATAAACACCGTCATGCAGCCACGTTAGAGCCAACCTCCGTGGTGAAGTGGTCAGCACAGCGCTCAGCCACACCAGAGAGGTCCCCGGATTCGAATCCCGGCCTGGGTGTTCTTTGTGAGTGCCTCTTCATCAATTTCATCACTCATCCTCATCGTCGCTATTAGCCAAAAGTGGGAGAGAAGAAAAGCTAAATAAGAAATCAAACATGTTTATATGAGGAGTAAATTTGATCCAGTGTGTTCGAGATCGAGAATATGCCGTGCAATACCTCCACATTTCAACCTGTGTCTCCACGGCACGGCGCAATGCACAGAGGGGAGCTTAATCCTTTTCCATATAAATGTGTGTGTGCAGTGGCGTCCCCAGGATTTTCGAAACAGGGTAGTTTCGTGTTGGTCCTACTTCTTTTAAGAGTCAGCCCTCATTTTACATCTTTCCTGCCTTAGATGTTGTTTTTTTAAGAATATTGGGTCAAAAGGGGGTTATGACCCGCACCAAACGCCCTTGGGCACGCCACTGTGTGCTGTGCGTTTATGTATATATACACATACACATAATAGCCTTGTAAGAAGATATAATTCAGATAAATTATAAAAGGTTGGTCCTCTTCTATCTCATTTTAAAGTTCTTGACATTTACATTACAATTGTATTTTTCGCACTATATATACCGGGTATATATATATATATATATATTTCATAAATGAATACATAACGCGCTATACTTCACAAGCAAGAACTAAAAAAACGTTTTCCAAGGTACCCACTTCATACGACGCTGGGTGGGCGCTGGAGCAGTTTGAACAGATAAAAAAAATTCCGGCTCTCCCCCGCCGGGATCGAACACAGGTCTCTTGCATGGTAGTCAGACGCCATAACAAGAAGCAACTGAGAAGACTCCCATGCGAATTTATCTAATACAGTATCTCTCTCTAACCACCCACGCGACATTGTTTTCACATATAAGAAAGAGCTGAAGTATATATAAAGATCATATCACAATTTTTGGATTCAACTCTTTTTATCACCTGTATATCCTTTGCGATATGAACGGAATGGTTAAAGTTTGAAAATGTTCGAAAGAATCTGTTACCTTCATTAAATGTACTGTATCATTCAAACAAATCAACTTAAGTGGCTGAAGAAAACCACCATGAGGGATCACGACCCGGGATGCGAAAACTTAACCGCCGGACCCTGTGGCCGAGTGGTTAGCACTAGCTGCGACGCCAAGGGTCCCGGGTTCGAATCTCGCTCGGGCTTGGTTGTTTGTGAATGTCCATTCGTCATTGTCATCATTTCATCACTCATCCCCATCTTCGCAAATTAGCCAAGAGGCATAAAACGCGAAGTAAAATAAACTAAATCAATCAATCAATCAATCGAAAACAACCTCCCGTTTACATTTACCGTTGCATCAAACTTTCCTGTTCACATAAACAGAGTATTGATCTCGCGGTGCTGTTTCAGCAGAGCTCCGACAGATGTCGCGCACGCACGAGGCACAGGTACTTTCTGCCCTCTGGTGTGCAGATTTGGAACTACAATGACTTCATTATCAGGTGCCTCAGGCACTGTTGGCATGTTTAAAACAAAAGTGTTTTAAACAACTTGTCTTCAACGTTTAAAACACATGGCTTTGGTTTTTCACAAATGTTTGAAACATTTAAAACAAAGTGCTTTAAACATGTTTTTTTCAGACTTGTTTAAAACACATTTTGATACTTGATGTTCGATAGTTTGTAGTTGTTTGCTTGTTTTGTAACTATGCCTTTTCATTCAATGCGTTTCATTCTGTTTATTGTGCACAGAAATCTGTTCAGTGGCTGAAAATGTATATTGAATTAACAAAGAAACATATCGTGATGAATACCCGTGGGTCACGTTTAAAACACATGGCTATTTTTTTTTTTTACAGATGTTTAAAATATTTTTAAAGTTGAATACCACATGGATGAAACAGTTTCGTTCCTAACTCAACGCACTACAAAATGTGCACATTGTTGTTAATGTCAATATTTAGTTGCGTTCACGACAAAATGTCGTATTTAAAAAGAACAGAGAAGCTACCACGTGAACTCAGTGGGACCTGGCAACTGTGGATTAGTTGAAGCTTCTCGAACAGCCTACAGCGAGATTTAAGACTAAAGCCCGCATCACACGGAACTGGATTTCCAGTAGGTATGCCCTACTTGGCGCTGGACTGGCTACCAATTTGCTAGTTTTCACCTCACACGATACTTATCAGCGTACTTGTCGATAGACTTTTGTTCCTATACGAGGGAAGTTGTAATGGCGGCCGCGTGAGATGTAAACAATGTATCACTTCACATTTTTAAAAGCCGATAACTATTCAACCGAGACGAATAACGTTTCGTATAAAACGTTATTAGGTACAAAACAATGGCGCTGCTTAAAATACATACTTTACAACGTTTACTGTACACGTATGGAAGAATATTTTAGTTGTTTCAAATGTAAACACCGTGCACTCAGCATAGATGGTGTTACTCAACGCGCCTTTCATGCTGTATATGTTATACATTGCTGGAGTAG
Organism: Lepisma saccharinum; assembly: GCF_977018435.1. Lineage (NCBI taxonomy): Eukaryota > Metazoa > Arthropoda > Insecta > Zygentoma > Lepismatidae > Lepisma > Lepisma saccharinum. The sequence goes on from NC_139257.1 coordinate 16,281,731, forward strand.
CACTCGGAGAACACAGACAAAAACGCTTCTTTGCACAATCACAGATTATCTTCACATGGCGAATCTTTGCTCTGATTGGCTGTTCCACAGAATCCAGTCGAGCAAAGCAAGTAGCAATTAGAACATGTCCTATTCCTCAAAACCAGTTAACCAAAACCTCAGGTTAATCGCATCGATAAGGATGAACGGCAATAAATTAAAGAGATTAGCATTCAATTGTCCTGACCCCGGCCGGTTCAAATCCGGGAACTTTTCTAACGTTGGAAGCGGCCCCGGCGCCAACCCAGCGTCGAATAACATGGGTACCTGGGGGAAACCCTGGGGGGTAAAGGCGGTCATGGGCGTGATGCTGATCACATCACCCCCACTCACGACCGGATCAAGAAAGTGTGGGGCGTTACCCCCACACCCCCTATACGCCTTCATGGCGTGGTGCTATGCACAGGGGAGCACTTTACCTTTTTTAACTTTTTTGCGAACCTAATAATCCTTTCTTTATATTACTGAAATCCCAATATTTTTTATTTCTTAAATGTTGACGCTTAATAAAGACGATGAAATTTCTCTATCTTTCTGAGTTTCTCTCCTCTTTATCTCTGTCTTTTCCTGGATGTTTGTTTCACTAATCCTGTCCTTTTCTCTTTCTCTCTCTCCCTCATCTTCTTTATCTATCTATCCTTTATCCCTCATTCTCTTTCGGACCGTTCCCCCTCTCTCTCCAACCCCTCTTTCATTATCATCTCCGCCTTTCTTCCCTCTCTCTCTCTTTCTATATCCATCCATTTATCTGGCCCGTTCTCTCTCTCCTCGTTGTCTTCCTCACTCGTCCACTCTCTTTTTTGTCTCTCTTCTCATAGGCGTAACTTGGCGGGGACAAGGGGTGCACTTGCCCTCCCACCCCCCAAAAAATCAGGCTACTAAATTTAAAAGTTAACGATACTTTTGTTAACCTCTTGGTTCCTGAGTAGCAAAGTATTGAAGTGTATTTTTTTATGATTGTGCAAATGTAAGCTATTCAGAAAAATAGTTCTGGACGCTATTTTTTAGGGTTGGAACACTTATTAATTCCGCCCCCCCCCCCCAAAGTAAGTCCCAAGTTTTATTCTGCCCCCCCCCCCAAGTTACGTTCCAAGTTTGATTTTGCCCCCCACTTCAAAGTCAAGTCTCTAGTTTGATTCAACCCCTCCCCCAAAGTGAATTCCCAAGTTTGATTCTGCCCCCCCTCCAAAAGTTAAATCAAAAATTTGCTTCTGCCCGCACTTCAAAGTAAAGTGTCTAGTTTCATTCTCTCCCTTCCTCAAAGTTAAGTCCCAAGTTTGATTCTGCCCCCCAAAAGTTAATTCCCAAGTTTGATTCTGCCCCCTCCCAAAGTTATGTTCCAAGTTTGATTCTGCCCCCCACTTCAAAGTCAAGTCTCTAGTTTGATTCTACCCCTCCCCCAAAGTGAATTCCCAAGTTTGATTCTGCTCCCCCCCAAAAGTTAAATCTCAAATTTGATTCTGCCCCCCACTTCAAAGTCGTCTCTAGTTTTATTCTGCCCCCCAAAGTTAATTCCCAAGTTTGATTCTGCCCCCCTAAAGTTAAATCATAAGTTTGATTTTGCCCCCCCCCCCCAAGTTATGCTCCAAGTTTGATTCTGCCCTCCACTTCAAAGTCGTCTCTAGTTTGATTTAACCCCTCCCCCAAAGTTAATTCCCAAGTTTGATTATGCCCCCAAAAGTTAAATCACTAGTTTGATTCTGACCCCCCCACCTCAAAGTCAAATCGCTAGTTTGATTCTCCTCCCTCCCCCAAAGTTAAGTTCCAAGTTGGATTTTGCCCCTGCCCCCCAAAGTTAAGTCCCAAAATCGAAGCCAAGCCCCCCTCCCCACTCCTTCTATCCTTTCGCCAACGACATTTATGGGAACTAGAACCGTTCTGGGTATGGGTATTTGTTTGTCCTTGTCTCTCCATTATTTCTATCAAATCATACTTCATTGTTATTTTTGCAGTATATACCACCGAGCAAATCTCACGACGGATGCAAACGGACCCCCGAGAAGAGCGCAAGCGACGGGGAGAGTTCTCCGTCCCGTCCGAAAACCCCACCGAAGGCGCTCAGACGCCAAAAGCGATCCCCGAGGTCGTCCAGGAAAAAGGTGCTTCCTGTGACCTCCCATGACGAACCAACCGAGGCGGAGACAAAGTCTGTCGTCGATGGCGGACCTCTTCCGTTGCCTCCCTCCAAGATCTCGGCGTTCGTAAACCTAACAAAGACATTGGCACTCAAGTCGTCATCCAGCCAAGAAAAACTCTTGACTACAACCATATTCTCGGGATCGTCATCCTGCTCCACCCCGATAGGGACGTGCCGTTGCGCTGGTGTAGGATCTATCGATGTGCCGCCAGAAGATACGCAGAAAGACGTCCTTCTCGGCAGCCCCAGTAGCTGCTACTGCCAATATCCCGAGAAGAAACACATTCCTTTCACAAGCTCTAAACATGTAATAGATCCTGCCCCAAAATCAGCAGAAGATCCTAAGAAAAATCCTATTCCGTCAACCACCAAAAGTAATAAGACAGATTCTGCCGAAAGATCAACAAAAGATCCTAAGAAAAATCTTATTCCTTCAACCAGCTCCAAATATGTGATGGATTCTGCCCAAAGAGTAAAAGAAGATCCAGAGAAAAATCTTATTCCTTTAAGCAGCAAAAGTAATTCAACTGATTCTGCCCAAAAGACAAAAGAAAAGTCAAAGAAAAATCCTATTCCTTTGAGCAGCGGAAGTGATAAGACTGATCCTGCCCAAAAAATAGAAGAAGATCCTGAGAAGTACCCTATTCCTTTCACCAGTTCGAAATATGTGGCAGATTCTGCCCAAAAATCAGAAGAAGATCCAGAGAAAAATCTTATTCCTTTAACCAGCACAAGTGATAGAACTGATTCTGCCCAAAGATCAAAAGAAGATCCAGAGAAAAATCTTATTCCATTCACCAGCTCTAAATTTGTAGCTGGTTATGCCCTAAGATCAGGACATTCTAAGAAAAATCCTATTCCTTTAACTAGCACAAGCGATAAGATTGATTCTGCCAATATATTAACAAAATATCCTGAGAAGAATTATATTCCTTTCACCAGCCTCAAATATGTGACAAGTTCTGCCCAAAGATCAAAGGAAGGTTCAGAGAAATATCCTATTCCTTTAAGCAGCTCAAGTGATAAGACTGATTCTGCCCAAAGATTAACAAAAGATCCTGAGAAGAATTATGTTCCATTAAGCAGCACAAGTGATAAGATTGATTCTACCCAAAAAACAAAAGAAGGTGCAGAGAAGAACCCTATTCCTTTAACCAAGTCTAAATATGTGACAGATTCTGCCCAGAGATCAGAAGATGATCAAGAAGATAATTCTATTCTCCTCAGCAGCTCAACTGAGACTATCCAAGGCTCGACAGATCAAGAAGATAATGTTTGTCCTTGCACAAAGATAGCTGAAGTAAGATATGCAGCTTTTTCCCAACGGATTATCAAATCAATACTTAAAGATATAAATCATCGGAAACACAAGAAGATAGCAAGCCAAAGAACTTATGCTTCCCTAGAGACTTCCAAATCAGCCGACGCCAATACTGCTTCATTTTCTTCCAAGGAAAATGGTTCATCTCAATCAGTCCGAACAGAGAATGATAATACTTTCACCACATCTGAAGCAGATCTTGGAAATAGATCGACAACAGTTGGAAGAGGTCAGAAGGAGGAAGTGAATAACTACTCAGTGATAAGTGAGCAGACGACAAAAGGAAGAGAGAATGATTCGAAAAGCAAAGGCGCAAATATGAAGAGATCAGTGACCAAGTGTAACTCTTCTGCAACAAATTCACCTAAAACGAACTCACTGTCTCAGGTGTCAGTGTTGAAGGGCGGCAACAGAACCGGATCTCTATCAAAAACAGGAAGAGTGCCCACTATAGCTAAGTCTGCTTCACTCAAGCTTCAGTACAAGCAGAAGGCAAAAGAGATTAAGCCGTGGGTGTCCATAAGTAATGTACCACAGACTGCCAGAATGCATTACGTCAATGTGACGCCAATTGCTCCACCTTTTGATACTAACCTTGGACATGATCAAGTAAGTTCAGCACAGGAAACAAGAAATGTAGACAACAATGAAGAAACTAAGGTAAAAGTTACGACACCAATCGGCACCAATTCTATTGTCTCAAAGAGTGGTAACAAAAGAGTGGAAACGAGTCTAGCGCCCCGGGGCTGTCAATCCAAGTCTGAAGTCAGTGAGGGTAGCTCGCAGCAGTTGAAGAACAGCAAAGAAACGGAGATTGAATTTGTAAGTATTTATATAGACAAACTTAATTTCTTATCGTAGATAGGCTATACGTACCTGTACAAAGTTGTCACATTTGTGGTATCATGTTTTATTTTGGGACAATTATTACATGGATATCTGTACATATCTCGGATTTATATCTGCATCCAAAACTTGGTTTTCTTATTCACAACAAGGCCTCCCCGATGTGTAGTTTTGCGTCACCTTCTAATCAAGTGATCCCTGGTTCGATACCCGGTGGAGGCACTTTGATCACTGGTTCGGATCTCTCTTTAAACTGTAGGTCAAGTCCCGATTAGCCTATCTATGCATAAAATAGACTTAAAACAACAATTATTCAAATCGACTTATTCACAACATTATAATTTTATAAGAGTATAATGTCGCAGCTGCAAAAATTTCGTAAATTTGGAAAAATACGTCAATCCCAGAATGGTTCAATGTTTCAAAATTACCTATCTCAGATAAAATCTTCATCCTCTGCTTAATTTTTCTTTCATTTCTGTTTACTATTGTACAAACCTCCCCTTTCTTCAAGACAAATAAAGAACTTCCGACGTATATTTTTTCATTGTAGAGTTTTAAAAGTTTCGACTAACAAAATGTCAGCTTCATCACGCCATATTGATCCTAAGAATCTCGTAAAGCATTTTTAATTACTTGCTTTCTAACATATACAGTTTTGGTAACAAGAAGTAATATGGTTGAAACCATTATAATTAATTATTGAAAGCAAAACTGTTTATATTAGAAGGCAAATAATTAAAAAGATTTACGTGATTCTTTCAGATATATCAAAAATACGTCTGAAAGAATATTATCGCCACTGCATATGAGCAAAACGTGTCATTGCCGATAAGTTATTTCGCACCATCTGGTGACATAATACACAACTATTTGCTCGCATGCGCACATACACAATATGTAGAGTTGCAAGCAGTGATGTGCGTCTACGCGTAAACAACGATAGTCTACATTCTACACGTAGACTATTTTATACACGTAGATGATATAAACAACATGGCGAAATGTGATTACTTAGCAAAGGGCGCCGTGGAAGTAAAACAAAATTATACTGCGTATCAGTTGCTGATGTGTGAGGAGAACTTTTCATAGGCTCCCTTCCAAATTCGAACAATTTCTCACCTAAGAAAAACCTAAGATAGGAAATATTCTAGTGTTTTATGGGCAAAAGACTACTTTTGCCTCACGACTGCCATCTGTTGTCTTTTTCGCATACTATTTATCTTCTTCCATAGTTGATAGAAGAGAAGATAAATTTTGTTGCAAATAGGATTCTTTTCAGTTCGTTAGGAACCAATATAGTTGAAAATGTCACTTTCCTTTCATGAAAGCCTTGAAAATTAATTTAATGGACTTTAGGATTGTCTACGTAGTCCATGTAAACTACAACCCAATGTAATCTACGCGTAGATTACGTGTAGACAACGCATGTAGACGTAAACTTATGCTGTACGGCACATCACTGGTTGCAAGTAAAATACAAACAAAGTCAAACGTGAAAGCGAACACAGGCGCATCCACCGGGTGGACGGAGTGGGCTCTATCCCACCAGGAAATCGACTTGGACCCCGCATAAATAGCTTACGCGACAGATTTTCAGAATCTTTTTAAGGAGAAATAGTGAGAAAAAGATGCAATATAGGAGAGAGAGAAATAAAGAATGGAAGTGTTCCCTCCTTGGAACACCCCAAACAAAACTATCTGGAGATGGCACTGAACACAGGAGATAGTACATTTAAAAAATAAACGGAGATAGTACATTTAAAAAATAAACAGTACTTACCAATAAAATGACATTGAACAGCATTCCAAAGGTGTTCGAGTCCGCGAGTGCCTAGAATGAAAGACAAACAGTAAAGTATTCAAAGCAATCCGTAATTAGAATAATAATATCTAATTGACGTGATACATACGAGGAAATGATCTATGTTTAAGAAAATGATATACCTAGTACCGGTACTGCGGAGTCATAGTTGAATACATAGAGGTGAACCTATCAGGCACTTCTTGCTGTTACAGACTTCTTATATGATGTCATTGGAGGTCCTAAGCATTCTTTCCAAGAAACAACTTTCTTACGTTCATCTTTTAAAAATAAGGTTTTATAAATATATTTGAATGGAAGTAAACTCACATATACAGTAAACCTCGTTAACACGAATCCCAAGGTACCGAAAAATCAAGAGTTCGTGTTAATAAAATTCGTGCTAACTGGGGACTCAAATTTTATTGTTGCAATACAGTTCTTTCTACACATTAACCATTTACAATACATATTATGTATTTCATCATATAAAACACTACTACAGTACTACAGTAATTAACTTTTAAGAAAAGTATTCACAGATCATTGTCTGGTGAAAAATTCCTGTATATTGCGCTGTCGCAGACGGGAACGCAAATGCCTGGTAACTTCATGGCCAACCGTACTGGTTACGTTTTAAGGAATAGAGAAACACATCTGAACACACAAATGAATTTGTTGGTTAAATGTGTATAAGCTCATTGTTGACGCGATGATCGCGATTGTCGAGCAATTGCACCCAAGGTTTATAATACTCGTACTGACTATGTTTTAAAGAATAGAAAAACACATTTGAACACATTGTTGATCTGAATCTGTTGGTTACAATACTGTATAAGTTGATTGTTGACAAGATGATAGAGATTGTTGAGCGATTTCTTACATACCTAGCAGAGGAATGACAGAGGAACAACAGAAAGACAAATATGAAAAACTTTGAAAGTTCGTGTTAAATGAGATCTAAAGACGCAACCGACTAAAAAAAACAGTTCGTAATTCGTGGTAACCGAAATTCGCGTTAACCGATAAAACTTTCTATAAGATATAATACATCCCTGCCGGGACCAACATTTTGTTCATGTTAACCGAGTGTTCGTCTTAAGCGAGTTTGTGTTAACGAAGGTTTACTGTATACATTTAATCAAGCTTTAAAATTATTGCATACTTCATAAAGTGACAGGATTTTACGTAACGCCATCAAATCATTTCGGCTGACAGGTCTTGCTTTTATGGGCGAATCAAAAAGTAAGTTACACCCGGGCCGTGTTCCTGTACTAAAAGAGAGAAAAATAATCACGCTTGGTGGCAGCACTGTCCGCAATGTATTTTCCCCATACCCGAAGCAGCCATGCTGCAGCTGCTTTAATATGAGAGTAGTCACCGTGTCAGTATGGCGTGTCGTGCTGAGATGGCGTCCAACATTGAGTTGCGTTCAGTCGTCCGATTTTTGTGGACACGAAGGCATAATCAGAGTGAAATCCATCGCCAAATTGTCGAGGTGTATGGTGGGAATGCAATGCCACATCCCATGATCAGGAAATGGTGTCAGATCTTCGAAGAGGAAAGAACGAACGTGAACGACGAACAGTGTGTTGGGCAGTCTGCAACTGTGAACACTATCGACAAAACGGAACGTGTTAATGCAATCATCCTTGCCAACCGCAACGTGAAAATTAAAAGAGATTGCAAGTGAACTGAACATATCCTACGATAGTGTGTCTATGCTGATTCATGACCAGTTGGGTGTATAGTAAACTGTGCTTTCACTGGGTGCCGCGATTGTTAACCGATGAGCACAAAAGTCAACTCAATTGAAATTGGACGGAATTTTTACACACAAGAAATCAAAAAAACTGGTCACACGATTCGAAAAGTGCTTGGAATACCTTGGTGACTATGTCGAAGAAAGTTAAATGTTCATACATTTTCTCGGGGGGTGTAACTTACTTTTTGATTTGCCCTAGTATATTCCACCTTGGGCTTGAACCTGTAGAAACCTTCCTGAAATATGTTTCAGGATAAGACAAGCAATTTCAAAACAGCGCCTTCCCAGTAGCATGGCTTACCTAACGATGCCGGCTTATAATCAAGGGGTCCTGGGTTCGATACCCGATTGAAGCATATTTCATTGGTTTGGATCGTACTTTAAACTGAAGTTCTAGTTGCTATGTTCGCTTAGCCTGAGCATAAATGGGGATTTTAAAACCAACTTTGGCGTGACCATGTACATAGTAGAACATTTTGACTTAATTTTCCTGTGAAGCATATAGGCTGCAGATGATAGTGACTTTTATTGGTGAAATGTGCAAATTATATGCATTCACAAATATCTAAACCTCAATGCAATTAAAAACAGTGGTAAAACTGTCAAAGCCGGGAATCGGCTGTAACTCGTTTATTCTGAAATTGTTGACATTCGTACTTACTTTTTTTGCATTGCGAAAGATTGTTTAACAAGGGATTTAGAATCTATTGTCGACATATCGAGTAATTATTGTTCGTTCTTTTCTCGCTTCCTGAACACGGAAAATTGCGGGCAAATCTTGACTAGAGTTGTGTTTCAAACGGTAAAGCAGTGTTTCAACCTTCTTAACAGAAAAATTACCGCATAGCCCCGAAAACCATTCCCGCATAGCCCCAAAAACCATTCACGCAAAGCCCCAAAAACCATTCACGCATAGCCCCACGCACCATCACGGTAAGGTTAGGTTAGGTAGCTTTAGCTTGGGCAATATAATGAAAAAAACTGTGTGTTTGGAAACGCTTACCGGGGATTACGTCATCAGATGCTCGGAACATCCGGTTCAAGTACATGGATGGAAATGCAAGCAACAGCGCATCGGGCGGACATTATTATAAAAAAAATACATGAATTAGCGGCCAAATACATTGAAAAATGCGAGAAAACATTTCTACGACCTTCCGAAATTACACAGAAACTCAATTCCGTAAGTACTTCCTCCTGTAAATTTGAAGAAATCCGATTCCCGGCTTTGATAGTTTTACCAAAACATGTTCATTCGTTTTGTTATTTTCATGCAGTACGACCACTTTTCGTGGAATACCTCAGAACATTTCGTTATGACATGTCATGGTATACATTCACGGTACCGTCCTAGACTTGCCTCCGTTTTCTTTTTCATACACTCCCAGGAATTCTATGCAGACGTTGCACATTTCGGTAAAAATAAGTCATCATTTTTTTTTGTCCTCTATCATTTGTGCTCGACCAAACCTTAGCCAAAATCATTCGTGGCAGCTGATGTCATAATCGCAACCCTCCTCAGCTTACGAACCTTTTCATCTCTGGTCCATTGTAGTCGTTTTCCGAAATATTGGAAACACATGTTTGGGGCAGATTATGATCATCTGAGGGGAGATTTCCATGGGTATCGCAAGCCAATCCGTAAACAGTGAATGCTTATTGTTAGTTCACACTCTGATCTGTTCACATTTGTATTTCGATGGTTAACCAGCTCTTCTCTATCAGTTTTCGTGAAGTGTTATTTTAGCGATTATGCTTGATGCACGGGAACGATGTTACTGTGCATTTTTATACAGGGTGTCTCATAAGTAATAGCGCAAACGGACACAGGTGAAAGTACACGATAATAGAAGCAAAAAAGTCTCTGTAAACAAGGGTCTGCAAACGAGCCGTTTTCGAGATAATTGCAAATGTGTGGTTACAAGTCGCCACTGACTGCATTGTTTGTAAACGTCGTCCTAGTTGGTAAAAGGCTAATAATGTGTGCGAATGTGTGGTTAGAAGCCGTCACTGATTGCATTTTGTAAACACCGAGTGCTTTACTCTTTGCGCGTTCCGAGGTTTGCTTTTTGTTTACAAAACAGAACATTTCCGAGAGGTGGCGTTGTAATCAAGCAGGATGGATACAATCAGTCCACAGTCTAGCACTGAGATCTCCAATGACTGTTCTTACTGTATTATTAGCATTTTACCAACAAGCCAGTAAATTTGAGATATGTGACTCCACCTTAGTGCTAAGAACCAGAGGTGGAGGAGATACACCGATCTGGCTCCAAATACAGATCTTTAGAGGAGATATTTTAAACAAAAGCATTTTGGAGTTACATCCCTCTCGTTCTCCTATGGCAGTATCTCGTAATCATTTTTAATTTCATATTGGTACATAATTTTATCGATAAAATTCTAAAGGTGTATTTTTTAAAACTTACAGAAATTTATAATTCTATAGATTTTCAAATGATTATTGGTACGGGAGGGAGGTATGCCTGTACAAAAATTAAATTAAAATTTTGCATTAAACTTGGGTATATGAACAAAAATTTTACATAAAGGTAATTAATATTTGTTTTATATCTCAAGTTAATTTTGCTGATTTTCTATGTTTAACAAAGATTGGACAAGTGTGTCATCATGTTCTTGATGTATTTGTATTTTTTAGTTAATCAGCGTAATTTTAAGGACTTACCTACAGTGGCTACAATATATTCTTGTAATCAGTGGCCATGGTGGCTCAGTCGGTAACGCGTTTGATTACTATGCTAAAGGTCCCGAGTTCAATCCGGGAACTTTTCTAACGTTGGAAGCGGCCCCGGCGCCCACCCAGCGTCGAATAACATGGGTACCTGGGGGAAACCCTGGGGGGTAAAGGCGGTCAGGGGCGTGATGCTGATCACATCACCCCCACTCACGACCGGATCAAGAAAGTGTGGGGCGTTACCCCTGCACCCCCTATATGCCTTCATGGCGTAGGGGAGCACTTTACTTTTTTACTTTTTTTTTACCAACTAGGACGACGTTTACAAACAAAGAAGTCAGTGGCGGCTTGTAACCACATATTCGCAATTATCTCGAAAACGGCTCGTTTGCAGACCCATGTTTACCGAGACTTTTTTGCTTCTATTATCGTGTACTTTCACCTGTGTCAGTTTGCGCTATTACTTATGAGGCACCCTGTATATCGTATAAAAATTCCGTTTACTTACTCTTGACCAGGGGTAGACAAAAGTAATAATATTCTTCAGGAGCCAGTTTTTTTTTCAAATACGGACCAAGAAAGCCACTGATCCAACTAAGATAAAGCTAGACATTTTGAAATATGATCTTAAATCATCTAATTTATTAATTGATACAAGATTGGATTAAAAGTAAACAATTATTCTGCCAGAGTGGCAGAAGGCTGAAGTGGTAAGAGCAGGAATAACACACCAGTGCTTTCCAAAGTGGGCGTCGTGGCTGGCATGCAAGGGAGCCGCGAAATGTTCCAATACATTCAATCAGTGATATGATCCTTCCAAATATGTGCTTAGTTAGTACTTTTTACGAATACGCGACGGAACGTACCACCGACAAAACGTACCTACTGACCGGCTACCTGCGAAGGGTCTTCTAATGAGTCTAAAAATGCGATGCGACAAAACGTACCACTTGATGGTTCTGCTGATTTCCATCACACTTTATCCACGCTTTGGACTGGCAAAATTTCTATATAATGCATGTATAGCTATTTTGGCGTGTTTAAAATCTGCTGTGGTTAAGATGTCGTCGACATTTTTTTCTTTTGTTTTATCTTTTCGTCTTTTTTTCGATTTTCGTTTTAGTTATGTCAGTTCTAACCTAACCTTTGTCGTGTAGAGAGTATCGTTCTAAATCTTGGTAATTGACGTGTCTTCCTCTCGAACCCTTTTCTTCGCCTCTTGCATACGCTTCTTCACATCGAACTGAGCATCATTCGGGACTCTTCTTCTCGAACCCTTTTCTTCGCCTCTTGCATACGCTTCTTCACATCTAACTGAGCATCATTCGGGACTCTTCTTCTCGAACCCTTTTCTTCGCCTCTTGCATACGATTCTTCACATCTAACTGAGCATCATTCGGGACTCTTCTTCTCGAACCGTTTTCTTCGCCTCTTGCATACGCTTCTTCACATCTAACTGAGCATCATTCGGGACTCTTCTTCTCGAACCCTTTTCTTCGCCTCTTGCATGCGCTTCTTCACATCTAACTGAGCATCAGTCGGGACTCTTCTTCTCGAACCCTTTTCTTCGCCTCTTGCATACGATTCTTCACATCTAACTGAGCATCATTCGGGACTCTTCTTCTCGAACCTTTTTCTTCGCCTCTTGCATACGCTTCTTCACATCCAACTGAGCATCATTCGGGACTCTTCTTCTCGAATCTTTTTCTTCGCCTCTTGCATACGCTTCTTCACATCTAACTGAGCATCATTCGGGACTCTTCTTCTCGAACCTTTTTCTTCGCCTCTTGCATACGCTTCTTCACATCTAACTGAGCATCATTCGGGACTCTTCTTCTCGAACCCTTTTCTTCGCCTCTTGCATACGCTTCTTCACATCTAACTGAGCATCATTCGGGACTCTTCTTCTCGAACATTTTTCTTCGCCTCTTGCATACGCTTCTTCACATCTAACTGAGCATCATTCGGGACTCTTCTTCTCGAACCTTTTTCTTCGCCTCTTGCATACGCTTCTTCACATCTAACTGAGCATCATTCGGGACTCTTCTTCTCGAACCCTTTTCTTCGCCTCTTGCATACGCTTCTTCACATCTAACTGAGCATCATTCGGGACTCTTCTTCTCGAACCTTTTTCTTCGCCTCTTGCATACGCTTCTTCACATCTAACTGAGCATCATTCGGGACTCTTCTTCTCGAACCTTTTTCTTCGCCTCTTGCATACGCTTCTTCACATCTAACTGAGCATCATTCGGGACTCTTCTTCTCGAACCCTTTTCTTCGCCTCTTGCATACGCTTCTTCACATCTAACTGAGCATCATTCGGGACTCTTCTTCTCGAACCTTTTTCTTCGCCTCTTGCATACGCTTCTTCACATCTAACTGAGCATCATTCGGGACTCTTCTTCTCGAACCCTTTTCTTCGCCTCTTGCATACGCTTCTTCACATCTAACTGAGCATCATTCGGGACTCTTCTTCTCGAACCCTTTTCTTCGCCTCTTGCATACACTTCTTCACATCCAACTGAGCATCATTCGGGACTCTTCTTCTCGAACCTTTTTCTTCGCCTCTTGCATACGCTTCTTCACATCTAACTGAGCATCATTCGGGACTCTTCTTCTCGAACCCTTTTCTTCGCCTCTTGCATACGCTTCTTCACATCTAACTGAGCATCATTCGGGACTCTTCTTCTCGAACCCTTTTCTTCGCCTCTTGCATACACTTCTTCACATCCAACTGAGCATCATACGGGACTCTTCTTCTCGAACCTTTTTCTTCGCCTTTTGCATACGCTTCTTCACATCTAACTGAGCATCATTCGGGACTCTTCTTCTCGAACCCTTTTCTTCGCCTCTTGCATACGCTTCTTCACATCTAACTGAGCATCATTCGGGACTCTTCTTCTCGAACCCTTTTCTTCGCCTCTTGCATACACTTCTTCACATCCAACTGAGCATCATTCGGGACTCTTCTTCTCGAACCTTTTTCTTCGCCTCTTGCATACGCTTCTTCACATCTAACTGAGCATCATTCGGGACTCTTCTTCTCGAACCCTTTTCTTCGCCTCTTGCATACGCTTCTTCACATCTAACTGAGCATCATTCGGGACTCTTCTTCTCGAACCTTTTTCTTCGCCTCTTGCATACGCTTCTTCACATCTAACTGAGCATCATTCGGGACTCTTCCTCTCGAACCCTTTTCTTCGCCTCTTGCATACGCTTCTTCACATCAAACTGAGCATCATTCGGGACTCTTCTTCTCGAACCTTTTTCTTCGCCTCTTGCATACGCTTCTTCACATCCAACTGAGCATCATTCGGGACTCTTCTTCTCGAACCTTTTTCTTCGCCTCTTGAATACGCTTCTTCACATCTAACTGAGCATCATTCGGGACTCTTCTTCTCGAACCCTTTTCTTCGCCTCTTGCATACGCTTCTTCACATCTAACTGAGCATCATTCGGGACTCTTCTTCTCGAACCTTTTTCTTCGCCTCTTGCATACGCTTCTTCACATCCAACTGAGCATCATTCGGGACTCTTCTTCTCGAACCCTTTTCTTCGCCTCATGCATACGCTTCTTCACATCTAACTGAGCATCATTCGGGACTCTTCTTCTCGAACCCTTTTCTTCGCCTCTTGCATACGCTTCTTCACATCTAACTGAGCATCATTCGGGACTATTCTTCTCGAACCTTTTTCTTCGCCTCTTGCATACGCTTCTTCACATCAAACTGAGCATCATTCGGGACTCTTCTTCTCGAACCCTTTTCTTCGCCTCTTGCATACGCTTCTTCACATCTAACTGAGCATCATTCGGGACTCTTCTTCTCGAACCCTTTTCTTCGCCTCTTGCATACACTTCTTCACATCCAACTGAGCATCATACGGGACTCTTCTTCTCGAACCTTTTTCTTCGCCTCTTGCATACGCTTCTTCACATCAAACTGAGCATCATTCGGGACTCCACAAACGTGATCACTCGACGGGCCAGTAACCACTTTATTCTCTTTTGATTTTAAGTTCAAGCGTTGAAGTGGTTCGTTTTGTCAGGGGGAAATATCTTGAAGGTAGGTGTTTATCTGAGTGGTACGTTTCGTCCCGAAAACCCAGATGGTACGTTCTGTCGGGACACCACTTTTTACAAATAAAATGTTTTTGAATTTGAAATATGAGCGTTGTAAGAGTTACATAGGCCTACATTCTGACTTGGGCGCCGCTTAAAATCTTGAAACACTAAAGGTGCCGTGAAACGAAAAAGATTGGGAACACCTGCCCTACACTAATATACTGCCCACTATACGATATCGCCGCATATTTTAAAATTCTGTTACCAACAGTGCAAGAAAATTATAATTGAGTGTTCATTGTTCTTATTTAATGATACACGTCATGCAGAACACACACAAACATCGAAAACACATACTGCACGTTATTTTTTCAAAAGGTATTGAAAATTTCCAAAAGCGAACTCGAAATGTTAAAAGATTTCAAAATTTAGTAGCTTTGGTGAAAGTTTTCAGTCACCATGGCAACTGAGCGAACTCCTGCTCTTGACAATATGTTTGCGGGGTAATATTCGTTAATATTAATAATATTAATTAAGTATTAAACCCGCAGTCTTCGTCAGATTCCATTCACTGAAACTAAATTTAGTCACACTTACGAGAAATAAGGAAGTGTGCGTCTTCAATCGCTCATTACAAGTTTGTGCGTATAGATATGAAACAACATCCAAACATCACTTTGCACTGTGTGTACGAGGCATGTTCGTTTATTGTGTCGTTTCAGACTGAAAACAAGGCAAGAGTTGATGACGTCACGGGAGACGCTCCAGGCACCAAGGAATCCGAGGAGTTGCGATCACCAATACCCAAGGTTATTTCTTCTGATGTCGATGCCAATAAATTGGAAACTCCATATCCTCCAGCAAGAAGCGTCCAGCAACTCCAGAGATCTTCCAGCACCTTTGGAGCGAATACTCGGAAAGGGATCATCAAGGAACTCTTCACGAAGAAGCGCCAGATTCAAAGCATGCGACAGGCCATGCTTCACCTAAAGGATCTGCCTGTCTGACAAACGCCAAGAGCATAAGAAAACCACAATACCCCTGTCTTTCCCTGTACGACACTCAAAGATTAAACAGAGAATATATTTTCGTACTAACCTATTGCCATTTCTTATTTCGTAGGATTCTTACTCGCGTATGAGTTCCGTTTTGAGCATGTATGTCCTCTCTGAGTTTCTTTTCATCAATTTAATCTAATCACTAGAGACCGGATGTTAGGCAAAATGCCTATTCGTTCCTGTTAGAGATATGATGAAAACGAATGTTACGAAGGCCAGGGGGGAGGGATTAGCTTCATTTAAAGGCAATTTAATTTTGCCTATTTTGCCTATTTCATACGATATTGCCTATATTATTTCATAAGTGCCATATATTGCCTATTTTAGGCATTTTTTTTTAAATTGGGACATGACTGAACTCGGTGCATACAATTTCCGGATGGTGTTAAGCATGAAGATGTGCTTTTGTTTGTAACAGATGCAGCGCCATATAGAACAAAGCAGCAACGGCCCTTAAAGTTATTTTCCCCGCTATGCTGCACATAACATGTCTCGCGCATGCTCTCCATCGAGTTGCAGAGGAAATTCGTGTTTCATTTCCCGAAGTTGACTCTTTAATTTCCAATGCTAAGAAAATATTCCTCAAAGCACCACCTGGGTTCTATTGTTTAAAGAAACAGCCCCTGAACTTGATTTGCCTCCACAGCCAAAACTAACTATATGAGGTACTTGGATATCTCTGCTGCAGTATATTACGCGACCAACTTTCAGAAGGTGGCTGAAGTAATTAATTCCCTATCTGAAGATGGTACAACATCAATTTGCATAACATTTGAAAAATTCTGTTGTGCGAAACGACTTAGGATTCATCACCACCCATTATTCAAATTTGCCAGACACAATAACATTACTGGAAGAGAAAAGTGAAACACTGATAAATGTTATGGACCGTTTTCATTCTGCAGTTGACCAAATTTGTGCTGTACCAGGTGCTAAAGGTCAGGCTGTTCGTGAGAAATGTCAGCGAGTTGTTGCAGCTAATAAGGACGTGGACAAATTAAGGGCAATTCAACAAGTTCTGAAAGGTGAAAATATACAAACTGAGTTAGATCCACATGTTCTCGCCGCTTTAAGTATGCTCCGGTAACATCTGTGGAGGTTGAAAGATCTTTTTCAATTCTAAAAAATGTGTTGTCCGATCGCAGACATAACTTGTCTTGTGCAGTGATAAATTGTATATTTAAATAATTTGCGTACTGGCTGGATGTAGCCAACAATTTCTTTTGTCAGACTATTGTTTGTAACCATTATACAATGGAAAATTTTGGGCTGACGTGACTCCTGTTTGCAGTGATTTATTAAGTACAATATTGGACTGCTGTCTCTAATGATGAGCTCCTGGTTTATTTTAAGCAACTATAAAGAATGTACAGGTATGTCTCTATATTTTTTAAACACCTATTCTTCTTGTATGTCTATCTTCATTATTTTGAGTTAAATTTAATTGCCTTTTTTAATGCCTATTTGTATTTTAATGCCTATTTTACTGCCTATTTTGAAAATTATAAGTGCTTATTTGCCTGCCTATTTTATATGTTTTTAGTGCCTAAACATCCGGTCTCTACTATTCACCATTCATCCTCAGCGTCGCGATCTTCATAAAATTCAAGAAAGGGACGTAAACTAAGAACAACAGAAAAAGTAGTCTAAAAAGGTGTATTTTTCCGAATTATATACAGGGTGTCTCAAAAGTAATAGCGCAAACTGACACAGATGAAAGTATACAATAATAGAAGCAAAAAAGTCTCAGTAAACATGTGTTCGCAAACGAGCTGTTTTCGAGATAATCGCGAATGAGTGATTACAAGCCGCCACTGACTTCATTGTTTGTAAACGTCGTCCTAGATGGTAAAATGCTAATAATGTGTGTGAATGTGTGGGTACAAGCCGTACCATCTTCCGGAAATGTTCTGTTTGATTGCAACGCAACCTCTCGGAAATGTTCTGTTTTGTAAACAAGAGCAAACCTCGGAACGCGAACGAGTAAAGCACTCGGTGTTTACAAAATGCAATCAGTGACTGCTTCTAATTTGAAACTCAAATTTACTTAATCAACTACAAGATATCTTATCTTCCAATAATCTTCCGTCTGCCACATAGATTGTTAACAATAACGAAGTAAATGGATTGAGAGAATACTGTTTTATTTTACACGCACCTTTCTTTTCCTTCGTCCATACAAATAAAAACTGAACTGTGAAAAACTTGCCTCGCGCCATTTTTATAAATTGTGTATAAATCGAATAATTTTTCACGTCTGAGAAATTCACGCAGAATCGACAGAGCCAATAACTCATGCAGAATTCCCGGAATGAAAGGAATTCATAGTGAGTAACCACCCTGGTTAAAGAAACCGACGCATGGGCGTCCGGAAGGGAGGGCCGTGACCCCCCCCCCCCTGGAAAATGAAAGTCAACCAAAAATGATATATTTTTCACATATAATTTCATTACAGCCACAATAATATGTGTTAATTATTGCATGAATATGATAAATTCAAATTTAAGCAATGTTTTTTGAGGGAACAACACTATTACTGATGAAAATGTGCCTTGTTTGGCACCCTCTTGGAATCCTGCGAACGTCCATGTCGGTACGTAATTTTCACTTGCAATGCAAGCACAAGGAAACATCTCCCGCAGTGGTTGTCACCCAGACGCACGCTGCACGGCGTCGTGTACAAGGGATGTGCAAATGAGGGGAGAGGTTGGTCAACCTCCGACACCACAAAAACCCAGAGATTAAGCAATTCGTCACGTAGCGCGACTCTTTTCTCCCGAGGCAGCTGCGGGGGCAAATGAAGTTTTGATTGCGTCCATTCACGTGGCCTTCCTTCTCTCGCGTTTTTTTGCTGAAAAGGGGAATTCTGTGCCCAAAGAAACACCTGCTGGAGGAGTCGCCACCGTGAAATGGTCTTTGCCCAATTCTCTCTCCTGCTCATATTTGTGGTACAACAACGAATAGAAAGAAATAGAGGCACAGAAGAAGAAAATAAAACAGAAGAAAAGTCAGAAAAGTAGGGAAGAAAAAGAGGGCAACATATAGATTGAAATGAAAGAAATAAACGGAAGAAATAGTGTGGGGCACATCAGCACATAGAAACCATTCCATGTGAAAGTCGACAATGTTATTTTTTTTATTCAAAGCATCACTTATCACATATGAATTTAAAGGGAAACCTATGCAGAATTTGGAATTATTAATACAAACATTAGTCTCATGGCTTTTAAATAACATATTGTCAAACCGATTACTTTTTATAGTAGAAATTGGATTCTATGTGTGGTGCTTGTACTTAATTTAGTTTCATTACGATACAATACTATAAGAAAACTAAATTATTTCAAATTTCGTTCTAATTGTATAATTTATTGTTTCTACATCTTAACCTCTGAAGTATCCCACTTCATTTGTAATACGAACCTTAGTTTGCAGAATCTAAAGGGTGTCCCGTCTAGGACGCCAAATTTGAATCGAGTGCTATTGTTTTGTTTCGAGGTTTGCAGACCTGTTCTTACCAATGTTGGCATCTGTTGTCATGCCGATTAATGTAGCCTCAATTGTTTCGACTCGTTTGTTGTGGTTTCCTTCCGAAAATTCTCGAATAATCCAGGAGCGTGAAATCCATCCATCCCCTGAGAACAACTGTGTGGTGTGGGTTTTGGCAGGTGGAGTGTGATCTTCCACCCTGTGATTTCTTCTTATGGGGGTTTGTGAAATCACAGGTGTACGCCAACAAACCACGAACCCTTTTGGAATTGAAGGTGGAAATCATACGGGTGATTGTGGAGCGTATAAATGCATGCAGACTCAGTAGGGGTGGACATATGCCTGACATTGTCTTTCATACGCAAATGGGAGATGTTACTGCTTACATATATATGAAATATAACTACTTTCATGATTGTTTCAGTAAACCCACACAAAGTTTTCTGAAAGATTGAGGGAAGTCATAAGTAGCGAAAGGAAAATAAATGTTTTTTCTGCGATAAGATAACGTTAGAAACGCTCGTTTTTTGCAAAAATTCTGATCATAGCCTTATATGTCAACACAGCAAATTTTATTTAACATAAAAACACATATTTTCCAGTTTTCCGTATGTAAATACATATTTTGCGAATTTTCATTTTAAATACTAACATCGCTCATTGACTTCAGCTACCTCGAAATCCACGAAGGAAAAATGTTTATTCCCCGCATCTCTTTCATATCGAGAATTAGGTTTGTTTTTTCTTTGAACAAGCTCGCTAGCAGACTTCTGGCACCTCGCCTACGATCCTATTGGGGGAAAATATTACCTCCACTGGATGTAACACATAAGTGCTAATGTCTAAATGTACAGAATTTTTTTTGGGAAAAACTAATGTTTTCAAACTTTGTGCCAAATTGCACGTGTTTTGAAAGGTGAAGCAGAGGAAGAGGAAGCTTTGGAAAACTTCAGCATTAGTGGCATTTCGTGCTTCAATATGCAAAAAAAAATTCTTGTGACGTGGAGCGATCTTTCTCACAATATAAGACTCTTTTTAGAGATAATCGTCACAGATTTACAATGGAGAATTTGGAAGAAAAAACTATTGTGATCCACTGCAACTCTTCCAAGAAATAGCTTGCTAAGAGGTAAACATTTAGAAACGGATTTCAGGTGTTTAAAATGCATGTAATATTTTGTTTTGGTTACCAAATTTTTTTATTTTATTTTTGTCACATATTTTCCTGTCTTAATCACATATTTTCAACATTTATGACACATAAAAAAATCTCGGAAGTCTCACATCTGTCACAAGTACAAAAATGTGGGAGGAATATTCTGCAATTAAATACTTTACATCAAGGTAAATGAAATTGCGTGAATTGATAGAGTTACATATTTGAAGGTGCTGAGAAGATAACTTTAAAATGTCTGAATGTCACACCCGTTACTTAATACGAGGATAAGCCCCATAACTACAGTAAAACAATATTGAGGACAAGACCCTATCAACAAAATAAAAGATGTGTTAAAAAATTTCTTACTCAATTCTATCTTTCTTTCGTAAGGGGTGACCTTCTGATAAAGTCTAGTTTCCATTCTGACAAGTTCCAGACTCATGTAGTGCACTGTTTCCAATTCAAAACTACTTCTGCAAAATAAGCCCGCAACAACACAGGAGTGCAGGACCGCAGTGTGCAGTGGTTTAGAGTAGTTCAGCGTTTCTTCTCATTTATTGTAATAATTTGGTGGTGATTTAACTTGTATAAAAATGTACAATACAGCTATGGCAGGTTTTGTGGTTATGGCAGGCGCGTACTGGTGATATTACACAACACTGATTCCTGTTCATATTCCTCTATAAGTTTTACTTTATCTTTCGACTACTATACATATTGATAACAAAACAAACACTCATGTACTACAACCAGTGATGTGCGTCTACGCGTAAACAACGATAGTCTACATTCTACACGTAGACTATTTTATACAAGTAGATTACGTAATCTGTGTAAACAACATGGCGAAAGGTGATAACTTAGCAAAGGGCGCCGTGGAATTAAAAGAAAATTATACTGCGTATCAGTTGCTGATGTGTAAGGATAACTTTTCATACTCTTTCTTCCAAATTCGAACAATTTCTCACGTAGGAAGAAACTTAATATAGGAAATATTCTAGTGTTTTATGGGAAAAAGACCACTCTTGGCTCACGACTGCCATCTGTTGTCTTTTTTGCATACTATTTATCTTCTTCCATAGTTGATGATGGAAGAGAAGAGAAATTTTGTTGTAAATAGGATTCTTTTTTGTTCGTTAGGAACCAATATAGTTGAAAATGTCACTTTCCTTTCATGAAAGCCTTGAAAATTAATTTTAATGCAATTTATATTGTCTACGTAGTCTATGTAAACTACAGCCCAATGTAATCTACGCGTAGATTACGTGTAGACAACGCATGTAGACGTAAACTTATAGTCTACGGCACATCACTGACTTCAACCACACAATCAAGTACAACAACTACACTCAAATAACAGGACATTGTGTCGTGACGCCGCTTCAGTCCGAACAGCGAGCACGTGCTTGCCGTCGCGTCGTCTGTATCTACTGTAGTGCGCATGCCCGTGTCCCATGAACTTGCTGCAGGTGTTTCCATTGTCCGCGGCGCATGTTGTGCGTCAAAATCGTTTGGGGCAATTTTGTTCCCGGCACTCGCGCCGCGGCATGTTGCAGACAGTTTCCATTTCAACAAATGCTTAGCACATGCCGCGTCGCATGCCCCGCGTCATGTTGCGGCAAATTTGTGGTAATGGAAACGGGACTTAAGGCACTCAAAAGTCAACCTCATTTCCCCGTAGTAAACCCCCGTAACTGCTTTTTGCACGCCAACGAGGCTCTGGCGTCTGAACCCCCGGCCACGATAATCCTCTGTAGGGTTGTCCACTCTCCAGTGTTTGTCCTTATGAGCTGAGTGCCCTTTTAGAGCCTCAGCTTTTCATTGTGATGTGGAGACTTGATCCTAATTGTCACGGCCGTAGGCAGGAAAAATTTTCGGGGGGGGGGGGGGTGTTCATTCATAATTGTTCCCATGGGCGTCGCCAGAAATTTGAATAATAGAAATAATAACAATAATTGTACAATAATTATTAAAATTTCATAATAATAAAACAATTTTATTCCATAATAATAGGGGGCTTACTCAATCCAGCAGATGAGTGAATATCCAGCACAAGTTTCTTTTTGTTTTTTTACGTTTCATACAGTGTGTACTGAAATGCACAATTATTATACTTCGTCATTAAACTTTAGACACCTTCAAGAGAAAAGCTTTAAAAGTTAGATGGAAATTTTAGTCATAAAGCTTTTGTTGTTTGACTTTAAAATTAAATTTTTGGAAATTTCAAAAGTGTTGAACCAGTTATTCTTTTTAAAAACTTAGCCTGGTGCATGGATTGTAACCTCAATCGCGAACGTAATGCGCTACAAAACTGGAGATCCTAGGTTTGAACTCCTATCAAGGGGGATTTTCGACTTGATCGGACAGGGAATTTAAAAGCTGGAAAGGGAATTTTGGGACAATAATAAGGGAATCTTCAGTCTATATTCCTTGTGAGGCAGGAGCAACACTGGAAAGATGACAGCAGAAGTGATAATGGAGGGGTCGCGGGTGGGCTACGATTCTGAGAATAAATCCTGTTGCACACAAGTTTCAGAATTCCAAATGTATGAAAATTCTAGCTCGATCGTTTCAACATTGTCTCCTTGTATTTTTGTGATGGTTCGAAAAAAAAATTGAAAATTTGTTACAGATTTTGGTTTCTGAACTTCTATTAATCCAACATGTGAGAAGTTTGGGGGGGGTTGAACCCTAGAAACCCCCCCCCCTCTAAATACGGCCATGCTAATTGTTGTTAGTTGTTAGCAATCTACCATAGTTTTAGTTTTAGCAATTGATTTAGAAAGTTCTTAATATACATATTTTACTTTCTTGCTAAGATTGTGCAGTAGCGGCAATTAGGGGGACGTGGGGGCAGTCCCCCCCCACTTTTGCCCACGCATAGGGTGACCAGACGTCCCGTTTTGACCGGGACAGTCCCGCTTTAGAGGCGTGTCCCGGTCGACCCGTTAATGTTATTAAAAGCGGGTCTCACTTATCGCCAGCTATGTTTAGTTCTCTTAGCCTAAATAATTTTTCAGTGTATGCTAATACCGTAGAACCTAACCTAACAGGCTTAACCTAATCTCATAGGCATTCCTCGTCTGACGTCAGAACACAAGGTAGCAAAAGTGTTGTGCGAGAAGGAAGACTCATTAAAAGCACTGCCCTGTTTTATAAAAGTCTAGGAGTAAGCGACCTACCCGATGGCGCAGTGGTAGCGTCGTCGCCTTGAAATCAAGGGGTCCCGGGTTCGATATCCGGTGAAATCGTAGTGGTTCGGATCCCACTTTAAACTGTAGGTCCAGTCCCGATTAGTCTTACTGGGCATAAGGTGGACTTAAAACATAAACTCAATCGATCAAGTCTAAATTTGAGACATTTCTTTCTAGAAAAATGTTGACGCAATTTTTAAACCAGAACAGGTGAACTGCGTTTCAAACACTTCATATCAATCAAAACGTTTCTTTATGTTACTTCGCTTTTTGTGCCACTTTTGGCTAATTCTGCGAAGATGGGGATGAGTGATGATATGATGAAATTGATGAATGAACACTCACAAATATCCATGCCTAGGCCAGGATTCGAACCCGGGAGCCCTGGCGTCGTAGCGCGATATGCTAACCACTCCGCCACGGGGGCCGGTAATTATTCTGTGACGTCTACTGATGTACCCATAATATAAAAATCAAACTAATTGTGATTGTTCATAGATGTCACCGCTATCAGAAATATTTGTAATGTTAGATTACTACATAAACAAAACTTGTTTCTTCAAACGGTTATGAGAAGTACTAACTTTTATTTTCTTCTGTAACTAAATGAACGATTTAATTCCTAGTATGCTATACTCATATTACTTATTAGCAATAATTTTAGATAATTGTGAATTACTTTGCACGGTTTACAAGTTATAAGGATCGGCATGAAAAGAAATTGTAGAACGAGTTGGTAAGCTCTGTTAGGTTGGGAAAGACCATTCATCATATTAGCGGCTTTCAGCTTTCTAACGTTGGATTAACGACGTACGAAATTCGTGGTACAACTCGCCCCTCATTATGAACTAAAGCACTTTCGCAACACCACATAAATCGGTACGACCCTCCTGGTGAGAGCATCCCTTCGGTGGCACAAGCTGCGAAGATTCTCCACGCACCGCTTCCTCTGCTTCCGGAACGGATCGGTCTGTTCCAGGACATGTGCCCGGGCCCTATGCCTTCAGAATTCTCCCCTCTGGAGAGGAGAAGATGCTCCTGTCGACCCCCTTTCTTTCAGCCTGGCGACTTTGCATCTCTTTCTCTCGCTATCTCTGTCTCTGTCGTTGACTCTCTATCCACTTTTTTCTCTTAGTCGCTTTCTCCCTATTTCTATCATCATTTTCAGTCTTCCCTTTTTTCATTTTGTCTTTCTATCATTTCTCTATTTTTGTCTCGTCTGCTTTTTTATCTCTTTCTGTCTCTTTCCATCTTCCCCATTTTCTCTTTTTCGTTTTTCTCTCCTTTTTTCTTTCGGTCTCCTCTTTTATCTCTTCTTCTGTCTTCCTTATTTTTTCTCTTTCTATGTCTCTTCCTTTTGCTCTTTCTCTGTATCTTTCCCTCTTTCTATCTTTTTGTCTCCTTTTCTCATTCTCTGTCTCCTTTTTCCCTCTTTCTTCCCTTTTTTCTTTCTTCTTTCTTTCATTCCATTTTCACTTTCTGTCTCATTCTTCCCTTTTTCTTGTTCCCTGTCTCTTTTCCCTTTGTATCTTTCTCCGCTATCTCTTTCCCTGTCTCTTCATTTCCCTTCCTTCCTTTTTCTCCTTTTTCCTTTGTCTCCCTTTTCTTTCTCTGTCACTTATCATCTTTTTTCTCTTGGTTTCTTGTCTCATTTACTCTTTCTCTTTCTTTTTCCTTTATCTTCCCTTTTTATCATTTTCTTCTTTCTCTCTCTCCTTTTTCTTTCTCTGTCTCTTTGCCCTTTGTATCTTTCTCATACTCTCTTTCTCTGTTTCTTATTTTCATTCTTTCTTCACTTTTCTCCTTTTTTCTTTCTCTGTCTCTTCTCCTCTTTTTTCTCTTTGTTTCTTATCTCCTTCTCTGTCTCTTCTTTCCCCTCTTTCTATCATTTTTTCATTGTCCCTTTTATCTCCTTCTGTGTCTCTTTCCTCTTTATCTCTTTTTCCCTCCTTCTCTGTCTCTTCCCCTCTTTTTATTTCTTTGTCTCTTTTCCCATTTTCTCTTTCTCTGTCTCTTCTTTTCCTCTTTCCTCCTGTTTTCTTTCTCTGTCTCTTTACTCCTTTTTTCTCTCTCTGTCTCTTTCTCCTTTTCTCTTTCTTTGTCTTTCTTCGAGTTTTCCCCAACTCTTCCATTCCCTCAGCACTCTGTACTGTGTGCTCCACATATGCTATTATTTCTAATTTTTGAGAGGACCATGCGTGCTTGAATTCTACACTGGGATGATTCGATAAGGTCTTAGGCCATTGTTGCTTCTTTGATTTTCCTCATTTTTCAATTTTGTTCTTTGTGTTGTGTAATTTATTGCACCATGTCTCCTTTTGTCATTTCTTCTCTAAATTTTGGTTTAACTTTTCTCTCAATCTCTGTCTCCTTATGTCTGTTTCTCTCTTCTTCTCTCCCTTTTCTATCTCTGTGTGTGTGTGCGCGCGCGCGTTTCTCCTTCTTTTTTCTCCATTTCCTCTCTCTCCATTCATCCATGCACTCTTTCACTTCCACTCTCTGTTACTCAAATCTGTCTTTCTCTCCTTCTCTCGCGCATTCTCTATATTTCCGTCTGTCTTCTTCGCTACATACCCCCTCTACTATTTCCTGTTTTCATTCTTTGCAACCAATATCTTAGTCCGCCTCTAGTTCTCCCTGTCATTTTACCCTCTTTTTACCCATTAAGTCACTCTCTGTTTACCTATATATATCTTTTCATTTTCATTTCAAAACTCTCTATCCATCTATCTACTTATATCTTTCTGTATGTCTCTCTCTTTTCATTTTTCACAAAATAATGTTCAATTGAGTATTTAAGTCCGGACTTACAGTTTAAAGTGAGTACCAAACCACTATGCGCTCGCTTCCAGCGGGTATAGAACAGGGAACTCCCTTATTACAAGGAGTATGTTACAAAATGTGAGTATTTCGAGAAAAGAAGATTACGTCACGAGGATTTATAAATCGCAACGAGACTGCGAAATCTCGTCCCTAGCTCCGCGCGGTCACAACAATGGGAATCGCGTTTCTTCTGCAATTGATTCGTTTTGTGCAGGGTCCATTGTTGTGCGAGAGGCCCACTTCACCCGTTGAATGCGGCTTAGGCCCCACGTACGTTCCATCCCAATGGCTGCTCAATATTGGGCACTAACATGTGTTCGCTGACTCTGTGCAAACGCACGCTTCACTCCACTCTCGCATATACGTGTATTCAAATCTTAAGTGTTGCCAACTATTCATGTAAGAAAGCTCCAAGTATAGGATACTATGTGGATTTCCGATGGACGATAGTACTGTTTTTGATCTGCAGATGGAAAGATGACTCTACGTGATGAGAGATAGGGAAAAAGTGAAACTTACTTGTTCATTTGCAATGTTTGGAAGTAACAGTTACTTTTGCAGGTAAAGAGTAATGAAAATATATACATATACATTTGTTACGAGGAAATATTTGGGTCATGCATTTTTCTAAATTTATCCATTTATTGATTTGATTCATTTTACTTCGCTTTTTATAACTTTTGGCTTGTGAAGATAAGGATGATAGATGATATGATGAAATCGATTAAAAATATTAAAACACACATGTACAGTACAGTACACAACACAACGCCACAGAGGATTACATTGGTTGTCAGTGCAGACGCCGGAGCCTCGCTAGTCTGCAAAATTCAGACCAGGGAGGAGAGGTTTACATTTGGATGTTCTTCCGTAAAAGTCACCCTTTACTTTCAATTGTTTTTCTTCAATAATTCCATACTTAAGGATATGAGCAAAGCACATTAACAGAGAGGGATATAATAGGGGTGCAGAGATAGAAAGGATGGCACAAAGGAAATAGAGAGAATGCAAGCGGGAAAAGTGAGGAAGAAATAGAAGTAGAAAGAATAGAATACAAAATAGGGTAAATACAGAAACAGAGGAGAGAGCGATAGAGTGAAAAGCAATTCCACAACTTTTCCACCTGTAGCTTCAATCCAATTGAATTCGGATAATTTTCAAGTCGTCTTTACAAATTCTCCAGATTTAGAGATTCCCACCGGAGTTGGCAACCCTGCACGCACCACCCTTCCCTCTTTCCAGGCTTGGTACAGAAACTCCGCCCGCAAGCGAACCAACTCGAATTGCTCTTTAATAAGATTTGGATGCGGAGTATTGTTGTGTGTTAGATAATCCGTTTCCCGACTCGCGGCGAAAAAAACTCCTTTCGGGCAACAATGGGAGATCCCAGCATCCCCTCACTGCATCCCACCTGCTCCCCCCCTCTCCCTCGGCTGGATGTTACCAGGAGTCGCTTTGAGCGGCAAGCGCTGCGGCTAATCCTGATATTTCGATGCAGGCCTTTTTGTTAGCTCCACCAGCGACCGAGTTCATTTGCAATCTCTACATTACACTGAGAAAATTGCCGATATCCGTGGCGGAGTGGTTTGTACAGCGCCTACGACGCCAGAGTCCCAGGTTCGAATCCCGCCCTGGTCATGTGTGTTCCTTGTGACTGTTTCTTTATCAATTTCATCATATCTGCCAAAAGTGGCAGAAAAGCGAAGCGTTACCGGCCATACCCGGAAAACCTTTCCCAAGTATTACCTAACTCCCGAAAGCGCTATAAAAGGGGTACACAACCTGCTTCTGGAGGAGAAACCGAGATGGCAAGGGGGCGGCTAAATAGGTCAGGGATCGAAGCCTAGTAGCGCGAGGAGCTACTGCTGCCGGCCGAGGAGAGTTCATTGCAGGGCCATCAGAAGCCGTGGGGCCCAAGCGAGGTCCTCTCCAGAGGCAAAAGATGAGAAATAAGATGTGACTTTATTTCCAATAAAATTTAGGGAACACCAAGGAAACAGAAGGAAGCATCACCCCGTATTGAGTGGCCTGCATTCTCGCCGGACCTCAATCCTATTGAGCATGTTTGGAATTCTCTTGGGCGACGACTTCCGCAGTGTAACCCACCACAACGGACCCTTTCTTACCTGAGGAACGCCTATTACAGGAGTGGCCCGTATCCCTCCAGCGTTGATTACCAATCTGATCCAAAGCATGGAGGCCAGATGTTGTACCTGTTCGGTTTGTGGACACCCTGTATACCATTCAGCAATGTTGCATGTTGCATCTGTACCTTATTGGTGTTCATAAACCCTGGTGAAACCTGTTTTTGTGTGTGTTTCCTTCTGTTCTGTTGGTGTTCTTGAAGTTTTGTGGAACAGTGTATATAAATATATCTGAATGAAATAGAATTAATAAGTAGTCGGCCATCATGTGGCGATCCCACCGTCCCTGGTACCTTTCTTCCATTATCCTTATATCCTGATGGAACCTTTTTCCCCGTTCTTCACTAAAATCACCAAGGTTCTCAGGGAATCTGTCAATGTGGCTATGTAGAAAATGTATCTTCACACTCATATTAGCTCCCAATTTCTCAACATTTTTCAACATATTTCCAACTATATCAGGGTACTTTTCTGCTCTGTGATTCTTAAAAAAGTTTTTGACGACGGACACAAAGCTCAGCCAGGCCTCAGATTCGATGTAAGACATGTCAGTTGTAAAATTGGCATCATTTATAAGTGTACGAATTTGTGGTGGTCCGTCAAAGATTCCTGCATTCAATTTTTCAATACTTAGTCCTGGAAAAGTGTGGCATATATATTTGAAACAATCAGCACTTGTAAGTAAGGCCTTGACAAACTGTTTTATCAACCCAAGTTTAATATGCAGTGGCGGAAGGATGATTTTGTCCCTATCTATCAGCGGTTCATGAATGATATTAGCTTTTCCCACTAATATTTTCCCTTGGGGGCCAAACTTTTATGGTCCAATGCTTTTCTCTAGCACGACTATCCCACAAACATAGGAAACAGGGATACTTTGTGTAATCACTTTGCTGTCCTAGTAAAAAATTCACTATCTTCAAATCCACACACACGAGCCACTTATGTTCAGCATATTCAATTTTTTTTTCTAAAACCATTTTTATGTTTGGTATTCTTCCTTAAGCTTTGTTGAGTGTCCGATATATTGCCTAGCAATGCTTCATAAGTTGCCTAGCAACAATGTACAAATAAATAAATAAGTTTTTAATGGGAAAAGCGTAGAGTAATTTTACCTCCTACATTT
Organism: Lepisma saccharinum; assembly: GCF_977018435.1. Classification (NCBI taxonomy): domain Eukaryota; kingdom Metazoa; phylum Arthropoda; class Insecta; order Zygentoma; family Lepismatidae; genus Lepisma; species Lepisma saccharinum. The sequence continues at coordinate 16,311,394 of NC_139257.1, forward strand.
TCCATGGTGTGTTTATTTTTATAACTGGAGTCAATTCAACTGAACCAATCATACAATTGGCAATCACAGCTGTTTTGTGTGCTGAAACTGTTATTAAACTTTATGCCGCAAAATAAAATCTTTTTTTTTGTTCCCCAGTGTTATCAATAGCTAGATAATGTATAGAATCTGCCTTGCTTTTCTAGCTCCCATCCACTCTTTATCCATCGTACACGCAGGGAGCTTTCAGACAGAAGGAACACGCGACAGGCGACAAGCCACACGGGGATTTACACTGAAGTGACAAGCGACAGGATCCCCTTCCGTTCCGTCTATGATAAAAGTATTCACCACACGGGCAGTACCAACAGATCGAGGCGATTCTACGCTCGATATTAAGAAAACGACCCAATTTGAGCGACACGCAAACGACAAGAGACACGTGGTGCTTCGGTTCGGAAGGTTGCGTTTACTGAGGGTTCGTATCCAAGCGAAACATGTTGCTTGTCGCTTCTCTCCTGTGACTTCTTCAATGTGACAAGCGACACAGAAGTATCACACTGAAGCAACGAACGACAGGGACACTTCTGTTTATAAGCAAGCATTCATCGCGACAAGCGAGACGTGCAGCTTCGGTTCGAAGAGTTTGCTGTGAGCAAGATTTCTTCACAAGAAAGTTACAAGCGACAAGCGACACGAGTCGCTTGGAAGCGAACTTTCAGTAGTCAATGCCACCTTTCGAACAGAAGACACACGAAAAGCTGCAAGTGTCTCTTGTAGCCTCGGTCGGTTGTACACGAATGCGAGGTGAATGTTTTCCTTCAGACTGAAGAGGATTGTGTCGCTTGTCGCTTGCGTGTGAATTATACGTGTCGCTTGTCGCTTCGGTGTGAAATTTCCACAAGATAGCTTTCAAGTTGAAGCGACAGGCGACAAGCGACACAGGGTTTCACACCAAAGGAACGAGCGACACGCTCCTTTAGGGAGATTTCAGACCGGAGCGACAAGCGACACGCGACACATGTTGCTTTGGAACGAGCCAATCAACAGCAACGTTTCACAGCGTAGGAGCATGGTAGGCAGCACAAACCTGCGTTCGATTGGTGAAATCCTGAAGCGACACGTGTTATGGGTCGCGTGTCGGTTCGATGTGAAATCTCTCTTAGTCTATAAGCAAGCTTTCACTGTGAATTCACTACCAACATACAGAGGCGACACAATGCACGCTATTAAAAAACGGCCCAGTCCGAACGACACGCAAGCGACAAAGCAACACGTGCCGCTTGCCGGTCTAGTCGCTTCCGTTCGGAAGGTTGCATTTATTACTGTGGGTTCATTTCCAAGCGACACTTGTTGCTGTCGCATGTCGCTTATTACTCCTATGACTTCAGGCAATTTTATGTTCGTTACGTCAAAGCAGAGTATCTAATTGCACTAGCTTTTTAGAGCCGCGGGGGTGTAGTCGTTAGGGCGTCTGACTGCCAGGCGGGAGACCCGGGTTCGAATCCCGGAGTGGGTGAATAAAGGTCGGAATTATTCCGCATTGTCCCCGCATAAAGTAGCTCCGGGGCTCAACAGCCTCATATCAATGGGGGCAATCCTGGAGGGCAAAAGCGGCTGGAGTGTGATGCTGATCACTTCGCCTCCAAAATAACCTTTCCCCCACATCCCGTAAATGTGCCTTCATGGCACTTTGTTATATGCACTTGGAACTTTACCTTTACCTAGGTTTTTAGTGCGAAATCTTTGGAGTTTGCAACCAGCACTCGAGGCTGCTGTGGATTTTGAGAAGAGGGTCGCAAATGAAAGAAGGGTCTGTTTGGGCGAGAAATTTTATGACGATTGTCGCCAGTATGGCTGGAACAGGGCCGTAGAAAACAATGGCAGTGAGTACCTCCGGATCGTTTTGCGCAAGGATGAATGGAAGAGAGCTCTTGGGGTAGCAGATAGTTGCAAATTTAAGGTATTCTGAGGAAATTTCAGTAGGAAGATACAGGGACACGAGGCCAAAGTCTGGGCAAATTCGTTACGGACAACGTGTGACGAATTAGGATTTTTCGAGGGGGAATCTTACAGATCTCTATTCCTGTAATAAAAGCTGTTTTGGGTTTCCAAAGAAAATGCTTTATTCCGAATAAATAAATATTTGCAATTGATTAGTTATTTTATTTTTTCGAGACTTTCGAGACGAGACGAGACTTTTCAGGAGCCGTCTCGTTTCGAAAACGAGACGAGACAGGTGGTCAGTCTCGTCCCGTCTCGAATTTTAAAAAGCCTGTCCCGTCTCGTGGGCAACACTACATTTAACCTTCTCGATTGGAGATTTGCAACATTATCAATAACATGAACTTGAGTGTTCGTATTAGAATATTTGTTATTAGAAGTACCTGTAACATCATACTCAGCACCACCATAATTTACATTAACTGGTTTCTGCATATTATTCTCAATGACATCAACACGCAATGCAAGCTGTTTCAAATTATTATCGTACTGATTAACAATTTCGAAACACTGTGAAACCTTAGACTCGAATGTTTCAACTTGCGAACAACAATCATGAAATCCACCTTTGAGTTTACCTATATCGTCTTTTGAACCTCGCAAAGAACCTTCAATTTCATTTATTTGTTTCTCATGAAGATCTTGTGTACTAAGAATGTCTGATATTTTACAGTCATAATTTCGCATGCTTTCCTGCAACTTCTGGTTTAATTCTTCATTTGAACTTACACACGTTTCTGCTAAAGATTCGATTCTTATTGCTACATCAGAAGCCAACATGTCTATACGGTTATTAACCTGCTTTACATCAAAATTCATAAATTCAATTTTAGACTGTAATTCGACATTGGAAGCTTCAATTTTGGATTTCAACTCTTCGTTGGAAGCTTCAAGCTGAGATTTTAATTCCTCGCTGGAAGATTTCAATTCTATTGGAAGCTTCAAGCTGAGATGTTAATTCTTTGTTGGAATCTTCAAGCTGAGATTATAATTCTTTACTAGAATTAACTACCACGAACTGAATGCTCTTGATTGTTTCTAGCAGATCGTTAAAATTAGGACTAATACTCACTTTGTAAGCTGGCAATTCATATGGATTATAACTAGGTTCACAAGATCTACAAAAGTAATTCTCTACCGTAATAGAATAAATAGACCAATGAACAACTGACAACTTAAGACAAGAAAAGTGAAAGCATGAAAGACATTTAAAGCACTGAACAAATCTGATGTCAGCTTTCGTATCACCACAACATTCCACCTTGCGAGTACTGGTATCAGTCTTATCATCAGAATTAACTTCTTGACCTTGAACGTTTGTAAACTATGTGCCCTCGTATTGCATGACAGTCTTCTTTCTGCTACGAGATTTAGATGAATCTCTGGAAGACATTTTTCATTAACGAAAAAAAACAACTTACACACACTTAAATACTTGAATATCAATCAAATGCAGTTAGAATCCGCTTCAATCCCAGACCTACTGAGATTATATTTCACATCATTTATCCGAAGAACTACTTAACTTCAGAGTACTGTCACACGGTCGCCACTTGTTGCTAGTGTCATAGGGGCTTCAGCATTTTACATTATACTCAGTAAATCACTGTTCTACTTCACAGCAAATTATGAAATAACAATAATGTATATAGTTCAAAATCACAACACTGTTCTCTAATTTGCACTGAATAAATACATTAAAATATGCACCAATTACTATGATTCGAACTATATACAAAATGTTCTTGTTATCCCTTTTCACTTGTTTCTTACAACTGGTTGCTACGTAACAAAATAATATGCTATAACATTTCTTTCTTTATCTTTTACACAAAAAGTGATTATACATTTTACAATTTGAAAACAGTCACAAACGAATGATGCTATATGGTAACAAAATTGCTTTTCTATGCGTTAGGAGGAAATGCAAAAAGAAAAAGTCCTATGAGAGGTCTCAGGTTCAAATCCTTACTGAAAATTGTTCCTGAGGTTTTTCTAAGATGTTCTAGGACGAAAACTAAGAAATAACGTTCAATGGAGCTTTCCGACGAAGTGATAAGTGACAGGCGACATGGAGTTTTGCAACACTGAAGCGACTAGCGACACGTATCTCTCCAGTCTATAAAAAAGCATTCACCGCGCATGCGCGGTCGAGGCGACAGGATGCACGATATTGACAAAATGGCACAGTCCAGAGCGAAACCCAAGCGAGAAGCGGCAAGTGTCGCTTCGGTGTGAAAGATTGCATTTATATCTGAAGACTAGTTTCCAAGTGACACGTGTCGCTTCTATCTGAAAGCGTCCTTACACACCGAAAGGGCACATTCTTGAATGTTTCGACACCCATGTATTTCTTACGGAGAATTAAAACGCTCCCTTTTCAACTTGAGGGCAAATGTTTTGGAATCTTTCGAAAAGAGCCGTTTGTTACGCCTTGCTTAATTTGATAACTTTGTTAAATCATTTATAAAGAAAGAAAGAAAAATGTATAAGGTGCAAAGTTAAAAGTTGAAAACTAAAGGATATGTTATGACAAAAAGGAGTGTAGTTGATTGTTCCGATAAACTAAATATTATGACGTAATCGATTAAACGCCAATTAAAATTTTAAAAGACGCTGATGTACTAACCTCTATGTTAGAAACTAATGGCGGAAGTTTTTAATTTTATACTTACTGATGTACAAGTATTTGTTAACTGAAAAAGATGTATCAAAATCTTTTGGATAATTTATCAAATCCAATATGTATAATCTGCACATTTTGCTGTAATTTTTTAAAAAAAATATTTTGTCTTCTTAACTTGCTAGTCAGGGGTTCGAGAGTACAGAAAACGTGTATAAATACGCCGAAATTTCATTGCTAAAGGGAGTTGATTCTTGGTATCCGCGCTCAGAGGGGGCCAGTCCGCGACTTGCACGTTATTGGCTAGAGCTTGTGACGTCACCAAGAGGACACGAGCGGAAGGAAGCTATGCGTAGAATGTAGCAGATGGCCCATGAAACGCTATGTTTCCATGCATCTTTTGATATTATACACCAAGGCTGTTAATTTAATTTGACAACAAGAGATCAAATACGCGATAGAAGAATACACTTATTCCAAAACAATGCATAGTTTATTTTTCAGACATTATTATGCGTGATATCTTGTCCCTGTAGGCTGTAGTCCACTGCCTGCTTTTATTTCCAGCTAACCTATTGCATTTATTTTAAATGTCTAATTCTAAGGAAAGTTCTTGTCCGGGCATATTCTGATATGAATTTTTACTGAATGTCCTGGAGTTTCCCTTTAATAATTTTACGCTACTTTTAAGATTCTCCAGTTGATCGCCACGATGAGGATAAATTTGTTTTTGTTATTTAGCGTCTTCTTCCACTTTTGGCTAATCGCGACGAACAGGATGAGTAATGATTAGTTTAAATTGATGAAGGGACACTCGGAGCAGGCACGTATCCAAGGGGGACTTAGGGGACACGAGCCCCCCCCGAAATTTTTCGGTTTAATAGAGATAAAATAAGGTTTTTGGTTTCTTGTGGTGTGAAATAAAATAATGTAACGATAATTTAAGGAGGGAAATAATTATCGAGTCAAGCACGTATCCAAGGTGGGAATCAGGGGGCTGGACCCCCCTTAAAATATTTCAGTTTACACTACATAAAATTAGGTTTTGTTTTCTTGAATGGTGTGCCGATAATATAAGGAGAGAAATACTTACACGGAGAATGTTCTATAACCCTGTTGTTGATAATATTGCATTAAAACTTTTCTTGCGCTTTCGGTGTTGTCGCAGCACTATGCAAAGACTTGTCAGCACAGATCAACTGAAAATCAAAGTTTTGAGTGATGCGTTAGTTGTGCCCGGACCAAATTTTCCCAGGATTTTAGAAGAGGAGGGTTATGCATACTATTTTTGGTGGTCAGTCCTCATTTTACCATCTTTTCCTCTCTTTGACGTTCTTTTTTTTTTTTTTTAAGGAATACTTGATCAAATTGGGTTATGACCTCACCAACCCTCCCTTGGGCACGTCACTGGAGATAAATGAGTAAGCATTTAATCATATTGGGAGAAGAAACACTAGATGTGTTGGGAGCTGAAGGGTTTTCACTGTGAATTAATTGTTTCGAACTGTATTCGAGAAGACTTACTTTGTTTCGTGCCAATATATGACAGGACTGCGGAAGCTGTGACAGACGTTGGGAACACTTGCGAGTGCTTACGCCTCAATATGAATAATTTGGTGGGTCTCGACTTTTATAAGATCTGCAAATATGGGAGGACAAGACACAGTAGTGGTGTTCAGCCTCGAGAGAGAAATATTCGAGAACTTTCTGCGTCCAGTTCGCAGCCCACAGTTTGAATCTCGCGTTGTCGAGTGGATTGTCCATGCCGTGCGTGTGTAACAGCTTCGTGAAAACACTCAAAGACGCCAGAGATGTTTTGATGTCCGATATGAAGAAATGGACAAACACACATACTGAGATGGTTCCGGTACACAATGTTAATGAATGGAAACAGAGGAGTTGAGTGGTAAAAAATGTTCCGATTTCACGTTCTGAATAATTTGGCAGCCTTGAACAGTGGCGACGTTTTTGGGGATAGTTGCCCTCCATTTTTTTCCTTCACACTATGGCCTCTTAATGCTAAGCCTTGTCTATCAATAGAAAGTGAACTTTTCTTGCACCCCCACCCCCGTTTTGGAACCCAATTGCCACCACTGGCCTTAAACATACAATTGTGAGGTTCTATCTATACCCCTTAAAAATATGATGTTTAGCCCCCCACGAAAGGAATTCCTGGATACGTGCCTGACTCGTAGAGAACACCTATACCCATGCTGGGACTTGAACCTGGAACTTCGGAGGCGAAATCGAAAGTCGAGCACTTAACGCCCTCGGCTACTGAGCCGGCGAATGAATTAGATGATGGCTATTGTATAAATGGTGTCTTTTCGGGAAACATTCAAATAGCAATATTTCTTCCAGCTAATATATCCTAGGAACTTCATTCTTGCGAGTTTACTAGGCTCTGGCATGTAGGCCAACAATCTGTGTATTACTCTGTACCAGTGGCGTGGCGTGGCGTGGGATTTTTAAAAGTGTTACCGGTTATCAGTAGGACATTTAAGGGAGGAGCCGTAAGACTTGGGCGCCTCCCCACCTCACCGCCCCCCCATGTCTTTCAAGTAGTTCATATAATATTAATCTGGCACGTCTGCAATTCAGTACTAGATTTTGGTAAAGTTATTAATCAGGAGAAAAAAAGATGTTGACATAAGGACTGAAGTGAAATCGTAAACATTGGTTGTTGATACAATAATACGTAATTTGATACTTACAGAAACATCGAAGGCTACTTATAGAGCAGATCAATCCGACAACTCTTCTTTGAAAATAGTTATATGATGCTGTGGTCCCAGGTTCGAATCCTTGCTTGGGCATGGGCGTTTGTGATGTATAATCATCAATTTCATCATATCATCACTCATCCCCATCTTCGCAAATTAGCCAAAAGTGGCACGAGCGAAGCAAAATCAATCAAATCAAATCAAAAAAGTTCTATGATGCTGTCATAAAGTGAAGTTTTTCATTTGAATTTGAAGTTTTGGGTGCGTCATGGTCATGGTCTATGTTATCCACACCTGAATTCCACACTTTTTTTCACCCGAAAATAGAGTACATGGCCAACAAAAGAGTTTCGACAACTGCGCACATCCACATAACCACGGATAGTCGTTATACCACGAAACATTGAAATGTCGGTCATATCCAAAGACGACTTGGTTTTTAAATCGTTCAAAATAGGCTTTGGCCTTCCTTTCGCCACAATTTCACTTTTTTCTGCAAAAGAACGAACCGAAAGATTGCTTCAAAATATCTTCTATCGCACGATTACACACACTGTTCAGATAGGATGAACCCCCCACCTCGGAACTCGGAGCAAGCTCCATTCCGCTTGTTAATTAATTGACAATGCCCGAAAACAACATAAAGACGAAAGACACCACTCACAAAACTCCCACTGCACAGTCCCTCCCGCAAACCGTTGTTTACTTTTGTAACACTTGAAGCACCCTCCTTGCCCCTCCCCTCTCAGCATCGGCGCTTCCCCAATATTTCCTTCGGAACCTGCAAGAAGTCCAGTTCTACTAATGTTGCCATCTTAGTTATTTTGAAACCAGATTTGCCCAAATCGCGAAGCTTTTTGTTTCAAATAAGACGTATGTATGTAGAGTAGATGTAGTCTTCATCTGTTTCCTAACTACACCCACTCCCATGTTTCGCTAAATCCACTGAAATCTCATTTCTGACGCCACTACTATTTCGTATATTTTACGTCCCTTGCTACCTTTAAGGCTTTCGCTTTATAGGATAATCGTGACGATGAGGATGCATGGTGAATTATTGAAATAAAATTATTATTTATTTGTGTATGTAATTATTAATTTTTATAATTATGTAAGTAAAATAATAACAACAAACATTGAAATAACCATTTCTTGCTGAGGATTCGAACCTGCGACACCTGACACTTCAGAGCGTGCTAAGATAACAATCGGGAAATTATGCTTGTAAGTAATGTTTTCACCCAAAAACAGTTCTGCCACCTCAAAAACATTGCTTCAATCCGAAATTATTGCATTCCTGCGACAACGTATGTCAATCTCAATCGGCCCTTTCAACAATTATCACAAACTCTTGTAACCAAAATAATATATGTGTGAAATATAGAATTTTAGGTTGGCATTTTTAGAAGGACAGCGGACCCCTTGATCATACCCATCCCTCTCCTCTCCTTCTCGCCCATGATGTCGAAGAAAGACAAAGAGGACTTTCGTAATCGCTGATATTTAGTGTAAATACAAAATATCAGTTGGTAGTTTGATTTTCCACCAGTGTGATTTAATTTTTTTAAATTTTGATTTGGCGATTTAAGTCCACTCATGCACAGTAATGTTAATCGGGACAGTTTAAAGTGGGATCCGAACCACTTGTGCTTCCACCGGGTATCGAACCCGGGATCCCTTGATTACAAGGCGGCGACGCTACCACTGCGGCATCGTTCCCCAGAGTGACTGGACACCTTCAGAGTAAGATAGATCCGATTAGGCGACTTAGCTCTTTTCTGTCAATTGAATATGGCAACACTGATCTGTTTCCGGTAAGTATCACCGGCAACTGCGCCGGCTAAACAGGCATGCCAAAAACCCGGCTCCTCCTCCCGCGGTCAGTCTTTGCCGCAACGCGAAGTCTTCCTTGCGTGGGCTCAGGGCCCTTTCCCCATGTTGCCTGAGGAGGGTACCGGATCAGTCCTCGTCTTCACTTTTGCCGGTGTCAGAAAAACTGTCAGTCTGCAATGTTTACTTTACCACAATATTACCAGTTTATGTACGTAATAATATTTTAAGACAGGTTCTTCAATTCTTTATATTTTGGTGTTACCTGCGGTAACAGCGGCTACATGCACGCCACGCCTCTGCTCTGTACTGTTTGTGCTCTTTGTCCTATTCACATGGATTTGTGATCATCCCTTCATCCATTTCATCTACTCACCATTCATTTTCATCTTTGCGATTAGCCAAGGGGTAAATTATACTTGAAATAAAACAAAAGCAATACAAATACAAAACAAAAATAATGGAACGATTATGCTGTTACGTTTTCCTGTATTTTAGACACGTCACATTTATCAGCCAACAGTCAGAGATTGCTTTTCGGTCGAATGATACTTCTAATAATCGGAGGTAAATGCAAGCTGAGAATTATAATTTGGTCTCTTATCCACCTGAGTTGAGGATCTAATTTTTTAGATTTTATTTGTAACAATATTTACTACTGCGAGGAATGAAAAAAAAACTTACGGCTAATTTCGGCACTGGATTCCTATTCTATAATAGTTACATTTCTTGTAAGAACATAATACATTAATTTACTTTGTATAAATATTACATTATCCATCGCTTTTCCTATTTAAATCTCATACCATATCCAACACACACATAAAATGTGTTTTACTAATAATACAGTGCGCAATTAGAAAATAAGTCTTGTGAAGCAACACAAATATGGCCTCCCCGATGGCCTAGTGGTAACGCCCTCGCCTTGTAGTCAAGGGGTCCCGGGTTCGATGCCCGGTGTAGACACATAGTGGTTCGGATCCCACTTTAAACTGTAGGTCCAGTCCCAATTAGCCTTTCAGTGAAAAAAGCAGACTTAAAAAGCCAATTCAATCAAGCAACACAAATATGAAATATTAAATCTAGTTGTTTTTTTAATTGGATTATTTAATTAACTTTTCTGCCACTTTTGGCTAATTGCGAAGATGAGGATGAGTCATGATGATGAAATTGATGAATGGACACTCACAAACATCCATACCCAGGCCGGGATTCGAACCTGGGATCCTTGGCGTCGTAGCGCGATGTGCTAACCTACCTGCCACGGATGCCGGCTATTAAATCTACGTGGAAAGAGTTTCTGCAGTATGTTTCAGTTGAGTCAAACAAATTTCATAATGTGTCAGTATTCTTTCGGCATTTATTGAAATATGTACTAATACAGGGCTAAGGCCTACCTACCGACTGCCGGCCTCACTTCCACCTGCCGAGGCGGGAGATCATCAAACCTGTTACTAGGTGACGTGTGGTCAGCACGACGACCCACTCAGTCATTTTTGTAAGTTTCCATGGCAATATGACGCTACTCATTCGTAGCTCTCCAATTTTCTCACAATGGTGGGGGGCCACCGGCCCCTTACACAGTCCGAAACCTCAGAAGGAAAGTTGTTACACTTCCCCTAGGAGACTCGAACCTGCGCGTTCCGTAGCCAGAGCCCAAAGCATGACTTCTTAGACCGAACGGCCACGGTGTGCGACCAAATATGCACTAAGTTTTAAAAGCAAAAGTACCTTCTGCGCGTTGTAACATGACATGAATGAATATAGGGATTATGATTCACAATCTCGGCCATTTATGAAGATGGTGTAAGCATCACGTTCCTGACCCCAAAATACTATTTTTTAGACCCCTGGTGAACCTCAAAGCAGTTTTCATGCAAGGACGTTGCTGAGAAAATCCCCCTCGAGACCAACCACCCTGGGAACAGAATCCTCGTCTTCATCGTGACAGTCAGGTTATTTACCGACTGAACCAACGATGCTTTTTAAAGCACATATAAAATATATTAGAGCCAGCAAAATAGCATTATATTTGTACGATATCTTTAAATTATAATATAATAGACGTGTGTAAAACATATTATATTGATAATACAAAAATCATTGATCAATTTTTCCTTGCTTTGATAAGTATGCTTTACATTGAATAGCTTCTTTGGTCATTATTTACATGACAGCTCTTCTCATTGATTGACGAGAAGATTGAAAGGATGTGCAGGGGAGAAACGTCTGTCCTGTAAGTCGTACATTATATTTTCAGCACAATTTCTCAACAAACGCACATAAAGTAACACAGTGCAATTGTTAATTAGTGTTGGCTACCTACGAGATGTTCAAAGTATTATTTTCGCAGGCGATGTTTCAACTTCAAAGCTAATAAATCTTATCTTGCACTCAATATTCAATGAAGCAATACTTAGAAACTGAGTTCCGATTGTGTAAAGGTTTTTGAAAGTTGCATACGTGATGATACGGAAGGCGAGTGTGGAAGTAAGGCCAGATGCGCAACCACGAATTTTTGTCTGGAGGGGGCAAGTACCAGGATAAACGTACCAACAATAATAATAGTAATAATAATAACATTAGTAATGGCATTATTATTACTAGTGGTAGTAGTAGTAGTATCAAAGACGTTATTATTCTCATAAATTAAGCAAAAAGGGGGGGGTAGATGTCTGTGCAAAAGCATTTATTTGGAACAAACGATTTGAAATATTTTTCAACACCAGCAATTTTACATTAGCTAATAATTGAAAAAAGCACACAAACTGTATTTTTGAATGGCAGAAAATGAATGATAAATGCATGCCCAAGATATTTTTTTATACATATAACATGTATAATATGCAACATGGAGCGACATAAAATAAGAAAATGCATATGCAAGATGCTAACACTAATTATGTACGTATTCAAAGTTTATTCAATACATATACACAACACATATTATTTAACTACATTACATTACAGAAAACAATCATATTGCGACCGAAGCGAGAAAGAAAATTTTTAGACCCAGTTTTTGCAATTTAAAACAATATTGATTGATTTAATAAGGAGCAAATAATATCACATGGCGCCAAGGCATTCTCTCTTTCACAACTTTTTAAATTTAGATCATTTGGCGCCCATGGCCGACTCCCGCCGCCCCCTAGCTACGGCTCTGAACTTGACGAGACTGAGAAAAGCAGACATTGCGAGCGAAGCGAGTAAGAAAATTTTACGAAATATATTTTTATTTGTATAAAATTTGAAATAGAAGGGGGCAATTGCTCCTCTGTGCCCCCTGCAGGTGCCCTTGGCCATCAATGTTTTCCCCTCCTAAAATTGACTTCCGTCGAAGGTTGGGGGCAACGCCCCCCCCCCCCTCCTCTTCGTGGTTGCACCACTGAGTAAGTCCGAAATTTGGAGGAACAAATTGAATCAATCCTGCAGCAGCAACTTGTTTCTTGGGAAGCTATGATCACTTTATTCCAGGCAATTTTCTTCTATTATTATTGCACGTGGCAAGAGCACAAACAGGGTGATTTGTTCTCATTCTACCGGCATTCAAGAAAAGGTGTGTATAAGTAAAAAATCGACCCATTTATTTCAAGCTTCCGTATATGCTAACGAAACAACTTCCATTCTGTCCTCTTAATGACGTCATAGCGCGCACAAGATCATGGGAAAAAATCTCGGAACCTCGGGAATGGCGTACCTTGATCCGCGCCTGCGTGGGTCTGTTTACAGGCTTAGTGTTGAGTCGCTCACACCCCGCAGGTTTTAAAGTTCATAAGGACGATCTCAGGTGGATATTTAAGAAGTTATAGCGTTCAAAATCCGCAATTGCCCGGTTTCTCAGTCTCGCGCTCCTATCTATCCCGATGTACACAAATTGACTTACCTTAATAAATCGAGATAAGCCCATATCCGGTGGTTCGAGTCTTTCTTTTGCACACCTGAGACGGTTCCAGTGCGAACCTTTGCAGTTCCCGTGATGCTGACTACAGGAGCTGAGGGAAATTAACTTAGTTCCTGCGACTGCGTGTGTCTGTTTACAGGTACAGTGTCGAGCCACTCACACCCCGCAGTTGTGCGAACGTAACAGTTAATTTTGGAGCCCGATACGTAAAGGCCCGAGAGTTGAGAATTGATCACCACCCAGACGCAACGTGGAAGCCCGAAAATTAAGGACTCCGGAATCACTGTCCTGAAGCCAACGTAGAAGAAGTATCAGTTATTTTTTTATGTCCATCGTAAAGGACACGACAGTTGACGATTTCGACCACTGCCTGGAAGGTCATCATAGAAGCCCGACGTTGTGCGCATAACAGTTAATTTTGGCGCTACAACGTGAATGCCCGACACTGAGAACTTTTGATTATCGCCCAGAAGTTTGCTGACAGTTATTGGTAGGGACATTGAATTTTCGCGATGCGCGAAATGTGAAAAAAAGATGCAATTTTGAACATTCTGCACCTAACTACACCCCAATGATGAAATATGCATGAGTTTCATTCGCGAAGTAATTAATGCGAAATGTGTGCTTTTCCACGAAATGAACGCTTTTTCGCGAAATAACTGTGAAATATCATCAAATTAAGTAGAAAACACGCAAAAACCGGCAATCGAGGTTGTGCGCGCAAACTGTCGATTTGTAACGAAACGTTTGCTTAAAGTTTCCTACCACTTACAGCTGAAGAACGTTTTATCTTCGATCACATCAGGAAGACGCTGAAAATTGGGATTTCCCATGCACATACTCTGTTCGAAAACTTCGCTCCCTGTCAGGCTGCATTCCTTTTATTCCCCCGAATGTCTACTCAACTTCCAGTTTCATTGAACTTGCTAGCTGTAGCAGCGATAAGATTAGTCTGTTCCCGCACATCAAGGGAAACAATGGTGTCATTTGTGTTCAGTCATGAATGAATTTTGCTTATCATCATGGATTTTCAACATGTGTTTGTGTATGTGCAGTAGTGATTATTTTATTTGTTGGACAGCAAGGGTATCCTTTAAATACATACAATGAATAAATCACTTGAGATATGCAATTTAGAAATGAAGTGATTTTGTGTTCCTGTTTTCTTTTTGGTTGGACAGCTAAGTACTTGTGTATGTGTACAGTATATAAAAATGAAGTCGTTTATCAATTTATAGCTGCTTTGTATGATGTTTCCTCTCATGATGAAAAAGTGTGTGCCAATTTTTTTTTTTTCCACCGCTGGTATATACCGCTGATCTAACATTTTATTTACCGCTCTCCTTAGTTTTTATTTACCATAAATTTGTCTCCCTAGTTATTGGTGAGTAAATGTAAACAGTACTACAGGGATCCAGAGGTGCAGAAGTCTGCTGGGGTAGAATTCCTGAAAAGCTCAACAAGTGGAAAAGTCGTCAGAAGTCGGGAATACCCTGTAGAAGTAACTGGAGATGCTAATAGAAGAACTGTTATTTAACAGACTTTGAGTAATTATATTATATTATATTTTTTAAACCAATCTGCCGTCTCTAATTGGAGGTTTATTTCTGTTGAGGGCAGTAAATAAATAAATAAATAAATACATTCTCTCTCCTATCCTGGTACCTCTTCACTTCAAGACCACCACCACTCTTTCTCTCTCTGGCACCTCCTTCTCCCAACAATCCCCAAACGCAACTCCCCGACTTCTTCCCGGCCAATGTCTCTCACTTTTCATTACTCAGCAATGACATTGCCCGATCGAAAGTCGCACCTGCATTCCTACCGTATTTCAAGATCTCCTTCTCTGTACACACAATTTTATTATCCCCAGCTGAATCAAAGCTAGTTGTATGGATTCTTAATGGAATTCTGCTTACAGTTCTTTTTAAGTAAAAATTGTCACGTTCCCCGGTTTAGTCTCAATGGATCAACTTACGTTTATTCCTCAACGGCGAGCCTGAGACTTATCAGCCTACTTTGAAGCCCTCAGGTAGTGGGAAATCAGATAAGGATATGTTTACGTAAACCTTACTAACTCTCGCACACAAAAAATATATTTAGATGTCAGTTAATGTTAATATATTACACTTGCACTCGCAATTAAACTCCTTATTACAAACAAAATTGTATTACGATCCTAATACTTCTTGACTACACAAATTAACATATTCACATTTCCAAAATCACTTCCAATATCCTTCTTCTTCTTCTTCTTTTTTTTTTTGTCCCTGTCAGCATTATCTTGTCGACTTTGGACATCGTTATTGTTTTTTTTTTATTTCTTTTAATGTTTTCTTCTAAAGTTGGCAGTTAGTCTCACAAATTAATCGGAATCACAAATATATAACAATTATTATAAATAATTCACTTTTTTTGTCCATTTTGCTGTTTCTTAAAAATCACTTTATATTTCAAGTCTACATTTTCGAGAATATGCATACAGCATCCATATTAATGAAGGGGATAAATCTGTTAAAATGGATGATAGTGATATTGGAAATGGAATTTTTAAACGTTGAAAACCTTTGTAGAGTATGATTTGTTGATCTGAATAGATTGGACATTCTAGAATTAAATGTTGAGCATCAGGATTATTATTGCCACATTTACAATTTTCTTGAGTTTTAATTTTTATTTTTGCTAAATGTGCTGGTGTACGTACGTGTCCTGTTCTTAATCTATTAATAAAAACTATGACTTGCCGTGGGAGTGTGTATGAATTGAACCAAGGGACTTTAGATTTAAATTCTGCAATCCATCTATATGTGTTGCCCACAAACTTAAATTGATCTTTGCACCATTCATTCCATTGTTCCATAAGTTTGATTTTTACTCGTGGTAATAAATCAGTATACATTAACCTATTGAAACTTATGAGTTGTAAATCTCTGGCCTGTTTAGCGTATATGTCCACTCTATCATTTCCTACATTAATATCATGTGCTTTGACATAACTGAATTGTATGTCAATGTTTCTTTTGCAAGCAAGTTGAATTTGTTGAATAATTAAAATAATAAGATATGATTGGTGACATAATTTGGGATAGGATGTAGATAATGCTTGAAGAACACTCAGCGAATCTGTAAGGAGAAGAATTTTTTTAAAGTCTTCCGCTATTCCATATTGTAAGGCTTTGTATAGGGCGTAACTTTCCGCATTAAAAATAGATGAATCTATAGGTAATCTAAATTGTTGATAAATGTTTTTCTCTGGGATGTAATAGGCACATCCTACACTATTGTTATTCTTAGAACCATCGGTGTAAATCATTACATGCATTGGCCATTTTTCTCTGTACAATGCATGTAAACCTAGATCTCTGAAGTGGATTGAACATTGAGTATATAATGGAATATCTAGTTGATAGATCAAAGGATGTAAGAGAGTGAAAGTATTAGATCGAAGTTCTGGAAATAAGTAATGACAGTATACAAGGAAATATGAGGTGGTATGAGGATTTATTACATCGGCTTGAGCCCATTGTTTTTGTATTTCAAACAATTTATTAAATGGATGAGGATGATTTTCCCATGATTTAAGGAGGAATTTTATTGTTAATTGAATCCGCCTGTGACTCAAAGAAGTCTCTTTACTCTCCATATAAACACTTACATTGGGGCTTGATTGCATAAGACCTAGACAAATTCTCAATGCTTTTCTTTGTAATATATCTATTTTGTCGAGTAGATTGGATTTTGCTCCCCCGTAGCTGAAAGCTGCATAGTCGAAAAATGAGCGAAAGCAATTTCTATAAAAGAGAAGTAAAATTTTTGGGTGGCCTCCCCATTTTGTTGTTGTCATGCTACGAATTATGTTTAAAAACTTTTGACCTTTGTTTAATAAATATAAAATGTGTGTATTCCATGTAAAACGTCTATCAAAATGTACACCTAAATATTTGTGAGAATCTGTCACTGGGATGTCAGAAATTTGTAAAATATTATTGGGATAACTATCTGTGCGTTTGTTATTAAAGCAAATGATTTTGGATTTATTTTCACTAAGGGTTAATCCTGCATTATGAAACCATTCTCTAATGGTGTTAATTAATCTCTGTGTTTTAATTATACCTTGGGTTGCATCATCTGTAGTACAGTAAAAACAGAAATCATCTGCGTATTGTACTAACTGGAACGGATAAAGAGGTAAGGAGTGAATTTCATTTGTGTAAATATTAAATAATAAAGGACTTAAAGGTGCACCTTGAGGAATTCCTATGCTAGTGAAACGAGGGTCACTAATTGTTTCTGAGAACCATCCATATATCTTTCTATTGGAATATAGGTTCCATATGATTAACGATAATTGAGGATGAATGAAAAGATTTTCTAATTTGTTACAAAGCATATGTAAATTGATAGAATCATATGCTTTTTCCACATCTATAAAAAGACTATAACAGTGTGAACGACTAATTTTGCTATTTTGAATTGCAGTGCTTAGGATAGCTATAGCATCTTGACTGCCATAATTGATTCTAAAGCCAAGTTGAGTAGGATAAAAGAAACGTTGACGTTCTAGTGTCCAGGTAATTCTGAGGTATATCGTTCGTTCGAATATTTTTTCCAAAACTGAAATTAACATTATGGGTCTGTAAGATGTAGCACAATGTGGTGATTTATTTGCTTTTAAAACTGGGAGAACTATATAATCTTTCCACTCCCTCGGTACTATACCGGTACGGAATATGTTATTGTAAAAAGATACAAGAATATCTAAACCTGCTTTAGGTAGATATTTTATGGCTTGGTATGGTATTCCATCTAAACCTGGTGCAGTGGGTTTAATATTATTAATTATGTTTTTTAATTCCTCTGTAGAGATGGGAGGGAATTCAAGTGAAAAGTTAGAAATATTTTCCTCTATTTTTTTATATGGAAGGTGTACTGATGGTGGAGCCAAAAGCATTAAAAATTGGTCTTGCCAACTATTATCTATAGGTTTTCTACGAGGTGGACATGGTTTACGTAAGGAATTAAATTTATGCCACACATTTCGGGATGATTCCTGCATGTCTATTGAATTGCAATATTTAATCCACGCTTCACGTTTTGCTTGTAGAAATATTTTTTTTCCTTGCGCTATTGATTTTTTCCATAATATTCGATTTTCAAGGGTAGGATATGAAGCAAAATGATTCTCACTCCTTTTTCGGTTTGCTTTTGCTGTCTCGCACTCCGAAGTCCACCAATGAATTTTTGGAAAAATTAGTCGTGAAAAATTTACTCTTTTTCGTGAACTGAGAATGTCTAAAACTTCTGTGATATATTGGAGTAGTGTATAGTATGAAACCGATTGAGAGGAATTTATTTGTTCTTTAAGTATATAAGAATCTATTAAAATTGTATATGATTCCCATGATATATTATTAATTTTCCAGCGATTTATGGGAAATATGATATGTTGAATTGGTTGTGAGGATATAAAATGTGAATGAATATAAATGGGATAATGATCACTACCATACATTTCTTCCGCTGTGGTCCACTGAAATTTTGGTAATAATGATTCTGATATTATAGTGAGGTCTATTGATGAGGGATTATTTCCGTTGCGTGGGACGTGGGTGGGCGATCCATCATTTAGAACAATAAATGAGTTGTTTTCTATCCAGTTGGCAATGCTGGAGCCAAGTCTGTCTGATGATTGTGAGCCCCAAATGTTATGATGACCATTAAAATCTCCAACAATGATGTATGGGCTAGGGGTATTTTTTGTCAATGCTTCTAAATCTGACGGTTTTATATTCTGAGAATAGTAATTTGATGGGATATAAATATTGATTATTGTTATTTTTTCCCCCTCTATTAAGATTTGGATAGCACGTGCTTCTACTTTATAATCGCGGAAGAGTTTATGGTGTTTGGATATCTGAATTTCCTGATTTGATATTGATTCGTGGACATATATGCTAATACCTCGTTCATTTTCAGAATAGGGTGGGCCTAAACAATTATAATGAACAATTTTGTATGTTTCGTACTGTCTACCCTTAGTTTCCTGTAAGCAAAGAATTAAAGGATGGCATTCCGTTATTAATTTCATTAAGTCCAATTTTCGTGTAGAAAAGCTAATAATATTCCATTGAATTAGAAACATCTTCTACTATGTGTATCCTACTTGTTCTATTTGAAAGTAAGGTTTTGTAACACATTTAATAGATTTATGGATAGTTCATTGATATGTTGTAAAAGCTGTTTTTGTTGATGTAACTCTTTTGAGTTCAACTAGGGTTGACCATAGGAGTGGTATTGTTTTGAGAAGTGAGGTGTAGACTTCCTGAATATTACCGATAGATGGGGGAGGTTGATCAAAGATTTTTGTCGACCATTCAGAATGTCGATTGATCGTAGAATTAGCAGAAGGGAAGATATTTTTCCCTATAGATGAGGAAGGAGTAATATCAGACTCCGTTGAGGAGCTTTCTGCTTTTGATGTTATGTGATCTGCATTATTGGGAACCATATGTCTCGCCTTGTTATGATATTTTCTTTTGTGCTTTGTAGGTTCATTGTTTTTTTTTGTGTGCAATATTAGGTATCTCATATATGTCTGGATGTGGAAATACTTTTGGGTCCACTGTGTCGTGTTCCAAAGAAAATTGTTGTCTTCCTGTATTATTGAAAATGGGCTCCAAAGTTGTAATGGTTTTTGTGTTAGTACATGATTGTTCTTGTGAGGTTTTATTTTTTAAGTCAGTGGGTGGTGATCTGGAATATTGTTGAATAGGTGGAAACTCTTTAAAATTAATTGTGGGCTTCAAAATTTCCTCTATGCTAGGTTGGGGAATATAAGTCCCTTCTATCATTTGTTTAGCTTCACGGTATGATAAATTATTTAGAGCCATACGTTCCTGGATTTGACGCTCTTTGTGCCACATTGGGCAATTTTTATCAAGGGCTGAATGGGACCCCTGGCAATTCGAACACTTGGCAGGGAGATTACATGAATCTCCGTGTTTAATTGCTCCACAGGTAGCGCATTTAGACTGTGAACGACATTGGTTGGCCGTGTGAGCGAATCTGAAACAGTTTCTACATTGAATGACTGTTTTCTGTCGGGGTGTTACTTCACATATGCTGCTATTTATGGCTACTTTTTCTGGGAGATGTCTACCTTGGAATGTCAAACACACTAGTTTAGTATTTCGTAGCTGAAACGATCCATCACTTTTCCAAATCTTTTTCTTCATTCGTTTTGCACTAATGATAGGAATGTATGATTGACTGCCATCCACTACGTCTTCCTCACTGACGTCGAATTCTATACCATATATTAAACCTTCTCGTTGTATTAAGGATTGAGGTATGCGAGCCTTAATAGAAAGATGAGATTGAAATTCTTCGTTTTTAACAAAGTTATTCGACTCCTGAGCAGTGTTGAAATATACTCTTACCCTATTACGACCACCTTGGTCTATATATTTAACTGGAATTTCTGCTTTTCGAAATTTGTTACCTAGGCTCCCGCCCGCAAGTTTACCAACGTTTCTTCCTGTACCCTCTATCAGAACTATGAAAGGGCCATTACTGTTATAATCGTAGAAGTTCTGAGCCGAGATTCTTGCGTTCGAAGATTTAAGAGAATTATCCATAACTTCTTGATCTTCTTGATGGGTTATTGTCTGAGAAGTCTCTACTTCAATGTAGAATGCGGGTGAAATGTTAGGATTCATGTCATCACCAGTGTTTTCAGAATTGAAAGACGAGGTTGCATGAAGATCATTTAAGTCTTCCATTCTGATTATCAATGATAGGACCTTTACGGCCTATTATGTATACTATTTAACACTTGCATGGATTAGAAGTCACCTGTATCACTTGAATACTTGATCTTTAATGTTTAATACACAGTACAATCACAATCACAATCACAATTTACATTTACACAATTTACAACGTTTTTTCATCACTTCCATTCAATTCCCCATATGCGGGGATGCGGGTATGCACAGTTTACACTCTCCTCCGGGTCTCACTTATCGCCCAACACTTTGATGCACACCTTATACACATGTGCATCAGGGTCACAAACCATTTGCGGAAACGTACCTTCTTCAGTTACAAAAACACGTGTTTGGAAACACTGACCGGGATTACGTCATCACGCACAGGCTACATCCACCTGGAAGTAAATGGATGCAAGAGCTTTCGTGCATCGGTCACACATTTATATCGAAAAATAGATGATTTACCGTCAAAATTCAATGAACGATGTGAGAAAACACTTCCCCGAACTTGCACAAGTATAAAGAAACTGCATTCGGTAAGTAATTTCTCCGGTAAATTTGAAGAAATCAGTATGTCCGATACGAGAAATTTACCAGTATTATTATTATTATTATTATTATTATTATTATTATTATTATTATTATTATGATTATTATTATTATTATTATTATTATTATTATTATTATTATTATTAGCATTATGTGTATATGTCCTCCTCCGTAGTCGAGCGGGTTAAGGCGTTCACTCGTCTTGAGATCGTTCGCTGCGGGACGGCGTAGGTTCGAATCCGGCTCTGGTCGGAATTTCTTCGGCCTACGTATAGGGCCGGTGGCAACCCACCATCGTGAGGAAATTGGGGAGCTCCGAATGAGTGAGCGTAACCCGGTCAAGAAGACCTACAATAAAGGCTGGGGGTTCGTCGGGCTGATCACCCCAATACTGGTCTAAGATCTCCACGCGATACTAGGTGACGGAGGAACAGTGTGGGAGGGAGACCAGCAGTCGGTAGGTAAGCCAAGGCCCTCACGGGCTGTAGAGCTATGGGTTATTATATTATGTGTATATATACGTATTTAGTACTACTAAAAGTTGTGTTTTTTTCCAGATGCAAGGGTATGGTGAAAACCACAGGAGAATATGAGGTATTAGAATTCTTACCTCACCAACTAACTAACTAACTCTCTAGCCTTCTTAAACCCGAAGGTTCATGGCTGCAGCAACACAGGCCTTCCATCTGTCCCTATCTTGAGCAAGATCTATATACTCTTTTCCATCCCTGCCGATTTCCCTTAGGTCCATCTCGACGTTGTCCCTCCATCTTCGCCTTGGCCTTCCTACTGGTCTCTTACCATCAGGTTTCCCAACAAGAATCCTGTAAACTCCTCTTTCCTCTCCCATTCGTGCCACATGGCCTGCCCACCTAAGTCTTCTTGATTTAATTATTCTAATAATATCTGGATATGAATACAAATTATGTAGTTCTAAATTATGTAACCTTCTCCACTCACCTGTCTCCTCATCCCTTTTAGGTCCAAAGATTTTCCTAAGGATCCTATTTTCAAATACTCTCAATTTATGTTCCTCTTTCAATGTAAGAGACCAAGTTTCACACCCATATAATACTACAGGCAAAATTACGGTTTTGTATATTTTAACTTTTAGTTTCTTAGATATTAAATGAGAAGACAAAAGTTTATGAAGAGAGAAGTAACATGCATTTCCTGAATTTAGCCTACTTTTTATTTCCTCTTTAATATAATTTTCATTTGTTAATATTACTCCTAAGTATTTGAATTTGGAAACTGTTTCAAACGAGTTGTTATCAATAATTAGATTTTGATTATTACCTAACACTTGGTTTCGGCCTGTAAGCATATATTTGGTTTTCTCTTTGTTAACTTCCAAACCTATCTCTTTAGCAGTTTTGAAAAATATTTTAGCATTATTCTTAATTGTATTCACATCATCCCCCAGTAAGTCTACATCATCTGCATATGCTAACAACTGAGTCACACCATTTAATTTTAGTCCTTCTTTAGTTTCGTTTACCTTCCTAACAGCATATTCTAAGGCAAAATTAAAGAGCAATGGAGATAATGCATCTCCTTGTTTTAACCCATCATGAATTGTAAATTTATCAGACATATTAATACCCACACGAATTTTACTTTCTGTTTCACTGGTGCATATTTTTATCATACTAACAAGCTTCTTAGGTAATCCAAACTCTACTAATATATTATATAATTTATCTCTTTTGACAGAATCATATGCTTTTTTGAAATCAATGAAAAGCTGATGGACATTTTGATTATACTCCCACTTTTTTTCAAGTGTCTGTCTGATGTGAAAAATTTGATCTGTAGTTGATCTGTTGCGTTTAAATCCACATTGATAATCACCTATAATTTCATTAGCATATGGGGTTAGTCTTGTTAAAAGAATGTTAGATATTATTTTATATGTTGTTGAGAGTAGAGAAATTCCACGGTAATTATTGCAGTTCATTTTATCACCTTTTTTAAACACAGGAACAATTATGGATTCTTTCCACTGTTGAGGGATTTCTTCTTTATTCCATATTAAACAAATTAATTTATGAATTTGACATATTAATGAATTTCCACCATATTTAATTAACTCAGCTGGTATTAAATCAATGCCAGGTGCTTTGTTATTCTTTAGCCTTTTAATAGCATCTTTAACTTCAGTCAAGTTAGGTTCTGGAACTAAAGGTTCTGCTGTGTGTACTTCATTCACTTCTGATTTATCTCCTACATGGACATTTAAAAGGTCATTAAAGTAGTTCTTCCATCTATTTAGAATATCGCTTGGGTCAGCTAGAAAATCACCGTCTTTATCTTTTATCAAGTTTACTTTAGGTTGCCACCCCTTTCTAAACTCATTTACACCTTTATATAAATCTCTGATATTTTTATTTTTGCTGTTTGTTTCAATTTCGTTAATTTTGCTTTTCAAGTAATCTCTTTTTTTACTTCTAAACGTGCGGTTAACTTCTCGCTTTATTCTATTATAATTGTTTAAATTTGTATCATCAGAGTTATTTAACCACCTAAGTCTAGCCTGATTTCTTATTTCTATTAGATTATGACATTCATTATCAAACCATGGCTTACTTTTTCTCGGTTTATGGTATCCTATACTTTCTTTAGCTGCTGATTCAATTGCATTACGTATGTGCTCCCAATTCTTATTTACATCTGTTTCATTTATATTTTCATCATCATTTAAATCCTGCAAAATATCAAATCTATTTGACAGTTTAATTTGGTAATCTTTCTTAATTCTTTCATCAGTAAACTTTCCTGTATCAAATTTTAGAACTTTTAGATTTTGTTGCTTATGATTTAACACTGAGAGTCTTTCTCTAAATTTAGCAATTACTAAATAATGATCACTGGCACAGTCCGCACCTCTATGTGTACGAACGTCAATTATACTAGTATGTCTTCTCTTATCAATGAGAATATGATCTATCTGATTATGAGTTTTACCATCTGGAGAAGACCAGGTATATTTATGGATATCTTTATGTTTAAAAGTGGTACTTTTCACAATTAAATTCTTTGAGGTTGCAAAAGTAATCAATCTTATACCATTATCATTACTTAATTCATGAAGACTTTCTTTACCAATTGTGGGTTTAAATGTCTCTTCTTTGCCAATCTGTGCATTACAGTCACCTAACAGAATTTTCATATCATACTGAGAAAATTTATCAAAGACCTGTTCTAACTCTGTATAAAAATCATCTTTAGTATTATCATCTTTATCTTCCGTTGGTGCATGTATGTTTATTAAAATAATTTTACACCACCTACCCTGTAAAACTGCATATGATATCCTATTATTAATAAATTCTACTGTTTTAAGAGCCGAGATAATCCTATTATTTATGAAAAAGCCTGTTCCAAAATTATGATTTTCAGTACCACCATAGAAAAAAGTATAATTTTTAGTTTTACAATTCCCTTCTCCTGGCCACCTAACTTCCTGGACAGCTACTACATCTAATTTATACTTAACTATCTCATTAACTGTACACTGAAATGCCCCAGGCCGGTAAAGGCTCAGAACATTCCAGGTGCCTAATTTAATATCCTTATTCCTAACGTAGATCTTATCCTTAGTCCAGGGACCTCCCAAAGTAGTCCCCACCCGGAGATCCGAACGGGGGACTATTTTACCTCCGGAATATTTTACCTTGGGAACATCCATGGCCTTATATTGCTGATTCTTGACATGGCTTTTTACAGTGCAGAGTTGTCAGCTCTACGCCTAACCCCCAATATGAATGGAGGAACTACTACAGAAGGCAAACACAAACATATTAGTTTGTGTAGTAGTTGTGCTGTCTAATATGAACAGAAAACATCATTAGTTTTAAATTACATGTGTTTACTAAATGCTGAAAACATTCAGAACTCCATAATGAAAGGCAATCAGATAAAAATATCATATTTAGTTTCCAGGACAAATCAGAGGTCAAAATAAATACATCCTCTCACAACAATGCCATTACCTTGACTGAAACTAACGGTCTCATACCAATGTATTCCAAATCTTGCTGAGATTGAAGTTAGTAAGACGATGTTTGTTTGCAAGAAACGGGCCAGGGAAGAGTTAACCACCCCTGTGACAGGTTCTTTAGTCACAAGAACATGATCATTTAACTAGAAGACCAAATAATAAGTTCACATTAAGACTCGAAAGCATTCACGTTCTTTGTTCAAACCAAATCAAAATCAAGTTTTCACCTAGAAAAGAAAGTATATTTTACTAACAAAATGAAAATACTTAGGTGCGAACTTCCATCGAGATTTCAAAGAAACAACACCATATTACAATTCACTTTTCTCACTCTTTTAAAAACTCAAACCCCAACTCCAAAGTCAAGACAAAACACAATCGTAATTTCCACGGTAACAGCTCTTAACAAGATAGGTATATACAGGTCAGTCACTATCCTGACATTATCACTGATAGGTTAAAATATAAAATACCTCAAGAATTACAAAAATAGTAACAGAGATTAATATTAATAACAGCAAACGTTTGAACAATGAGAAATGAAATTAACAACAATAAATATTGGTCCAAGGGGAAAGGACGTGTCACCTGTTAGTATAATTTACAAAGGAGAGGATGGAAAAGTTTTAAACCAAGGGTACGAGCTGGTTGCTGAAGTTTCACTGTATAGTAAAGCAAAGACAAATTACGAAAAATACGAAGAGAAGCTCTGGGGACAACTCAGAATCCCACTACAAGTGCTGAGATTGAATTAAACAATGAACCACTGACCGAAGCAGACGGATAAAACTTTCTTCTGTTAGACTTATCTTTAGAAGGTGGAAGGAGGTGCCTCGTTTTCAGTGGAAGAGGCGGTCGAGACATGTTGAAATCAAGCACCGACTTTTTCTTGGATGGGACTTTTAAAAGCTGCCAAAAACAGTTCAAGCAACTATACACATTCCATGGAGATATGGGTAGTACTGATGAATGTACAAATATTTACCCAGTGACATACGCATTGCTTGAAGACAACCTACTTAAGTTTGTTCAATGCTCTTAAAGACTGGGGTTGGACACCCAAGAACATCAAGATTGATTTTGAATCTGCCGTCATCGAAGCTCTCACCCAGACTGCGGGATCCGGATGTGCGTTCCATTTCACTCAGTGTCTTTGGCGACAGGTTCAGCATTTAAGGAGTACAAAGATATTGAAGAAGTAAGAATGGTATTGTAGAATGTGTGCAGCATTGGCGTTAATACAAGAGAACAAAGTGGATGATGCGTGGCTATGGCAAACGCACCTCCTGACGAAGAATTGCAAGCCTTCCTGGACTACTTCGTGCAGCAAGGGATGGACAATACTTCTATACCAGTAGCAATGTGGAATGTGATGTGGAAAAAGGCACCGAACGAACAATTCAGTTGAGGGCTCGAACAGCAAATTCAACACAGCAGTTGGTAATCCACATCCAAATGTATACTTCGTCATTCAAAAATTAAAACAAGACGCCGAAGAAACCAATGTACATGTCACGGCGATGGAGTTGGGTGTGCAAAAAGGAAAAAGATGTACATAACAGTTGACGAAAGAATACGGATGGTTCTGAATATGTACTTGGAAGGAGATTTGCTGAAATGCTTACGTACACTGGCGTAGATTACGAAGTTAGAATCTGTGAATGATGTCATTTTGTAATTACTTATGACACATTGTGCGACACGACACGAAAAACGCCATATTGTATATACATTTGTAAATATGGTGCCATAATTTTAAGTCTATAGCATTCCAATTGACAAGGCCACCAGGCCGCTTGTACAATTTGGTTGTACTATTCTACAGAAAAGTAAACGTTATCTCTGTAGATGTAACCCACGACCTGACCCACCCACCCTTTGTGTGCTTCGCCCACGTGCGTCTCGTCCACGGAATCGAAGACTCAAGGGGGAAAAACGGTAACTGGTTTGACAGTCTCAGGCCGTGTCCGAAAGGTGCAAGACCGTAATAGAATCCAGCCAGCATCTTCCGCGTATGGTCTTGGAGTGCGGTCTTCAAGTCGTGTACTGGAAGTGAAAGTCTTTCGAATTGCACTTCGACTGCAGCGCCAAATACGAGCAGTAGATAAAACTGACTACTCGTTGTTTTCCCCACGCTTTAAACACTTCCCTTTCACCATAGAAATCACATTGTATTTTCAAATGTTTGTACACATACACTTCCACAGTTTAACCAACAACTTGCTGACCCATAACGCATATTTAACCCGTGTTGCTGGCTTTCTATCTCCGCGATTTTAAACAAATGAACAACGAGTGTGGATATCACGTGACCGAGTCACCAACCATCTGCACTGCGAGCTGTGCACTTCCGTACTTCTGTTCTTGGCGCTTTCGAACTGTACTAGGTGACGTCACTTCCGCCAAGACCATGCTTCAAGTCCGTACTTTGTACCTTTCGGACAGAGCCTCAATGTAGTTTCTTATCGCAGAAATTCCGAGACTTTCAGGAAATTGCAGGCATTTGGTCTGCAGTCCCATCTAGTGAGTTGAATCACGTAATTTCCTTCCCATCCATATCTCGTCATATACGTCTGGAATTTAGGAAAATAAAATAAGTCCGAAAAAGGTTTTATGAACATGCGGATAGAACAGGTAATCTGGTAATTTTTCTGAACCAAAAGGGGGGGGGGGTTGGACCCGTGTAACCTCCACCCCCCCTTAAATACACCCATGCTTGGAAGAATGAAAGTATCCAGTGTATCAAACGGGAGTAAACGTGTTGTAAATTTCAGCAGAGGATCAACATGGCAGGAAATTACGCCACTACTTCGCTTCGGACAGAAAATGGATTTACCTGTTTTCTTTTTTCTGAAACTTTTACAACTAATATTTGGTGTTCCAGTTGTATAAACTAGCAGAACACATTTCATTTAAATTTCTGCATTGCGCAAATTCGTCAGTTCTTAGCACAGCATCCAAATTTGACCTTCTTGAGGAAATTGAGAAAAGCAGGATTGTTAAAGGTTCAGGAATTTTAAATAAATTCAATTCCGGTCCAAGAGAGAAAATCAATAAGCGCAAATGGGTTCTGGACCGAAAAGAACTTTTTTATCTGTAAAGTATTTCAATTCGGGCGTGGAACCTTTTTTTCCGGCTGAATGTAAATACGGTCCAGGAACTTTTTTCCCCAGATGAATAAATACGGTCCAGGAACTTTTCTTCCGGATGAATTTAAATACGGTTCAGGAACTTTTTTCCCCGGATGAATTTAAATACGGTCCAGGAACCTTTTTCCCCAGATGAATTTAAATACGGTCCAGGAACCTTTTTCCCCAGATGAATAAATACGGTCCAGGAACCTTTCTCCCGGATGAATTTAAATACGGTTCAGGAACTTTTTTCCAAGATGAATTTAAATACGGTCCAGGAACCTTTCTCCCGGATGAATTTAAATACGGTTCAGGAACTTTTTTCCCAGATGAATTTAAATACGGTCCAGGAACATTTCTCCCGGATGAATTTAAATACGGTTCAGGAACTTTTTTCCCAGATGAATTTAAATACGGTCCAGGAACATTTCTCCCGGATGAATTTAAATACGGTTCAGGAACTTTTTTCCCAGATGAATTTAAATACGGTCCAGGAACATTTCTCCCGGATGAATTTAAATACGGTTCAGGAACTTTTTTCCAAGATGAATTTAAATACGGTCCAGGAACATTTCTCCCGGATGAATTTAAATACGGTTCAGGAACTTTTTTCCCAGATGAATTTAAATACGGTCCAGGAACATTTCTCCCGGATGAATTTAAATACGGTTCAGGAACTTTTTTCCAAGATGAATTTAAATACGGTCCAGGAACCTTTCTCCCCGATGAATTTAAATACGGTCCAGGAACATTTCTCCCGGATAAATTTAAATACGGTCCAGGAACTTTTTTCCCCGGATGAATTTAAATACGGTCCAGGAACCTTTTTCCCAGATGAATTTAAATACGGTTCAGGAACTTTTTTCCCCGGATGAATTTAAATTCGTCCAGGAACCTTTATTCAATGAAACAGTACGCAACTTGGACCGAATTTAAATTGTGCGAGATAAAAGATTCCGGGCCTGCAGCGGAACCCAATAGAACCTAGGGTTTCTGGATCTTTAACAACCCTGGCAGAAAGTGCACCCCCCCCCCTGAAAAATAGGAGATTATCGTAAGAACTGACGAATTTGTACACTATAGAAAAGGTGCCCGTACTGTGTTATTAGAAAAACATAGCCTGCTGGAAAACCACAATTAATATGGGCGCTGGGGCATGAAAAACGATGCCAGTCCCCTGTCTAGTAATTCGAGTATTAAAGTGCGTTCGAGGGGGAACCGAGATAGGGGAAGAAATGAAGGGTGCAGAGGAGGGGGAGACATGGAAAATCGCACGTGCTGCAGCGACATCACGTGACCTCAATGGCGACCAGCAAGCACGCCACTCTTTCGCGCATTATTGGCGGCAGGTGACGACATGTCGTCCATTGCTATTCGCGGACCGAATTAGGATAAGGTAATGTGCGAATCTTCAATTTGGAATAAATTATCCAACTTTCATTTATGGGATGCTGTGAGAAATCATTGAAGGCTGGTGGGGTTATAAATAGGGCTCTATATATAATATTTATGATATGGATATTTATAATGTTACTAGCTGGTTACCTAACGTTGCCGGGGTATTTATTTATCCAATTCTTCTATTAAAGTTGTCCGTGGGAGAAACATGGAGATCTTAAAAGAGTCTCTCTCTCTCTCCCTCTCTCTCTCTCTCTCTCTCTCTCTCTCTCTCTCTCTCTCTCTCTCTTCTCTCTCTCTCTCTTCTCTCTCCTCTCTCTCTCTCTCCTCTCTCTCTCTCTCCTCTCTCTTTCTATCTCTTCTCTCTCTCTATCTCTTCTCTCTCTCTTTCTCTTCTCTCTTCTCTCTCTTCTCTCTCTCTTCTCTCTCTCTTCTCTCTCTCTCTTCTCTCTCTCTCTTCTCTCTCTCTCCTCTCTCTCTTCTCTCTCTCTCTTCTCTCTTCTCTCTCTCTCTTATCTCTCTCTCTCTTCTCTCTCTCTCTCTTTTCTCTCTCTTCTTTCTCTCTCCCTCTTCTCTCTCTCTTCTCTCTTTCTCTTCTCTCTCTTCTTTCTCTCTTCTCTCTCTTCTCTCTCTCTCGTTTCTCTCTTCTCTCTCTCTCTCTTCTCTCTCTATCTTCTCTCTCTCTCGTTTTTCTCTTCTCTCTCTTCTCTCTCTCTTCACTCTCTCTCTATCTCTTCTCTCTCTCTTCTCTCTCTCTTCTATATCTCTCTCTCTCTTCTCTCTCTCTCTTCTCTCTCTCTTCTCTCTCTCTCCTCTCTCTCTTCTCTCTCTCTCTTCTCTCTCTCTTCTCTCTCTCTTCTCTCTCTCTCTTTTCTCTCTCTTCTTTCTCTCTCCCTCTTTTCTCTCTCTTCTTTCTCTCTCCCTCTTCTCTCTCTCTTCTTTCTCTCTTCTCTCTCTCTCGTTTCTCTCTTCTCTCTCTATCGTTTCTCTCTTCTCTCTCTCTCTTCTCTCTCTCTTCTCTCTCTCTTTCTCTTCTCTCTCTCTTCTCTCTCTCTTTTCTCTCTCTTCTTTCTCTCTCCCTCTTCTCTCTCTCTATCTCTTCTCTCTCTTCTCTCTTTCTCTTTCTCTTCTCTCTCTTCTTTCTCTCTCCCTCTCTCTCTCTTCTCGCTCTTTTCTCTCTCTTCTTTCTCTCTCCCTCTCTCTCTCTCTCTCTCTCTCTCTCTCTCTCTCTCTCTCTCTCTCTCTCTCTCTCTCTCTCTCTCTCACACACACACACACACAGTCTCTCTCAAATGTCATCATGAATGTCACCAATTAGCTTAGAGACTC
Organism: Lepisma saccharinum; assembly: GCF_977018435.1. Taxonomy (NCBI): domain Eukaryota; kingdom Metazoa; phylum Arthropoda; class Insecta; order Zygentoma; family Lepismatidae; genus Lepisma; species Lepisma saccharinum. Next base: position 16,342,639 of record NC_139257.1, read on the forward strand.
CGAAAACTATGGATTCGACACTAATATAGGTCGTTTTCGATTATTTTTATATGTCACCCCTTACCACCCCACCCCTAGGGGTGCCTTACCCCCACAGTATTTCTTTCCAGATTGTAAGTAATATGTGTACCAAGATTGGTTAAAATTACTCCAGGCGTTCGAGAGTTATGCCGGAACAAACATACATATACCGTGTGGGGCACCTAAAAGTACCACAGCGAATAGTTCTGAAACGCGAAGGTTTACGGCAGTTCTGACGTCACCGATGTAAATGTGGTCAAGGGGCCCAGTGGACAGAGCATGTCTGGTCTAGTCGCCATCTTGAAGTCCGTCATCTTGGATTCAGCTCATGTTCTTGAAATGGGAAGGGGGTCATGTGATACACGATTTCAGGCTAGAATTGACTCAGAAACACGAAACAGAATTGTTTTCTACATAACTTCATTCTGAAGAAAGTTAGTATTGACCGAAGTAGGATTGTCAGCAGTGTAATGGCAGGTTGTTATCCTTGTTCCAGGTGAACCAGCATGTCACAAACTCGTCAAGATCACATTGAAATGGTGCTGCTGAGCGGTGGCCTCAGGGTGAGTGTTAGCGTCCGTAATGCCCAGCATCCAGATTTGCCGCAGACATCACAAGAAGATGTGAACCAAATTCAGGGAGACCACCTCGAATAAGAAACGAGAAGTGCCATTGATACGCGGTTTTCGCACAAACGACAAGCAGAATGCGGGTCACAAAAGTATTCGTATTCGAGGTGCCGACAATTATCAGAGAGTCAAATGCCCCGAACGAAGGGACATGTTTTGAAATGGAACGGGCCTGCGTTACATGATGCAAGTACAAATAAGGACGGAGATACGGATTTACATTGTAATAATGTTGAACAAAACAAAGTTCAGACTTCCCCACTTGACCGCCAGAACTGCTATGACGGATGCGGACTCGCTGCCACGGCAGTCCTGCTAACATACCACGTGGCTATTTCCGAAACAGGAACCTTAGAGACCAGTGCTATAGGTGATAGACGTCTACAAGTAATACCTAGATTGTCAGCATCCTTTATTTCAGATGGTAATGTGCAATGTACAAATAATCATGACACAAGATACGGGTTTTCTACACGACAAGCATGCTTCTGCTATGAACGACAAGTTGCTTCTTTCAAAGGGTATCTTCAAAATGATGCCATCAGCTGCAATACAGGCTCCCAGTCTAACACGCAGAGATCGTTGCACACGTTGTATCATGTCTCGTGTAATTCCTGCACACTCTACCCCAATGCGGTGTTTCATGTCTGCCGGTGTGGTCTGTATGTCCCTATAGATAACCTCTTTCAGTGTTCGCCAGAGGAAGAAATCCCTAGGTGTCAAGTCAAGGGAGCGAGCCGGCCACAGAACACGTCCTCCTCGTCCAATCCAACGATGTGGAAATATATTCCGCACACAATTCTTACTGCGATTTTCACTATGAGCTGGGCACCCATCGTGTTGATACCACATGATTCTCCTAGTCTGCAACGGAATGTCCTCTAACATTGGTGGAAGTTCATGTGATAGGAACTTGACATACTTGTCGGCATTCAGTGTACGGTCTGTGATCACCCACGCACGATACCACACCACACATTCACACTCACGGACGTTGGTGTTCCACCTGTCGAAGCCAATGTGGATTTGTTACGGACCAATAGTGCATGCACCGAAGGTTGACGTGACCATGATTTGTAAAGGTTGCCTCGTCAGTAAACAAGATACACGACAAATCAGGTCTGTCATTTCTTAACGCCCATCTCCAAAAATTCACACGGTTCTGAAAATCATTCTCATGGAGTTCTTGATGGAGTGAAATATGGTATGGGTGGAACTTGTGGCGACGAAGAATTCGTAACGCAGTTCGATTACTTGTCCCACTGTCTCTAGCGATAGCTCGGGAGCTAATGTGTGGATCAACAGCAACAGCGGCTAGCACGTTGGTTTCACCCAGAGAAACCCATCCCCCCCCCCCAAATCATGTCATGCGTCCCCCCAAATCATATCATTCGCGCCCTCAAACCATATCGCAATCCCTACAAAGTATTTAATTACGACAGTGTGTCTACCGAAAATAACTTTTTTCTTAGCTTTACTTAACCCCTCCTCACTAAGCAGGGGTGCCCACCACTCAAGACCGCCCATAAAATTGTTCATCATAATCCCTCCAGAATAGTTTGGATGAATTTGTAATAATTGTAATCTTAAACTGTCCATATTTTTTAATTGTTCGATTTTCGAAAAAACTTAAAGCTAGCGCATTGGTTTAGTAAATTAAATTATCTAAATGTGCATATAAATAGTGTTTGTGAGTGGGTTCATAAAACTCACAATTTGAGTATTTAACACAAATTGTTACACAACTTAAGATAAAGGTAGAAAATTCTACACTGGCAAACCAAATAACATGCTCCAGCCGTATGACCGATTCAATTATTGCTTCACGAGACATTACGGAACCCTGGCTAGAAATCCTTAAGCTCAGGGCGATAATACGTAAAATACGGTTCCTCTTTCAAATAACTCACCCCCCGCCCACCCACCTGCCGTTTTCTTGGGGGAAATATAATTATTTTAGTAACCAATAACAATAGTTACGTGGATTTTATCTTCAGTACAAATTTAACTAGTTAAATAAAGTAAAATTTTCCTGTGACAAGAAGTTGGAAATGCGGATTCGATATATTTTTGTTCCAAATGATGCACCTGCTTCAAATTAAGCAGTATACCAACACTAAGCATTATATTTTAAGAAGTGATGTTATTAATGAATATCGAGAATGTTTTGTAATGCACGTATACATAAAACTTCACACTGACCTCAGTAAAGCGCCCAACACAGATCCTCGAAACAAATTGCGAGCGAAGCAAGCAAGAAATTTTTTTCATCTATTTCTTTGCAGGCTTTAAAGCATATTAATTTAATACATAAAACTTCACACTGACCTCAGTAAAGCGCCCAACACAGATCCTCGAAACAAATTGCGAGCGAAGCAAGCAAGAAATTTTTTTCATCCATTTCTTTGCAGGCTTTAAAGCATATTAATTTAATGAGATGTCAATACTTTCTTAGGATCCCGAGATATGTAGTCCTTTCCAGCTTCTCCTTTAGCACGTTCGGGGTCGAAAACGTGTGGATACCATATCGCTAAATACAGTCTCCAAAATTTAACGTTCGAACTCTCTCTCCACTACAGAAATCCCTTGACAATCTAAGATTTAACACTTTATCAAGAGCTTCCTATCTCCCCCTTTAAATTTAATACTCAATCCTACCACTAAAATTACCATGCCAATTTTAGACTTACTGTTGATATTCAAGAGTGGATATTGCCCCGTCGAATAAATTAATTCTCAGTCTCTACACCAGAATTTCCGCAACAGTCTAAGACAATAGTAATACACAAGAATTGGATACCTCCTCAATTTAATGCTCAATCCCCCTCTAACTAACATACCCGCCGTAATCGAAGACCTAGATTTGAAGACCCCCCAACGTTCAATTCAGATCCCCCCCCCCCCCCGCAGAACCCACGTGTCAAATAAGGCCTAATATGTAAGACGACAATACCCATAACTTTTTCTTATCTTCATCTAATGGGTTAAATAAAATTTAAGGTGTAAAATTTTTACATGTACTAGGTAAATCAAAAAGCAAAGGCAATTTTGTTTTTCGCAGGAATGAACGAAGACTTGGTGTGTTTGACGTCACCACGTGTATACTTGGAGTGACGTGGAAGTAGAAGTATCCATCACTGCCCCATTCAGTCGGGTGTCGCGGAGCAAAAAGGTCACACGTATGAACGCACCACTCCACGAATGCACCATCGAGGAACAGCGCCGTAGTGCGCTTTCTGTGGTCGGAGGGAGTCAAACAGGCAGACATCCACCGTCGGCTGTTAGCGCACTATGGAGCAAGCACCAGGACTCAACGATATGTGTATGAGTGGGTGGACGGCTTTAAAGCAGGACGCACATGTGTAACGGACGAAAGTCGAAGTGGACGCTCAAAAACATCCCGCACAGAAGAAAACGTCCAACGGGTGTATACCATTATCAGGGACAATCAAAGAATCACAATAGCACAAGTGGCGGAACTGTTGGACATCAATTTCGGATTAGCATATGCAATAATGCATGATGAATTAGGGTACCATAAAGTTTGTTCAGGTCAGATGACGAGGTCCAGCAGGTGGTGCAGACGTGGCTTCCTGAGCAAACAAAAACCTTCTTCGCGGACGGAATACAGAAGCTGATTGCACGATACCAAAAGTGCATTGCCGTGCAAGGGCATATGTGGAATAGTGATATGTGTAGTTCTTCTTCTTGTGTGGAAATAAAGATGTTATGTGAACATTGCCTTTACTTTTTGAAGCAATAATTGAATCTGTCATACGGCTGGAGCGTTATTTCGTTTGCCAGTGTAGAATTTACTATCTTTTTCTTAATTTGTGTAACAATTTGTGTTAAATACTCAAATTGTGAGTTTTAACACCTGCAATACTAGACTAACAGTCCGCCATTTATTACGTGTCACCTTAATGGATGTATAGGAAACGGAACAATTGAAAACAATGCATAGTAACATTCTTGCTTACTCTCCGTGGCATTGTTTTTAACAATTAAACGGTATTGCCAAGCAGCTATTCCATTCAACAAATTCAAAGGAATTTGGCGTGATCAAACATGGTGCTTGAGTCTCTGAAACCTTTAGTACTGTTAGCCGTCAACGCTTCGTCGGAAGCTGAAGGTTCGTCTCCTGAGACAGTGGTAAATTATCTTGTCGATAATAACCGTGTTGACCGCAACACACCCTCGCTGGAGGAGAAAGTCGAGGAATGCCTCCGAAGCTGTGTGGAGAATGGAGACATGGAGGAAGTCGATGGAATGTTCAAGCTACGAGAAGTAATTGATGTCGATCGGAAGCTGAAGTTGCCGCAAAACTGCGTGAACGAGACTCGCCAAAGACGTGTAAGATGCACTAGATGCGGTAAACTGAAGCGTTCCCGCCAATCCAGGAGCAGATCGAAGCGCCACGCCGGTTCTCAACGTTCGGGACAGAAGAAACGTAGGCGCACCAGAAGCCTGTCCAGCTTGAGCCGTACCTCAAGCAGAAGCTCAGCATACAATTCGAACTCGTCCCTGTCCAGCAGCGAAGTTGGCAGCATGTCGTCGTCGTCGGGAGACGAAAAGGAAATCATATACCAGAAGTACAGCAAGCTGATCTTCTAGAAGCGTTAATCCAGCAAACAAGAAGCTGCAACGATTACCTTTGGACCAAACATAACCCACAACGATCATCTATAACCAAAATTATTAAAAACACCTATTGTATATCACGTTATCTTATCAACTCAAAATTTGTATTTGATTTATAAAAGTCTTGTATCTTCCCGTTAATATATCACTTGAAATTAAAGGTTTGCACAAATAATTCAGTGGTTTAATTATTTATAGTGTGATCCCAAAGGCAAACGTTGAGTTAGAACACTGACTAGTTTATCGCAACCCTTTCAGACCAGGAAGAGATTGAGACAAGGTTATCTTGTAATGCAGCTATAGTATTAAACTTCACATTCACCTCAGTAAAGCGTCAAACATGCATTGTCGTAACCCATCGTTGAGAGCGAATCGAGCAAGAAAATTTTTACATCCATTTCTTTGCAGGCTTTCAAGAATATTAATTTCATGGGGTGTCAATACTATCTTAGGATCTCGAGATGTGCAGTCTTTTCCAGCTTCTCTTTTGGCACGTTCGGGGATGAAAACGTGTGGATACCATATCGCTAAATGCAGCCTCCAAAATTTAATGTTCGAACTCTCTCTCTACTACAAAAATCCCTTGACAATTTAAGAGTTAATACTTTATCAAGAACTGCATATTTCCCCCTTTAAATTTAGTACTCAATCCTACCATCGAAATTTCCCTGCCAATTTGAGACTTATTGCTGAGTTTGAAGAGTGGATATTTCCTCCTTAAAAAAAATAATTCTCAGTCTCCACACCAGAATTTCCGCAACCGTCTAAGACAATAGTAATACACAAGAATTCGATACCCCCTCAATTTAATGCTCAATCCCCCTCTAAGTAAAATACCCGCATTAATCTAAGACCTAGAGTTGGATACTGTCCACCCCACCCACCCAACGTTTAATTTAGAATCCCTCTCAGAACCCATGTATCTTTTCGAAGGGAGGGGGAGGGAGAAATATCCAACTCTTACATATTAAGCCTTAATTAATATATGGGTTCTGGGGGGGATTCTAAATGAAACGTTGGGTGGGGTGGACAGTATCCAACTCTAGGTCTTAGGATTTATACCACACTGAGGATGTCTCGATTCAGGATCTGTGTAAATTCCATTGAAAATTGTCTCGATTGGGGATGTGTTCTCTGAAACGGTTTGCTAAAGATTTGAGGTTGTCCTAACTCAGGATGTCTTCTTGACTGGAGACCTAGAGTGGGAGTGACTCATAGGGTAGACATTCCACCGCTTGAACATGCACGTAGCAATGGAACGATATGATTCCTAACCTAACCTAATTTTGTCTTTTCAAGATGATTTGGACTATGATCTCCCCTTGCTCCTAAAGGTGGAAATTCTTAAGAAACCAGTCTCACCCCCTCCCTTCCCTTAGGCAATTAAAGGACATCCTCAAACCGGACACATTCCACTGAGACATCAAATCTGTAATAAACACATCCGAATGTGTTTTCAAAGAGATCCTGAATCAGGACATCCTGAATGTGGACGTCACCTTCGAAAATGCCCTTAAACACTTTCCTTTCTTCATCTAATGGATTAAATATGATGCATTTAAGGTGTAAATTTTTTACATATATTTTGGAAAAATATATAAATGTCGAAATTTACATTATTTGAAGGGAAAAATCCCCCCAAAAAATCCCCCTTGTGGGCACCCCTGGTTTCACCCACTTCTCCAGTCACCGTCTCGTTTCGAGTACGCTTGCAAGGCGTTACACTGCCGGTTTCCCTCAGGTGAGTGAATAGCTTGTCAAACAGTCTTCGCGACGGTTGACGTCTGTCTGAATATCTCTCTGCATACACACGACACGATAGCACGGCATTTTCCTGCATTCTCCATACACTAGAATCATATCGGCCTTTTCTGCGATCGTAAATACCATCTTCTCCGGTGAACCTATCATAGAGAAACCATCTATGTAGCACGACTCACTGCACCCCCACGGTACACGGTTGTTACGGAAATGGCCACGTGGTATGTTAGCAGGACTGCCGTGACAGCGAGTCCGCGTCCGTCATAGCAGTTCTGGCGGCGAAGTGGGGAAATCTGAACTTTGTTTTGTTCAACATTATTACAATGCCAATCCGTATCTCCGTCCTTATTTGTACTTGCATCATGTAACGCAGGCCCGTTCCATTTCAAAACATGTTCCTTCGTTCGGTACATTTGACTCTCCGTTAATTATCGAAACCCCGAATACGTATGATACTTTTGTGACCAGCATTCTGCTTGTCGTTTGTGCGAAAACCGCGTATCAATGGCACTTCTCGTTTCTTATTCGAGGTGGTCTCCCTGAATTTGGTCCACATCTGTCTGTGGCAAATCTGGATGCTGGGCGTTGCTTAGGCCCACACTCACCCTGAGGCAACCACTCAGCAGCACCATTTCAATATGATCTTGACGAGTTTGTGACATGCTGGTTCACCTGGAACAAGGATAACAACCTACCATTACATTGCTGACAATCCTACTTCGGTCAATACTAACTTTCATCAGAACGAAGTTACGTAGAAAACAACTTCTGTTTCGTGTTTCTGAGTCAATTCTAGCCTGAAATCGTGTATCACACGACCCCCTTCACATTTCAAGAACATGAGCTAAATCCAAAATGGCGGACTTCAAGATGGCGACTAGACCAGACATGCTCTGTCCACTGGGCCCCTTGACCACATTTACATCGGTGACGTCAGAACTGCCGTAAACCTTCGCGTATCAGAACAATGGGCTGTGGTACTTTAAGGTGCCCCGCCCGGTATACACACATCCATCCATTTTTATATAGGTTATATAGATTAACTATAAAATACAATTAATTACTAAATATTTTAAAAGAACTATTTCCTTTACTAACTGGTTAATGATGTCAATAAAATAGAAAATAGGTGTATAATAAATCAAATATAATTTATAATTATATTTGACTTGCATTCTTGTGTGCATTGTGCTACTGGTGTAGATATGCTAATTAAATAATTATATCTTGACGAAGAAAGAGAAAACATTCAATAATCACAACACTCTTTTCTGCGATTTCGATATTATCCTTATTAAAACTCATTGTTTATATTTTGTTATAATAAAAACTCTCCCCACAAGAAATTTTTAGTGGGGGAACTTTTTAGGCCAAGATTCGTTGTGGGGGGAAATCCCTCTTTCTACAGAGGCGCAACCACGAATTTTTGTCTGGGAGCTAGAAGAGTCCGCGTGCATTCGGAACATCTCCAGCTGACTGCGCGATTCTAGCCAGCGAGCCTACGAGCAGTGTACAACGTGAGCAATAGAGTTAGCTATAGGCGCAGAGTAGAGATGACGTCAGCGGTTCACTTCTTGATTGGAGGTGTCGGGAGTTATGACTCGCTCCCAAGGTGCAAGCGCAGAACGGCCAGAGCTGTTACGGAAATAATCTCACTCTACCAGGATAAACGTACCAATAATAATAATAATAATAATGGCATTATTATTGTTACTAGTGGCAGTAGTAGTAGTATCAAAGAAGTTATTATCCTCATAAATTACGCAAAAAACGGGTGCTAAATCATTTGTTTGGTCAAACTATTTGAAATATTTTTTCAACACTGTCAATTTCATATTACCTAATAATGGAAAACAAGTACACAAATTGTATTCTTGAAGGGCAGAAAATGAATGAGAAATGCATTCCGAAAATAATTATTTTTGTATATACGAGTATAACATGTAGCAACTTTCATTTGCAACATATGTTTTACACATATGCAACATGGAGCGACATAAGAAAATACATACGCAAGACGCTAACATTAATTGTGTACGTATTCGAAGTTTATTCAATACATTATATACAGCACATATTATTTAAATACATTACATTACAGAGAACAATTATGTTGCGAGCGAAACGAGCGAGAAAATTTTTATATCCAATTTTTGCAATTGAAAACAATATTGATTTGATAGGGCACAAATAGTTTCACTGGACGCCATGGCATTCTCTCCATTACAACTTTTTCTCATTTAGATAGCTCGCTTGCTGCCCCCATAGCTACGGCTCTGAACCTGACGATACCGAGGGTTTGGGAGCGAAGCGAACAAGAAAATGTTACGAAATATACTTTTATTTGCATACAATTTGAAATCGAACGGGGCAATTCTCCTCTGTGCCCCACATGCAGGTGCCCTTGGCCGTCAATGTTTGCCCCCTACAATTGACTTTCGTCGAAGGTTGGGGGGTAATGCCCCTGCCCCCCTGTGGTTGCGCCGCTGCCCTGCTATGGAGACGAGATGGTCTACGTGGCGGGCCGCAGAATTAGAGGTCCAAGGTTCAAGCACTGGTAAGGCTGAAGGACATCGTTGTTTCGATCCTCATGGCATTGCAATATATTTTCTTTCTTTCTCCTTCTTCATTCATTCTTTCTTTTTCTTTCTTCGTTGATACATTTCTCTCCCTCTTCTTTCGTTTCTGTCTTTCTTTCTCTAGACGTTTCATTGGTACTGTCTTTCATTACTTCCTATGTCATCGTCTATCCTTCCTCGTACAATTTTCTCATTGTGTTTTTTTTACTACTTTCAATTTCTCCATATCTCTCTCTTTTCGGCCCATCTAACTTTCTAACACTCTTTTACGCACCCATTCTTTCTCTTATTCATCCTCGATTTAAGTAAAAATAAAATACCCTGAAATAATTTGTCCCACGTACTCTTTCTCTGTTTGTTCCACATGAACACAAAAACACACGTACACACACATATATGCTCTCTCTCTCTCTCTCTTTCTCCCTCTCTTCCTTTCTATCTCTCTCTCTCTTTCTTTTTCTCTCCCTTACTTTCTCTCTCCCTATCTCTCTGTTTCTCTCTTCCTATCTCTCTTTCTCTCGCCTTCTCTCTCTCTCTCTTTCTTTCTCTCTCTCTCTCTGTCTCCGTTTCTCTCCCTTACTTTATCTTTCTTTCTCTCCCTTTCTTTCTCTTTCATTCTCTCTTTTTCTTTCTCTCTCTTTCTTTCTTTCTCTTTCATTCTCTTTTTTCTTTCTCTCTCTTTATTTCTTTCTCTTTCATTCTCTCTTTATTTCTTTCTCTCTCTGTCTCTGTTTCTCTCCCTTACTTTATCTTTCTTTCTCTTTCATTCTCTCTTTTTTCTTTCTCTCTCTTTCTTTCTCTCTTTCTTTCTCTCTTTTTCTTTCTCTCTCTTTATTTCTTTCTCTCTCTGTCTCTGTTTCTCTCCCTTACTTTATCTTTCTTTCTCTCCCTTTCTTTCTCCTTCGTTCTCTCTTTTTCTTTCTCTCTCTTTCTTTCTTTCTCTTTCATTCTCTCTTTTTTCTTTCTCTCTTTCTTTCTCTCTCTCTCTGTCTCTGTTTCTGTCCCTTACTTTCTCTCCCTTTCTCTCTCTCTCTATCTCTCTCTCTGTTTCTTTCTCTCTCTCTCTTCCTCTCTTTATCACTCTATCTCTCTCTCTCTCTCTTCCTCTCTTTATCACTCTATCTCTCTCTCTTTCTTTCTCTCTATCTTTCTTTCTCTCTCTCTATCTCTTTCTTTCTTTCTTTCTATCCCTGTCTCTGTTTCTCTCGCTATCTCTCTTTCTTTTTCTCTCCCTTTCTCTCTCTCTCTGCCTTTCTCTTTATCTTTCTTTATCCCTCTGCTGCAAACTATTCTAAAACGTTCCATTGCGTCATTTGGGTGGAAGCAACTAAGCTTGATCCCGAAAGGCAAACGGGGTGTAAGCGGTGATCCTTTAAAAAGACACCCAACTGTCACTTGCATGTAGTACACTCTGGATTGCAGTTTGCAGACTAGCAAGGAGGCTTTGGCGTCTGGACTCATGGCCAGTATGATACTCTATGAGATTTGTGTCTTGTTCATATGTGTTTTGTGATTTTTTTTATCCATTTCATCGTATCACCTTTTATCCTCATCTTCGCAATTGGGCAATGTGGCAGAAAAGCGAAGGAAAATAACTTTAATCAATCAACCAATCGAAGGGCAAATCTCAGTCTTGCCTCGGGTATCGAAATATACCGCATCTCTATCATCCGCACTAACATTTACAACGTATAGAGGGAATTAAAGTAAACATATTTTTCAAATAATATTTTTCTGTTTGGAGCCTCGTTTCGACGCTACGAACCCTAAACAAAATGAGATTTTATTATGATTAACAACAGTTGCCACTAATGGATTAACTTTACAATTGTTAAAAACGAATATGTGACTTACCTGTTAATAATGATGTACTCCCTCTGTCCCATAATTATTGTCCGGTACACTTTTGTTTGTTGTCCCCAGTGATGTGCCGTAGACTATAAGTTTACGTCTACATGCGTTGTCTACACGTAATTTACGCGTAGATTACACAGGGTTGTAGTTTACATAGACTACGTAGACAATCTAAAGTGCATTAAAATTAATTTTCAAGGCTTTCATGAAAGGAAAGTGACATTTTCAACTATATTGGTTCCTAACGAAATGAAAAGAACCCTATTTACAACAAAATTTATCTTCTCTTCTATGATCAACTATGGAAGAAGATAAATAGTATGCAGAAAACAACAACAGATGGCAGTCGTAAGGCAAGAGTGGTCTTTTCCCATAAAGCACTAGAATATTTCCTATATTAGGTTTTTCCCTAGGTGAGAAATTGTTCGAATTTGGAAGAAATAGTATGAAAAGTTCTTCTCACACATCAGCAACTGATACGCAGTATATATATTTTTTAATTCCACGGCACCTTTGCTAACTTATCACCTTTCGCCATGTTGTTTACATAGATTACGTAATCTACGTGTATAAAATAGTCTACGTGTAGAATGTAGAGTATCGTTGTTTACGCGTAGACGCACATCACTGGTTGTCCCATAATAATTGTCCGATATTCAAACTGACATTGGTGTATACAGAAGAAGAAAATGAAATGTGTCACACAACGTTATTATTCAAGGATCAGTACAAATTAGCCGATCAAGTATAAAAAAGAACATAAATAAAAAGTCACCATTTTGGCATACCGGACAATAATTATGGGACAGAGGGAGTAGATATCTGCTTGGTATGTCTGAAAAAGTTAGTAAATTAGGTTCAAGTAGATATCAAAGTCACGGTCTCGTATCGAAAAACATCATCTCGGTCTCTGTACTCTCCGTATCTTTGTACAGTGGGATTGATTAGCATTACCAAGCAAATTGCCCATTCGTATGTTTTTTCTCTTTGTTTTATGCAATGAGAGATTCAAGAATTGAAGCAAATGCCAAACAAGCTTCTGAAAGTATCTGCGCCAGAATACTTAAAAATCTAATCCTTAAAATACATGTGCATCACACTGTACCAAAATGCAAGGGAAGGAAAATAAAGTTTCGTATCGCACGCTACAGAGCTCTCATTAACCAGCCATGCACATTTATTATTCAAGCCCCGAAGCAGTCCAGCGGCTAATAGGAGAGTCACAACCTGAGAGGGTGCAGGTGTGGGGGGCGTGTCATCCCGCAACCCCCTTTTCAACCCCCTGCGTGACCCCACCGGAAACGGCCTGCCCGCAGGTGACCCACAATGCAGCGGGGAACCAAACAATGGCTATCTCAACGGGCATCATAAGTGGACAACGCGATTGTTAGTCACACTTGGATTCAAACAGGCGCCCCGACGCTTTTCGTGTGTCAACTGTCATGTCACTCGAAGCGCACGCCTACCTATGAGATTGCAGCAGGCACAGGTGAGGGATTAGTACCCTTTTTACACGATAGATGTCACCGCGTTCTCATTAAAGCAAAACTAGTGGTGGAGATTATAATTCTGATTTATTGCGGGCTGTAAATGACAAAATTGTACAATGAAAACGCTTATGTCGTAAATTTAGTGAAGTTCCATTATGTTGATAAGCAGTACTCAGAAATCTGTCTTCAGAAGTAATATGATCATGCCACTTTATTAATTTCCGATCTATTATTTGGGGTGTAAGGAACGGCCTTCTGCTAAGGCGCTAAAAAGTCAACCTCACTTCCACGTAGTACACCCCGAACTGCATTTTGCAGACTAACTAGGCTCTGGCGATTGGCCCTATGGCCAGTATAATTCTGTGTTGTCCTGTGTTTTGTCCTTGTGTTTTCTGAGTGCCCCTTTACAGCCTTAGCTTTTAACCGGTCAGAAGGTTTTAATGTGTTAGCTAACGACATTAAGTTATTTTGGTTATGGTACATTTATGTTCTTATACAGCGTGTCCACAAAAACATTGCGTGATTATAAACACATATAGCATCGCTCTCGGTACTCCTCTCTCTATATATAAAAATGGATGTATGTGTGTATATGTGTATGTTTGTTCAGCAATAACTCTCGAACGCCTGGAGCGATTTCAACCTAACTTGGTACGCGTATAACTTGGAACCTGGAAAGAAATACTGTGGGGGTAAGACACCCCTGCAGCCCTAGGGGTGGGGTGGGAAGGGGTGGCATGTAAACATAATCGAGAACCACCGATATTAAATTCCTCACAGACACCCGTGACTCTATGCAATCCGCACAACGATAGTGTTTCTCGGGTTGTCTAACATTCAGGCTGTTGCGAATGGAATCCATAGTTTTCGTGACACTCCCAATGCGGTTCAACTCCAAGTTCATCACTTATCGGCATGGGGGGTTAGAGGGGGTGAAAAATAAAATACCACGAATGACCTAGATTAGTGTCGAATCCATAGTTTTCGGAGTCGCTAAGCTAATTAGTGATATTCACGATCACATTTAAAATTAGTTACACTTTACACTAAAGTTAGAATTCATTATTTTCCTGTCTAATACAAAATTGGGATAAATAAATACCCGAGCAACACCGGATTATCAGCTAGTATTTATATAAAATTGATGCCATTAGAAACGGACAATCAAAAAAATGTTAATACCTAACTACCTCAGTGGCAATCAATGTGTGCTCCTCGTGTCACGCTGAAAACATCAAGGCGACATTTCCACTAATTCCACTCGCGTTCCAACGTATCTACAGTGATGGTCCCGATGGTGGCAATGATACGACGTTTCAGATCTTCCAGACCTTGATGCAGTGGAGGTACGTATACAAGATCCTTTATGTGACCCCATAAGAAGAAATCACAGACAGACAAGTCTGGGGACCCCGGTGGCCACTTGCAGAACACAGCCTCTTTGCTTCCGGAGTGCCCAATCCATCTTCCTTCAAGTTTCTCATTTAGAAAATTCCGAACATCGAGATGCCAGTGAGGAGGTGCTCCATCTTGTTGGAAAAAAAATCATTGTCTTCTTCTTCTAATTGTGAAAAAAGCCACTCACTGAGCTTATCAAGGTTGATAGTGCCATTTACAATAACACATTAACAATTTCATTCTTTTATTGTTTTGCCATCTATTGTTGTAGTTAACGCCAACAATTACGCATCCGCTAAAATTATTTGAGCTCTTCTTTCGAATGGTATCGGTATAAATTTCGTAATATACATAATTCAAATTTTGTGGTTGTTTATAATCACGGAATGTTTTGGATAAGGTAAAGGCCTGGACCCCGTATAACGTATATTCGCAATTTAAAGTTGTTAAAAAAGGGGGGAAGTAGATCAAATCAAACGGGAATCGAAACCAGAACCTTCGGTGCGTGAAGCTGATACCTTACCAGCGTTCCACCAGGCCGCTTAGCAGCAGTGATGTGCGTCTACGCGTAAACAACGATAGCCTACATTCTACACGTAGACTATTTTATACACGTAGATTAGGTAATCTATGTAAACAACATGGCGAAAGGTGATAACTTAACAAAGGACGCTGTGGAATTGAAATAAAAGTATACTGCGTATCAGTTGCTGATGTGTGAAGAGAACTATTCATACTCTTTCTTCAAAACTCGAACAATTTCTCACCTATGAAGAAACCTAATATAGGAAATATTCTAGTGTTTTATGGGGAAAAGACCCCTCTTGCCTCACGACTGCCATCTGTTGTTGGTTCTTGCATACTATTTATCTTCTTCCATGGTTGGTAATAGAAGAGAAGATCAATTTTGTTGTAAATAGGATTCTTTTCATTTCGTTAGGAACCAATATAGTTAAAAATGTCACTTTCCTTTCGTGAAAGCCTTGAAAATTAATTTTAATTCACTTTAGATTGTCTACGTAGTCTATGTAAACTACAACCCAATGTAATCTACGCATAGATTACGTGTAGACAACGCATGTAGACGTAAACTTATAGTCTACGGCACATCACTGCTTAGCAGTCAGACAATATATTTACGTCTTGAACTAAGCTTGGAAAGCTTCGAAGTGCCTTTTCTTGGAAATAGCTGGCTAGTGGGCGCTAATACCTTGGCATATCACGAAGTCTCGTCCAAAATTTCACATCCCAAGCCGTGCCCTTGTCTTTTGGAGGAAATATCCCAGTCTTGCATTTGCATCATATTTTCTTACGCTCGTGAGACATACGCATCTGTTTTTCACCTGTTCTCCTCTAAAGTCCGGGGGAAGGGTTGCCAGGGCCCGAGGAGTTTTCCGATAGCGGGGAAGGCGCTGGGAACAGCCAGGTGCGGAGACTGGCAACTGCGCTCAAATTGCCAAAGGACGGCAACAGCATCTGCGAAGTATCTCAGGTTCCAATTGTGATAACTTGCGCGTGGGAAAACATAGTTGCCAGCACGTGCTTCTCTCTAATCTCCACCCAGAAATTACCACAGCGTTCATGATGCAAGTGCAATGATTATTACGAAAATTAAACATAGCCAGCACAAGCAACGCAATACAAATATTATTAGTACATTTTTTTTACTAAACAATTGAAGAAACAGCGTAACACAGTCCGACAATTAAATAATGAGAGTGATTTTATGTTGACCCACGTGGATTCTATCGTGAAGCACAGAGAGGGATTTGCCACTATGCTATTCTAGGCTTATAGCCTGTATGGGCTACAATTCCATAGACTTGCTTGAAGACTTGCAGATGTCGTTTGAGCCGTTAAACAACCATGGCAACTGTTGTTTGTATTGATGCAGGAGGGATGTACTTTGAGTAATAAACAGGCAATGCTCAAATATTGTTTCCTTTTCATTTGAAATCAACAGTCTCATTTCTTAATCGTCAGACTGTGCGTACAGGTGAGTGTGTAATTTTGTAACAAGCTACCAGTTTCGAATATGATAATAAATTGCATAGATTATCAAGTAGTTGAAGTTGAAATCTCTTGACATTAATTTATGAAGTGCCGTTTCCTTGACTTCTATATCCATTTTCCCCATTTTCATCAATTTTTACTTGATCTTCTTTTGTTTCCCTCTGCAACTGTCGCTCGAGGGCTCTATCTTCTTTTATGGTTAATTTCAGCTTACTCTGGCCGTGGGGTGCGGTGAGTATTATGCCTCTAGTAGTAGTTCATATACGATCCGAGCATTTTGGTCCTTAGAAGGGCCGAAAATATTTTGGTCCTTAGAAGGGCCGAAAATATTTTGGTCCTTACAAGGGCCTATCATAATTTTTGGTCCTAAAAGGGCCGTTTTGCTATTACATTTCTTGTTTTATTTCATTGATTTTTAAGCGATCTTCTTATGTTTCCCTCTGTTACTGTCGTTCGAGGGCTCTATCTTCTTTTATGTTTTAATTGCAGCTTACTCTGGCCGCGGGGTGCGGTGAGTATTATGTCTGATAAGTTCAGTGCCTATCTGGTTCACTGCTGGATTGTTGTGACTTTTGAGTTCTGTCCAGAACTTTGTTGTTAGTCTCTTGACTACATCATCCATCATATCGATTTCCAGGTCTTCTTGTATTTGTTGGTTGGTTGTATATCTATCGTGGCCGCTTATTATCCTTGTGGCTTTGTTCTGGATTATCTGGATATCAAGTACAGGTAATTCAAAACTCTTAAAGAGAGATATACTGTGTCAACAGTAGCGTTATCGATCGACAGAAACGTTTATTCGATTAATTGAATGCATGTCATCGATTAATCTACTGATTAATCGAAAATTAATATATTTTGAACAGTGTTTATAACTTGGAGTAAAACCAACTGATGTTTTCAATTCATTTTGTTGATAATACAATGTAGTAATACATGCTCCATCTATCAGTGAACTTGTAAACTTGTAAACAAGGGTCATTGAAAGACGAGCGCGGCTATGGCCTAACCTATCCATATAATAGCATATACAAGCATGTAAATAGGTTTGACAAGTTATATTTTGTTTATTTAACCTATTATATGCATACGTGGATAGATTAGCCACGTCAGGTTTGGTGCTGTTAGCATGTATTTCCAAGTTGCTAATGAGCTCGTCATTGAAAACCGAGTTCTGAAAGTTTCGTGTAGGTAACATAAGTGCAGTCAGGCTCATGTGGACTAAACACAACGTCTTCAATTCCATATAGGCTGCATATATAATGCATACATTATAATATGGCAAGTTTCCAGAAAAATTCCCGATTTCACGTTCTAAAAATGTGGTATCACAGAAATAGGAGCCGCGTTGGTCTGTCGGTGTCGACCTCCGTGGCAGAGTGGTTAGCACAGCGCGCTACGAATCCTGGGTAAGACATGGATGTTTGTATTGTCCTGAATGTTCGATTCCGCGGTGTGTGATCCAAGTCGGAATTTTGCTGGCCTTGTCCTCGCATAAAGCGGCCCTGGAGTTAACTCAGCCTCTAATAAATATGTGCCTGAGAGAAACTCTGGAGGTAAAGGCTGATCACATCACCTCCAAAATGACCGAGACCAAGGAACGTGTGTGGAACTACCCCCACATCCCCTTATCCATGCACGGGGAACTTTACAAGATGGAAAAATCAGGTCTGGAGAGGGTGGCCACCAGTGATGTGCCGTACACTATAAGTTTACGTCTACATGTATTGTCTACACGTAATCTACGCGTAGATTACATTGGTTGTAGTTTACATAGACTACGTAGACAATCTAAAGTGCATTAAAATTAATTTTCAAGGGTTTCATGAAAGGAAAGTGACATTTTCAAGTATATTGGTTCCTAACGAAATGAAAAGAATCCTATTTACAACAAATTTCTCTTCTCTTCTATTATCAACTATGGAAGAAGATAAATAGTATGCAAAAAACAACAACAGATGGCAGTCGTGAGGCAAGAGTGGTCTTTTCCCCATAAAACACTAGAATATTTCCTATATTAGGTTTCTTCCTAGGTGAGAAATTGTTCGAATTTGGAAGAAAGAGTATGAAAAGTTCTCCACACACATCAGCAACTGATACGCAGTATAATTTTCTTTTAATTCCACGGCGCCCTTTGCTAAGTTATCACCTTTCTCCATGTTGTTTACATAGATTACGTAATCTACGTGTATAAAATAGTCTACGTGTAGAATGTAGACTATCGTTGTTTACGCGTAGACGCACATCACTTGTGGCTACTCTAGGACCATGATAAAATTCAAGTATAAATCCCGGTGTTAGAGGGAAACTTTCCAGAAATTCAAGGGTACAACCTCTCGTCTCACTAAACAATCACATACACACACAAATATATTAACAATGTAAAGGGCCTGTATGATTCCAATGTACCCCAAAACTGTATATCAATTCAATTAAACGGTGTATATATTTAAAATATTTAATATAAGGTATCGAGTTTACATTTACCATTTCACATACTCAGACTCGAAATACATCTACAAACATAAGTCACAAATAACGGGATATACTATTCTACTAAAAATTGTTAATTGTATAAGAATTTCAAACTCAAATTTGCCTAATGATCTTATTTTGCAATAATCTTCCGTGTGTCAGATACAGAGTGATTCAAAGAGGACTTTACAACTTTGAAAGCATATAGAAATTTATTCAGATAACTTACAGAGTCGGACGAGGTGCCATTGCAAAGCAAAACACATCACGTTTTGACTCACGTAGTCCATTAGTACCGAACTCACCCACCAGTAGCGTTGTCAGCATTGTTCTTGAAAATGACTACTTTTACTGGTGCGGAACGTGCTCGCTGTGTGTTTTGGTTTCACGAGACGCAATCAGTAACTGCAGTGCAACGTATGTTTCGTACGGAGTATCGTAAGGTGCCTCCTAGTAGGCCTACAATTTACTCTTGGCACCAAACCTTCGTTGAGACTGGTTGCATGGCCACCTCGTTCCCCAGATTTACTGGTTGCATGGCCACCTCGCTCCCCTGATTTACTTTTTGCATGGCCACCTCGCTCCCCAGATTTGTCCCGCTAGATTTTTCTTGTGGGGTTTCATTAAAGATCGGGTTTTTGTACCACCTTTACCTGCTGATCTTGCTGAGCTGAGACTTTGAATTAACGCCGCCGCTGCAGAAGTGACGCCTGACTTACTGGTGAAAGTCTGGAATGAAATCGACTTCAGGTGGGATGTATGCCGCATTATAAATGGTAGCCACATGAATATTGTATGACAAACTTGATGTGTTTTGCTTTGCAATGGCACCTCAACCGACTCTGTAAGTTATCTGAATAAAGTTCTATATGCTTTCAAAGTTGTAAAGTCCTTATTGAATCATCCTCTATATTGTTTTGCAAAATACACTAACAAGATAAATGGATTGAGAGAATTCTGTTTTGTTTTCCAAGCAGTTTTCTTCTTTCCTTGATCAAATAAAAGTTAAACAGTGAAAAACTTGCCTCGGGAAATTCATAAATATGCTAAATTCAATGGGATTTGGATTAATAAACGTTGCAATTTTTCACACAGAATTCCCGGAATTCAAGGAATTCCCGGTGAGTAGCCACCCTGTTATAGTGAAAACTTTGTTCACTGGGCAGGAAATGATGAATGTATCTAAATCAAGGAAGGTGGGTGTCAAGGTAGTTATTTTACTGTTAAAGAGAGTTCAGAAGAACGTTCCGTAGCTTATGACCGCTTCAGCCCAAAACCAACCTGTTTGATGTGAACATTCCAACTGTCCCCACCCCTCATTTCGTCTGCGCTGGCTGCTGTCTCAAGATGAAGCCCATTGCAGGTGTCAAGTTGTGTCAATATGGAATACCTGAAGCACCATCTGCCGGTTATTTTCAGCCTACAAAAGACTGGTCGGGTGCGGGGCACATTCAGCTGCTACTACGTCGCGAAAATGGGTTGCTAGAGTGCGCGTCAAATCTCCTGCATATGGCGATAGCCAATAGCAGCGCACTGCAGCGGTGCCATGTCGAAATCTCACACGGAAAAGAGACAGCGTGGTTGAGTGAAACGCCTTGTCACAGAGAGCACGGAACATTAGATAATATAACATTTATTAAACTTAATTGGAGAAAAGATCATACTTG
Source organism: Lepisma saccharinum (assembly GCF_977018435.1). NCBI lineage: Eukaryota > Metazoa > Arthropoda > Insecta > Zygentoma > Lepismatidae > Lepisma > Lepisma saccharinum. Next base: position 16,363,167 of record NC_139257.1, read on the forward strand.
ATAATGCCAGAGGGACTGCCAGGAGCTCCTCGTCACTCCAACAACTGCCGTCGTTGTCCTCATCGTCACTGACCACACTACTTTCGCCCTCTGTGTCGTCCTTCAAATTTATTATAATTGGGTCCAAAATTTCGTACGGATCTATCTCCCTTACAAAATCGTTTTCCTGTTCTTGTGTTACATTGTCAAGTTCATCGTTAACAAGTTAACAACACATTTTAATGTGTGGTACTGTTTTATACATGTCTCGTCAAGGCAAAAGATTGATCTCGAATCACCAGACACTCGAATGTCGTGCATTGTACGGAGAAATTTTACCCTTGACGTAACAATGCCACTTCTCTCCATCAGAAATTTACGACCATCGTTAGTTTTCGTGTTGGCACTTCTTAAAGTCAAATTTACTTATATATTCTTCACTCGAACATTATTTTAAAAACAGGAACGAAGGGAGAGCAAAAAGGATACAATGCAAATACGTTTATAATAACATTGCTTCTAGAAAGGGAACGGTATAAGCTACATTCACGCTTTTTTCGTACATACTCGCAAATTCATTATCTTTCCATCTGTTGAACTACTGACACTTGAAATAATCTATTTATTTCCGAGGGTCAGGTACACGATTTAGTAGCGAGGTGAAACAGGTTCTGAACTAAGCAACGCCGCACGTCTGTGATTCGCTGGTGCTGTTCAGCCGTTCAAGGCCATATGCAGGAGATTTGACGCGCACTCTAACAGCCCTAAACCTGGCCTCCTAACCTAACAACATACCAGTGGCGCATGCTGAGTCTAAGACATGGACTAATCACTATGACACCTGGTCGTAGGCTATGGAGGAAGGGAGAAGACTAGGCTCATTCTTGACGTCTTCGAGGAAGCCACGGTGCCATCCTAACGGTAGTCAGGTTGCCAACTTATAAAAATTCAGGTTGCCAACTTCTAAGAACTCAGGTTGCCAACTCCTAAGAATTCAGGTTGCCAACTCCTAAGAATTCAGGTTGCCAACTCCTAAGAATTCAGGTTGCCAACTCGTAAGTATTCAGGTTGCCAACTCCTAAGAATTCAGGTTGCCAATTCCTAAGAATTCAGGTTCCCAACTCCTAAGAATTCAGGTTGCCAACTCGTAAGTATTCAGGTTGCCAACTCCTAAGAATTCAGGTTGCCAACTCCTAAGAACTCAGGTTGCCAACTCCTAAGAATTCAGGTTGCCAACTCCTAAGAATTCAGGTTGCCAACTCGTAAGTATTCAGGTTGCCAACTCCTAAGAATTCAGGTTGCCAATTCCTAAGAATTCAGGTTGCCAACTCCTAAGAATTCAGGTTGCCAACTCGTAAGTATTCAGGTTGCCAACTCCTAAGAATTCAGGTTGCCAACTCCTAAGAATTCAGGTTGCCAACTCGTAAGTATTCAGGTTGCCAACTCCTAAGAATTCAGGTTGCCAACTCCTAAGAATTCAGGTTGCCAACTACTAAGAATTCAGGTTGCCAACTCCTAAGAATTCAGGTTGCCAACTTCTAAGAACTCAGGTTGCCAACTCCTAAGAATTCAGGTTGCCAACTCCTAAGAACTCAGGTTGCCAACTCCTAAGAATTCAGGTTGCCAACTCCTAAGAATTCAGGTTGCCAACTCCTAAGAATTCAGGTTGCCAACTCCTAAGAACTCAGGTTGCCATCTCCTAAGAATTCAGGTTGCCAACTTCAGAATCGCCATTATCTTCTTTTTCAAATCAGCTTAATTCACACAGTTTCTAATACATTTTTCTTTAGTATTTTACTTTCTAGGCTTCAGGCTTCGCAGATAGCGTAGCTAGCCTGGAATATACGCCCCTGCAACATACGCATTTTTAGAATTCTAATTGTGAATGTACACACAGAAAACTAAATGCATCGATTAATGCACTAAAGTGTGTTTTATGGCTTCTTCAAAGAATCAGATCCACATTTGATGCATTTGGGTGCATTTTTGTATGTAGTGAAAGAAACACCAAAGTGCATCATTTGATTCAAGTGAAGATTTATTTCAGTCGAGATGCACTTCAATGCATCAGTTGGTGTTCCTCGATGCACCTTCCTGCATCTTTTTGGATGATGCACTTAAACGTTTGGTCTGAGCTATAGAGTTTATGGAGCTCAGACGAAACGTTTAAGTGCATCATCAAAAAAGATGCATTCCGGTGCATCAAAACGCATCAAGGTGAATCAAAACCCATTAACTGATACATAGAAGTGCATCTCGACTGAAAGGAATCCTCACTTGAATCAAATGATGCATTTTGGTGTTTCTTTCACGACATACAAAAATGCACCCAAATGCATCAAATGTGAATCTGATTCTTTGAAGAAGCCATAAAACACACTTTAGTGCATTAATCGATGCATTCTAGTGCATCAATCGATACGATGCATTTAGTTCTCTGAGTGTAATGCATGGGTTGTTGTCACCAGCATGTTTGAGAAATCGATGTGTAAACAGCTGTATGTGCCTCGGACCCGACCACAAAAGACCTGAATGCGTTCCGATAACTTCAATGTAGACAACTATGTTGAAAAGAGAAAAAAATATGATTGTTTACAAAAGTGGATGAGATGATAAAACTCCACCTGCTAACTTAGAATTATAAAGTTTGGTCTGGTGACGGGCAAACCCACCTTCCACTAAATGTCACAACTAAATGCTGGGTGCTCTAAAACCTGGCACTCCTAACCTAACAATTACTAACCTACAAATCTGCTTAGGTCTAATAATGGAATACGAGGTGTGGCAATAAAGTATCTATACTCATGCTGTAACTCTTTTATTGAAAAAAATCAGACAATCGAAATATTGTGCCCTTCAATGTAGTCCCCTTCCCGATCCGTACCCCGCTTCACGAGGATCTCCCACTGCTAGAAGCAGTGTTGCAGGTCATTTTGTGATATGATGTTCAAGAGTCGCGTCGCTTTGACTTTCACCGCGTCCACAGACTCGAACCGGGTTCATTTCAGTGCAGACCTGACTTTTGTGAAGAGAAAAAGTCGCACGGGGCTAGGTCCAGCAAGTACGGTGGATATTTCAACACTGGAATGTTGTGTTTCCACAGTGTTCCGAAAGTTACTTTTTAAAAGGCAACTAGTTACAGATACAGTTACTTGCTTTAAAAAGTAACAGAGTTACAGTTACTCATTTTAAAAAGTAACTCAGTTACAGTTACTTTATACTGACTGGAAATTTTCTTGCAAACAAATTACACAAATTGTAATAAAAAAGAAAAATGTATCGGATGCTGCTTACACAAGGGGGACAATTATGAGGCCGCAGATGAACAAACTACAGAAACAAGAGACACTTCACAGCACACAACTGACAATGGCAAACTACAGCAACAGGAAAGAATCATTCTCCTAATCTCATCTTCCTGCTTCTGCGAAATCCAAACCCTCTTCCGAGGTATGTACAAGGGTTGGATAAAAAGTAATGGCAACACTGCTGTCCCGTGAAAGGGAAGAGTCACAGCGCCACAAGCGTTTCGTGGCTGATAAAGGAATGTCAGACGAGGAAGTATAGTGAGTGGGAGCGATTGTATGTTATTCAGTCAAAAACAGCAGTGCTCTGAAGCAGAGGACGAGAGTGCAAGCGCCCTAACAATATGTTTAGGCAAGAAGAACAACGTCTCCCAGGCAGACGGTCAAAGCAGCCTACTTCTGCACCTTCTTGCAACACCACCTTCGTCTCGCATTAAGAAGGAAGCGACGGCACGGTGTCCCATCATCCTGCTTGACAATGCAAGGTGTCACACTGCGAACAATGTGACGGCGCTCCTGCATAACTGGTAGTGGGAGGTACTGGAACATCCGCCGTATTCACCGGTATGAGACCGTGTGATTACGACCGTTTTGTCAAAATGAAGGAACCACTGGGCGGGAAGCACTACGACACGCGCGAAGCCATCATACGTGCTAATAGGGCGGTCACTAGTGTTACCCACGGGACGAGACGGGACAGGCTTTTAAAAATTCGAGACGAGACGAGGTTGATCATGTGTCCCTTTGACAAACGAATATTTTCGAGACGAGACAGCATTTCACAGCATTTCCACGAGACGAGACAGGCCAAAGTCTCGTCTCGTGGGCAACACTAGCGGTCACTGCGGGACATCGACAGAGATGGACGCGCTGACGGTGTACGACGCCTTCCATACGTGTGACAGAAGGTCGTAGAGATGAGGGGCGATTACTTTGAAGGAATGTAACACGTGCTCCTCTGCCAATACAGTCAAGTACCAATTATACCAGTGTTGCCATTACTTTTTATCCAACCCTTATATATCGCTTTAGAATTGAGGTCTACCAAATGGAAGATGAAAAATGCTATAAACATGTCACTCTGAAATGCCTGAAACCCAGAGCCACCGACTGGCCACGGACAGGAGACAAATTTAGTTCAACAACTTTCTCTTTTCGTCTTCTATTCTTGACAGGAATTAATGTAACAAAGGATGGACATTTGTATCGAAGCAGATGTATTGATGGTTCTGGTTCACTTTAAGTCCTAAATCACGAATAATTTACGACACTTATATAGCAACTGTTGAAACGTTACTTCTATTGGAAAAAAGTAACTCTGTTACTAGTTACATTTCTTCAAAAAAGTAACTATTACTTTTAACTGAGTTACTTGTAACTAGTTACTTCCAAACACTGTTTCCCCCAAAATTCTTCACAGATAGCGCGTTGTGAATTGGCACACTGTCCTGATGAAGAATCAATGAGCTATTCTTCCACATGTCTGGTCTCCTTCTTCGCACCCGTTCATGAAGGGTCCCCAAAAGATTCTTAAAATACAACTGATTGACAGTCTGACCTTCAGGCACCCGATCAACGACCAATTTTTGAAACCTTCTCGATACTGACTTGAGTTTTAGAAGAGCAAGGGCGGCCAGATTGTGGATCGTCCCCGACGCCTTCTCTGCCCTCTTTAAACTTCTAAGACTCTTGTGCGAAATAAACACTGATCTCCACAAATTTCTTTCAACAAATTGTAAGTTTCCATGGCGGATTTCCCAAGTTTTGTGACATTAACATGTTGTTCCATTTTCGAACTTAACATGATTCCGACGGAGCTGAGATGCACTGTCCGCTTCTAACAAATGCTTCCACGCATGTGCGTAAAAGTTTGTGCGCAGTCAGAGGATAGTCCACAGGTCAGTACCTCTTTGTTATCGACGTGACCTGAAATGAATAAGAAAATCAATCCGGAAACTTTATTGCCACCCCTTGTATGTGAACCCGAGGGTACCAGTGCGATCTCCACCGAACACCTCTCACTCTTTTATTTCGTAATTTTTAACGTTCGTACTTACCTATTTTGCATTGCGAAAGATTCTATAAGGTAGCATTTTTCTTTTTTAACGAAAATAATTTCAATTTTTCACATTAACAGTAATTATTGTTCTTCATTTTTCGCTTCCGTAACACACAATATGGCGGGTACAGCTTAAGTCGCGTCGCGCATCATGTGGGTATGCAGTGTTTCCAACGTTCGTAACCGAAAAATACCTGAATAGCCCCAAAAACCATTCACGGATAGCCCCAAAAACCATTCACGGATAGCCCCAAAAACCATTGACGGATAGCTCCAAAAACCATTGACGGATAGCCCCAAAAACCATTTCCGGATAGCCCCACGACCCATTTCCGGCAAGGTTAGGTTAGGTTCGGTTAGGCAAGCATAGTTAAAATTTTGTCCGTAAAACAATGCGATACAGTTTTTAAAAAAAATAATTTCATCTTCACTTCTTGGAAAACAACGGCGTGGTTGGAAACACTGACAGGGGGTTATGGTCATTGTGCGTCGGAGAGATATTTTTCTTCAAAAATACATGAATTCCCGGTCGAATAGATTCCCCGATGGAAGAAAATACCTCCCCGAACTTTCAGACTGCTACAGAAAATCATTTCCGTAATTAGTTCCTTCTGTAAAAATGAAGAAATCCGTTCGGCGGAGATCGCACTATTACCAACCCGAGAACACTTGTTCGGTACGAATGAATAGTTTACATATCATGCAAAGTGTGATGTCATCACTCATCTTCATCGTCGCGATAAGCCAAAAGCGGAAGAAAAGCGACGCTAAATAAAAAAATATATATTTGCACATATGTATGTACATGTGTGTATCAAAGTTTTGGCGAACTTTAATTCCACTTTATTCATTCTTTCCGAAAGAGAAATGTTGATGATGGATCCTCGTCATGTAATGTAATCATGTAACTAGATTGAGCCCTTCGTCTCTTGGGAGATGGAAAATGACGTGCCGAAATCAATATTGTCCACACCTCCACGCCCCTCTTGATACAAAACAGACCAAGAACTCAATACAAGAACATCACGTCCCGATAGTTGCACAGGATTACTCCTGTATTAAGCGGGCTTTGGGCAGGAGCCGGGCAATTCATGAAGATTAGGCAATATTTTCGATCATGACCAAATCGGTCCGAGGCAGATTCGGTACTGATCCTACTCTCAGCCTCCCCCCCCCCCCCCAATTCCTCCGAGATCCCCAACAAAAACAATGGAGCTTTCAGAAAGGCTTAGCAGAGAAAGGGGTTGTTAAAACACGATGTACAAAGAAAAACATCCTCTCCTTGTTACGAGGAGTTTTCTGTTTAAATCCTTCCAAGCTTTCCGTTAAGCTAAAAAAGGACGAGATGTGCGTTTGCAAAAAATTACAGGAACGAGACGCGAGTTTACAAAAAATTGCAGGAACGAGACATGGGTTTACAAAAAAATCAGGAAAAAGGCATGCATTTGCAGGAATTAAATGAACGAGACGCGAATTTACAAAATATTGCAGGAACGAGACGTGCGTTTACAAAAATTAAAAGAACGGGACGCGAATTTACAAAAATGCAGGAACGAGACATGGGTTTACAAAAATTAAAAGAACTGGAGGCGAATTTACAAAAAATTGCAGGAACGAGACATGCGTTTACAAAAATTAAAAGGACTGGACGGAATTTACAAAATATTGCAGGAACGAGACGCGTTTACAAAAATTAAAAGAACGGGACGCGAATTTACAAAAAATGCAGGAACGAGACACGCATTTACAAAAATTAAAAGAACGTAATGCGAATTTACAAAAAAATGCAGGAACGAGACATGCATTTACAAAAATTAAAAGAACGGGACGCGAATTTACAAAAAATGCAGGAACGAGACATGGGTTTACAAAAATTAAAAGAACTGGACGCGAATTTACAAAAAAATGCAGGAACAAGACATGGGTTTACAAAAGTTAAAAGAACGGGACGCGAATTTACAAAAATGCAGGAACGAGACTTGCATTTACAAAAAATAAAAGAACGGGACGCGAATTACAAAAAAATGCAGGAACGAGACTTGCATTTACAAAAAATAAAAGAACGGGACGCGAATTACAAAAAAATGCAGGAACGAGACGGGTTTACAAAAATTAAAAGAACTGGACGCGAATTTACAAAAAATTGCAGGAACAAGACATGGGTTTACAAAAGTTAAAAGAACGGGACGCGAATTTACAAAAATGCAGGAACGAGACTTGCATTTACAAAAAATAAAAGAACGGGACGCGAATTACAAAAAAATGCAGGAACGAGACGGGTTTACAAAAATTAAAGAACTGAACGCGAATTTGCAAAAAATTGCAGGAACGAGACATGGGTTTAACAAAGAAATACTTGCTGTTTTCTTTCTTTTCGTTGGATCTTCCTTCTAGCGTCCTGTTTTCTCTCAGTATCTGCTTTTCTTGCTTATTCCTTCTTTTCTTCTTCGTGTCTTTTTCTATGTACTCTCTCATTCTTGTACTCTCGTATTCTCTCTCTCTCTCTGCTTAGCTTCTTCCTTTCTTCCTCGCTCACTCTTTCTGTTTCGCTCCTTCACTTCCTTCTCTCTCTGCTCCTCCTGTCTCACGTTCGCACTTCTACTTTAATTTCTTTATTTGCTTCCTATTCTCTATCATTCCTTTCTTTATTGATTTGTCTTTTCTTTCGTTTCTATCTCTGTCTCTCGTTCTTCTATGTACCTTACTCCTTCCTCATCTGTGTGTGTGTGAGAGAGAGCATCGTTTCTTTCTAGTGTTGCCCACGAGACGAGACTTTGGCCTGTCTCGTCTCGTGGAAATGCTGTGAAATGCTGTCTCGTCTCGAAAATATTCGTTTATCTCGGGATACATGATCAATCTCGTCTCGTCTCGAATTTTTAAAAGCCTGTCCCGTCTCGTCCCGTGGGCAACACTATTTCTTTCCTTATCTTCCTTTCTCTCACGTTTCCTTCATACACCCTCCATGTCTCTCTCTCCGAATCTAAGGGTAACTTTCAAATTTTGCCACCCCCGCACCGTTTTCTATGTTGGTCACCATAGAGACAGGTCGTGAAAATAATCATCTACTTTCCGTCCACCATAATAACGAAGCCTGTGTGTACAGTCACTGACAGTTCTGGCTTGTAACGATACCATTTGCTTTCAATAGGATCCTTACAACCGTGTCCGTGACTGTACAAGAGTACCTGACTTCAGATGCAATGCTTGCACACTGGTTCAGAGCCATTCCACTTATTATATGTGAAATTAAAGGGAAAACTATGCAGAATTTGTAATTATTAATGCAAACATTAGTTTCATGCATTTTAAATAACATATTGTTTCAAACCTATTATTTTTTTACAGTAGAAGTGGGATTGTATGTGTGGTGTCTTCACTTAATTTAGTTTCATTATGATATAGTATTATTCCATAAGAAAATTGAATTAGGTAATTCTAATTTCGTTCTAATTGTCTCATTGAATATTTCTATATCTTAAGCTATGAAGTTTGAAGAATCTATACACGATAATTTTCATAGCCATTGCATTGTTCCATAATCTTGAATCTGCATGATGTCACACTCGTCACAGGCAAGAGTATAAAAAGTATGTAGTATAATATCGTTTTAGAAACTAAAAGCATCTAAATGTCGAGCAAGGTTTGCTTAGTGAAAATATAATAAAATTGTTTCAGTATACCCATATATTTCGCAGAGTTTTCTGAAAGACTGAAGGTCCCAAAGTCAAGTTTCAGACGTTGTCACATCCGTCACAATTACAAACTGTATAACACCATTAAGCCTTGTTTCCATGATATGAAAAACTCAATATGCTGACCAAGGCAGAAATTCATTTTATTATAAAACATAAACTAAACGTAACGTTTCAACCTTCTAACAGGACGATGTATATACACAAACATTACTCCCCTCCAGATCTGTATAGGCTATATATCGTCCTGTTTTGTACCTTGTTACATTTGTACTTGGTGCAGAGTCTGAAGAAGACATTGCTAGAAGGTTGAAACGTTACGTTTAGTTTATGTTTTATAATAAAATAAATTTCTGCCTTGGTCAGAATATTGAGTTTTTCTTACAAACTGTATTTGAAAATTGAGATGTGGGAGTAACATTCTTGAATCAAATAACTTTCATCAAGAAAAATGAAATTACAGGAATTGATAGCGTTAATTATTTGAAGGTGCTAAGAAAATATATAAGAAATGAATGTAAATTTGTCTGAATGTTACACTCCTCCCAATGGAATTGTCCTTAATCCTTAATTCAGCTCGTCGATTTGGTTGTTTAACCATAGAAATAATGTCCACACAGCCTCAGTTCTTCGGAACAAGCCATGTGCGTTTATTTACGTTGGGTTTGTTGTCACAACGGACAGAGAATAGTTCATTCTCAGTACGATCTCAAGATTGGAATTAGCATTCAGATTAATTTGTGCCGGGGTAAAGTACACCGCGCCGCCTACACAGCCGCTCTATCCCGAAGGAAGATTCCAGGAAGAGAGATGCTGCAAGAGGACCGCAGAATCTCATTGGTTTCCGGATTGATCGCTCGCTCCGCCCTCCCGCTACCCTCCCATTGGCTCCCCTTCCTCCAGCAGAGAGGCGTGTGCGCGACGGAGCTTCAAACGTCGCCGCTGTCAGTAGAACGATCAGACGTGTGGCGGGCGCGTGGCCGGCTCATTCTCGCATAAAGGGTGACACATCAATCACAAGTTCCAATAACTGCCTGCAGACGGCGACACGTGCGTGAACGACGTTCCCTTTACAATCTGTACGACATTAACATACTCGACGGATACCTTCAGGTTCCAAGCTGGAAATTCCGATATACTACCGCATTCTTTAACACCTTTATGAAACGTGCAAGTGTGAATAAGCGTGACGCAATTGGTGTCAGTACGTGAAAATAGTCATAGCGCAATGAGTGACCTGGGACAGCCATACAGCGTGTCAGCGATTATGGTAGATGAGATATCCTGGACAGTCATGTCCAAGTCGTGATTACAGAAACTATATCCTAGTCATTTTCTATTCTGGGTCATAGGCTGTACTAGAAACAGTAGTACAGGCGTTTCGAAGGGTCCAAGTGTTAGTGAAGACTGTTGAATCGTATTAAGCATTGTGAGAAACTGCTGGACTGTGATAGTTGTAGAAATGATCTAACGAAGGCTATTGATACAGTGCTTCATCGTGCAGAACCAACACTATTGTTTGATTTCCTGTGACTGGAAAGGTGTTTGGAACTCTTGGTACAAGAAACGAACACTGTCCAAGACTAAAGAAGGCTTTTGGTGTGGTGTCAATAGTGCGAGGAATAGTGTTTTGTGAAGTTGTACTGTCTGCACGAAGAGAACTCAATCTAGAGCCCCGAAAGGGTACGGACTGACGCAGACTATTCGGTGCGGTGCCGAAAAAACACTCACCCCTTAGCACCCCTGGCCTCACGGTGACCTCCAGCCCTCAGTTCGAATCCCGCCGCCTCCCGATGTTCAGCATGGAGAATCTGGACTTGGAGGCGGTGAATCGCCAGTTCCTGGAAGCCCAAGGGTTCGATCTTGTAGACGCCGGTCTCTACGACTCCAGCAGCTCCGCCGCCGGATCTCCGTACTCCGGGCAAAGCGACCAGGAGAATTCCGGCAGGGGGAGGCGCCGGAAGCGGAAGTGCCCTCAGCAGCAGGTCCAGCAGAGGCAGGCGGCCAACCTGAGGGAGAGGAAGAGGATGCAGAGCATCAACGACGCCTTCGAAGGGCTGAGGGCTCACATCCCCACCCTGCCCTACGAGAAGAGGCTGTCGAAGGTGGACACTCTGCGGCTAGCCATCGGATACATCAACTTCCTGTCCGAGTTGGTGCGGACGGACAGGAACCCGGCGGACGGACTGCACCAGCAAAACCAGGAGCAGCCCAAGAAGGTCATCGTGAGAGGTAAGCATTTGCACTCATTTATGGTTAGGGATAAATTTTTATGAAATTCCCAATTACATATTTTTGACTTTGTATGTAGGCAAGCAAAAATTGCAAATTTAGGCAAATTACCATTGCATATTTTTATATAAAATTCGATATTTGAACCATCTCGCTGGTTTTTGATTGATTGATTTTCTTTATTTTACTTAGTTTTCTGCCACATTTGACTAATCGCGAACATGGGCGTCCGGAAGGGGGGCAAGGGGGGGCGTGCCTCCTGGAAAATGAAAGTCAACCAAAAAATATGTATTTCACACATATAATTCCATTTTAGCCACAATAATATGCGTTAATTATTGCATGAACACCATAAATTCAAATTAAAGCAATGTTTTTTTATGGAACAACACTATTTTTGGTGAAAATTTGCCTTCGTTTGCCCCTCCCTGGAAAAAATCCTGCGGACGTCCATGATCGCGAAGATGAACATGAGTGAAGACGATGAAATTGATGAAGCGACACTCGCAAAGAAATACCCATCTCAATATTCGAGCCCGGTACCCATGAGGTTCGTAGAGTGCACTGCTAACCACTCCGCCACGGGTTTTCATGAAGTAAGAAGCTTAACGTTCCAATTTTGATTTCTACAAAAATCCGCTAATTTTTATTTGATTGTGGCAGGTCATCACCTTATTTTCATTTCACGTCCTTTAAACCGCTAAATTCACATTAACTGCTGATTGTTGAAATAGTGACTGTTGTAGTAGTGTTGTCATTCACATTATCTGGGAGGTAAGCATTTGCATTTGTCAATGAATTGCATGGATTCAAGAGCGTATTTATACCAGGAGTCCAGGGGGTCCGACCCCCCACCCCCCGCCATCCTTCCGAAAGACTAATCAAGTAATTTTTGATTGATCGATTTGGTTTATTTTATTTCGCTGTTCTGCCACTTTGGCTAATCGCGAATATGAGGATGAAAGGTGATTAGATTAAATGGATGAAACAACAATCACAAACATTGGCGGAATTAGCGGGAGGGGCACGTATATATATATCGTTATATACCAAGAAAAAAAATGTTCGAATAATAATTAGATCGCCAAAGAATAAAACAAAGTTTATCACGAATAAGTTGATCGGATTTGCTGGACATGGCACTCAGAGAACTAAATGCATCATTGATGCACCAGAATGCATCGATTAATGTACTAAAGTGTGTTTTATGGCTTCTTCAAAGAATCACATTTGATGCATTTTGGTGCATTTTTGTATGTAGTGAAAGAAACACCAAAGTGCATCATTTGATTGAAATGAGCATTCCTTTCAGTCGAGATGCACTTCAATGCATCAGATGCGTTTTGATGCACCAGAATGCATATTTTTTCATGATGCACTTAAACGTTTCGTCTGAGCTACATAAACTCTGTATCTCAGACCAAACGTTTAAGTGCATCATCAAAAAAGATGCAGAAAGGTGCATCAAGGAATATCAACTGATGCATTGAAGTGTATCTCGACTGAAATAAATCCTCACTTGAATCAAATGATGCACTTTGGTGTTTCTTTCACGACATACAAAAATGCACCAAAATGCATCAAATGTGAATCTGATTCTTTGAAGAAGTCATAAAACACACTTTAGTACATCAATCGATGCATTCTGGTGCATCAATCGATATGATGCATTTAGTTTTCTGTGTGTGGAACTGGAAAGCGAATTCAGAATGTCTCGATTACCAAACTACCATGTTGATTCTACACCATTAGGATTGATTGATTTGCTAATTTTTTACTTCGCTCTTGTGCCACTTTATGCGAAGATGGCGATGAGTGATGAAATTGATGAATGGACACTCACGAACCTCCATCCTCAGGTCGGGATTCGAACCCGGACCTTTGGCGTCGTAGCGCGATGTGCTAACCACTCCGCCACGGTTCTACACCATTAGGAAGGCCTTCAAAGGATAAGGTATGGGGATAGAGAGTATACGCAAATTTACACTAAATGATATAAAGAAGGAATATCTACTGTAGAAGGTCGCACATGCAGGCCCTTCACAAGATAAGCTAACGTTGTCGCCTCAAGAGGTCCCAGGCAGGCCCGTAGCCAGGCAGGGGCCAGGGGGGGTTGAGCCCCCCCTTGCACTGCCGCCAGCCCCCTTGACATTAGGTAAAACTATTTTGTATTCTAGTTTGTTTGAGGTGAAGAGTGAAAATGTAGACAGAATATATTATTTTCTTCACAACTTCGTTCGTTCATCTTGTTTATGAGCAGAAGTCTAAGCAGCGGCGAGTGTTTTAGAAGATTCTCTAGACTTTAGAAAGTTCTTTCATAGGGAGCCTTCTTTATCTGTACTTTCCCTGCCACTGTTGCAGCCTCTAGTTTGACAGAAATTTGTGACTTTGATGTCATTATCCACATTCATTCCGCATCTGTGTCAAATGTCAACAGATCCCAAGTTTTTTTTATTGCTTTCGCCTGGGGGTGGAATGTACGGTAGACACTATGATTGAAGTGAATACTGTAACAGGTGACGCAAAAGTCATTATCCTATTTGAACTGACCTTCATTTTGGCATCTTGTTGTTTATATCAGTAGTGTTTTGTCAGTTAAATAGAAGATACTCACGAAATTTATTGTTTGCAAAAATGAATAAGTATACCTAACAAGAACGTTAAAAAATAGTGACAATTTTGCGTGACACTTTTCCGGGCAGAGTAATATCCCGCTTTGGTGATTTGACATGGCCGACCAGGTCCCCCGATTTGTCGCTCCAAAATTTTTCCTTTGGGGATAGCTATTTGAAGCCATTGGTTTATGTGAATAAGCCAGAGACGTTACAGCAACTGAAGGACAATATTCATGAAATTGATAACATTTCCCCGCAGATTCTTTCCAACACAATGGAAAACGCAATAAAAAGAGCCCAAATTTGCATCAATTCGAATGGTGGTCATTTATTGTATGTTATCTTTAAAAATTGAGGACATAAAACTTACAAGTATCAATAAAAGTTTAACACAAAAAAAACCTAATCAGTTGATGACTTTTGGACTACCTTGTACATTTTAACATGTATGATACAAATATCTGGATCATCAAAAATAGTATGAAGTGTGTATTAAGGGATACATTAGCACTTCAAGAGATGTTTTAGAAGATGTGAAAAAAACTGTAGTATGTGTATGATATTTCTAAATTTTATATTTCAAATTAACTTAATGACCCCCAACACACATAATTTACCATCATTTAATACTATTAAACTTTTGAAAAATGGACTTGGTTTACAAAGCCCCCCCCTGATAACCCATGAGTCCCCCCCCTGGAGGTCAGTTCTAATATCTTTATTCTTATACCGTCTTTATACCTATTCGTGTAATAATAACAATATTAATTAATTTACATATTTTAATAATAATTATTATTATTATGAATAAACATACAAATTACATCAAGATATTAAATATAAACATTTATATTACTACTGTTATCATCATTATTTCTGAAAAACTTTGCTCTGACCTTTGTAAATAAATTTCTAAATACGTGCCTGAAGGGAATGTATTCAAAGACCGAGGTCATTATTTCAAAATTCAAACGACAAAGAATTTTTCTACTTGATTCGTCTAATCTTAGCTAATAATTTTTATTATTCTATTCGGGATGAATTCATCTCTGACAGAGAAAGTCATTTTCCTCTGTGGCTGGAGATAATCACGACAGGGGGTGAGGTCCCAGCAACCCCTTTTAATTCACACCCTCTGTGATTAGCGGAGAGCTTACGTTTGCAAGTAGTGGCGTGTTTAGGATTTTTGTAAATGGGAAGTGAGTGTCATGCCTTGTTTTTTTAAGGACTGAGTGCTATATTTGCAATCTTTCACTACAATCGACCTTATCATCAAACTTCACGGCTTCAGACTACAATATCAAAAAAACTACACCAATATTTTAAAATTTCCCTCTACTTGAGATATGTAATTAAATTAAGTACAGAGTATTCCCTGAAATTCGCTACGAGACTCGGCGGCAAGCGGCCCGGCATCAGAGCTTGTCTTTCCCGGCGAACGGGTCCGCGACAGTAGAGTCGGCTATTAAAATTACAGTTTTCATATTGTGTACTAACCTTGACTACAGAAGGTGTTGAAAATGATGTCCCTCTGCTGCAACACATTCCTGGCATCTCCGAAGGAAATTGGCATTTACACGTGCAAGTTCGTCTACTGTAATTCTCCCGATTTCTCGTACAATACTCCTTTTTAACTCACGGATTGTCTTTGTAAACTTGGTTTTTCTTTCCACTTTTATTCAGAACTGACTCTAAACTTTTTTACGAGGTTTAATATAGTGGTTCCTGGATGATGAAACCCTGGGGGTAAAGGCGGTCAGGGGCGTGATGCTGATCACATCACCCCCAACCACGACCGGATGAAGAAAGTGTGGGGCGTTACTCCCACTCCCCCTATATGCCTTCATGGCGTGCTGCTAAGCACAGGGGAGCACTTTACTTTTTTTTTTTACTTTTACTTAATATAGTGATCCTATGCACCAGCATGCATCTTTTTTGATAATGCACTTAAACGTTTCGTCTGAGCTATATAAGGCTGCATCAACTGATGCATTAAAGTGCATCTTGACTGAAAGAAATCCTCACTTGAATCAAATGATGCACTTTGGTGTTTCTTTCACGACATACAAAAATGCACCAAAATGCATCAAATGTGAATCTGATTCTTCGAAGAAGCTACAAAACGCACTTTAGTGTATCAATCGATGCATTATGGTGCATCAATCGATATGATGCATTTAGTTCTCGGTGTGCGCGCTGGTGCACCGCTGATGCACGCTTCGGCTTTCCGTATTTCACCGGTGCGCACCAGAACTTGCACCAGGTTAAACCATGACGTCATCAATTTACACCAGCCTCAAGATCTGGTGCGGCTGGTGAATCAAAATGGCGTCGTCTGCACTGAAACGTGTTCTGTTTCATCAAGGTCCGTTGACTTGTTTGCCGTTTACTTTATGACCAGACCTTAAAGAGCGGGGGAAACTAGCGGTCTACGGACCTTGCTGTTTCATGATCGGCGTTCTGTAGGCAGTAGTACGGAATGTCACGTTGATTTTGTTGCACGGAAGGAGAATAAACTGGCTGCAAGTTTAAACTGTCGACATTTTTAATACTACTGCTCCTTCACTTGCACGCAAAGCGAAATAAAGTATGCCGATGCATCAAAACATGCGTCCGTCTTCTGCTGCAACATGCAGGAAAGCATGTATTGGCAATATTCGACATTTTTACAAAAGAATTCCACTGAAATTCGTGGTGGACATGCAAAATAAGATGTCGTTAAGGGAAAATATATAATATTTATGAAATATTTTCTGTGATTTAGTCACCATCAGTGATTTTTTCCTAATAAACGTGAATATGCGCGCGCATTCCGAATCTAGCTTTGAATTTGCTGCAGCATGAAGCTTTCCGTATTTCACCCAATTTGACGTCATTTTTGGTGCACCAGTCTGATGCACGCTGGTGAATTCTGGAAAGCGCGGACAGTCCAATTGAACAAACGAAATATGGAGATACACCAGTCATTAAAATGCAATAGCCAATGGTGCCTTCTCAGGAAAACTGAAACGAGTGCTGAAACGGTTATGTGTCGTGCGAAAAGATTCAGGTATATGGGAAACAAAGCACCCCTGCTGTCCCCCACCTTCAGCCCCATTTCACCCCATTAAAAGGTGCTCGTCACTTGCATCCTCCATGCCAACAGATGGTACACGTAGGGGGCAGAGGTTTGGAAAATCACAACATGAAAGATAGCGCCATCTAAGGGTTGCCAGCCTCACTATTTTTCTTTGAAGGAAGAGATGATTGTTTGCAATCCGGGTTACCTCTGGAGCAAGCGAACGAAAACGAATCTTTGCGCAAGTAGTAAGGCTCCACCAATGAACACGTGAGAGGGAACACAGGATTGCGTGGTCACGATTCAAACCCCGGCATTTGTCTTCCTTGCAAATGTCTCTTCATCAATTTTATATCATCGCTCATCCTCAGCGTCGTGATCAGCTAAAAGTGGCAGAAAAGCGACGCTAAATCACAAAAACTCAGATCAAATTTATTATTATGCTCGCTTCAATAACGTATTCTCAATTTTCGATGTTCATACGCATGTCTAAAGTAAAATTCCTTCAAGATTAACTTTCGTTAATCCCTCGCAGTTTCTCTCTTTTCTTTTGTTTTATTCTCATACAATACAACAAAACATTGTTAATCCGGACTAATGGGGGGATAAGTTGACTGGTTTAACGAAAGTCCGGATTAACTGAAATAACTTAAAAGAACAGTACAAAGTGCATTAAAACTCCGTTTATAGCAACAAAACACGTTAATTATGGTGAGCATCAGTGGTTGACTGCCTTTTCTTTGGGAAGTTCTCTTGTTAATTTCTAGCCACATTTAAAACCTTGCTTTCTGCTTTCTTTTTCTTTTCTTTTTTTGCCTTTTGCCTGTCCGGATTAAACGAAGTCCGGTTTATCGGGATCCGGATTAACGAGGTTTTACTGTAGTTCTTTTCCTGTTTCTTTTCATCTTAAACATTAATATGTAAATGAGTTGATTCTTACTCACTGATTCATAACGCACAGCCCAGACCTTGAAACATAAAAATACTTCAAAAAGCCTCAACAGATGACGCTGTGTGTATTATATATCTCGAAAGGCAAAGCTGTGATCAGGTCGGTAGTTGTCCAAGTTCTGTTTACAAATTAATAGCCATAAAATGTACTAGTTAACTATGCGTGCGCACGGGGGAAAGGGAGGGCAGTTGCCCCCCTAATACTCTCACTTAGGAATGCAGTGTACAGAAATCTATTCACTGTTATTAAACAATATTATGTTCTTTAGAAACTAAGTTTTTCATGCCGACAAAAGTCGTATTTTTATTGCAACCCAACAGTGATCTATCTACGCGTGGCTGCTAAATGCTAGTAAGTTAAGCATGCCAGAAAAAAAAAATATATGTTGACTACTGTCAACACTGCATACGCGGTCAAAATCTTGGGTACCCTCGATGCTTAGAACCGGGAGAGAAGTGAGAGAGAGAGGGTAAGCGCTGGCAGACCAAAACACGTGGTCGGGGCTGATATGAGCCAATGGGGTTACCTTCCGAATTTCTAGGGTACCAAGCAGAAGAAACAGCGTCTTTCTGCGGAAATCGGCAGGAACGCAGGTCGGGTGGGTGCCGAAGTCACAATCGGGATCATTCGGGACTGCCTTAGGAAGGCAGCAGTGTGTTCATGCGGAAATCGGAATTTCTTGCAGTGGAACTGCTTTCGGAGCGATAATTGTTGAATTTTTCATGTTCGGGGAAGACGAAAAAATGTTTATTTTTTCTTACTGTGTTGTGGGTACGCAGTGCGTACCTTGCGTACCCCGAATGCACGCCGCTGGTATTATACGGACTACCTCGATTTAGTACGCAATACGTACCTAACCTAACTCAACCTAACCTAACCTTCAAATCAAATTAGTACGCCATAGGAACCTAACCTAACTTATTAGATATAAAGGTTAGGTTAGGTTGAGTTAGGTTAGGTACGTATAGCGTACTAATTCGAGGTAGTCCGTATAATACTAAAATACCAGCAAAGCTTAGTACTATAAAGAGGCTATAGTGCGTAAGCGAAAAGTGGCAAAAAGATGGGGAGGGAGCCCCCTAATTGCTGTCACTCTTAAAAAATGATAAATTATGTGTAGTTTTGAATCTGCTGTGTGAAACCATGTTTACATGTAAATAAAGGAGGGGTGCAAACAACATTACCACCACGGAAGTTTGAATTCTTCTAAAACAGTAATTTTCGGCGGGCCCGGACACACTCTATATACGCCCCAGTTCTACATACAGCAATACAATAAAATAGTGAGATGAAATGAGTTCTTTCACCCTCTGTTTGAACTTCACCAAGGCTTTTGCCCCTCCCCCTCCAAATCAGAGGGTTTACGCACGCCTATGCTAAATAAGTATTTGTTTCTATGCGCTAGAATCCTTTTCAGTTCGATTCCAAGTTATTTCATTTAACATTTTTGCTACGATAAATGCTACGTAACGCTTCTACAAATTTTATAGCAAACAGCACTTGACAAGAATGCATTTCATGTAACACAAGTTAAATTTCCGACCGCGATGCGAATCGTGCAGTAAACATTAGATGCATTATATACGGGTGATCCGTTTGAGATGTCAGAAAAGTAAACCTTTATACAAGGGTCGTTCAAGGTTGACCAAGACTTTTATTTCTAGACAGGAAATATACATACATAGAAGCACCAAACTATGTCAGTTTTTCAAAGTATTCCCCCTGAACATCCAGACACTGTTGCAATTGTTGTGGAAGTTTCTTGATGCCTTTGGCATACAAAGAAGTAGGTTGGTGTCGTAATCACTGCAGGAGAGCGTTCTTGAGTTCCTCATCTGTCTGAAAGTGCGTCCTGCCCAAATGCTCTTTAAGAGCCCCAACCAAGTGGAATTCACTGGGGACTAAATCTGGACTGTAAGGACTGTGTTGTAAAACATCCCAGTACAAGTTGGCCAGTGTTGTTTGAGTCAAATGAGCCGTGTGTGGCCTGGCATTGTCATGGAGAGGAATGACATGTTTCGACAACATTCCAGGTCTTTTCTTCCGAACGACCCCACGTACAGCACCATGAAGCAGTGTTGAGTAATACTGGGTATTAATTGTGGCACCCTTCTCCAAAAAATCCACATGTCCCAGAAGACAGTTCCCAAAATCTTACCAGCAGATGGCAGTGCTTTGCTTTTTTTTAGGGTGGAGAACCCTTATGACACCATTCATACACTCTTGCCCATGACAGTGTTTGTTCACCATACTGTGCTTGCAGTCTATACCAAATTTCAGCAGGTTTCACCTTCTCCTTCACGAGATATTTCATTATACATCGCTGTTCCACAGAAACAGATACACTACTTGCTGCCATCTTTGTTTACACTACTGCGCATGCGCCAAATGCGTTGCAAAGGATCATGGTTACTCGCAAGGAATCATGGTCTGTCCTGTCGAAGTAATGCAGTGCTACATTGATTCATTAATATTTTATTCACGAAAGTCTTGGTCAACCTTGAACGACCCTTGTACATACAGACTTCAGCCACATGGCGGCGCTAGTGTGCATGGTTAGAAAGGTGGTGGTCACGTCCCAACAGCGCACACAGTATGTCGTATGGTATGCGAAAATTTCGAATATTACATGTATGCTACTGCCGCCACGCAGCTGATGACTGTAAACCTCTACTCACTCGAAACTTGCATCCTTTCTGCTTATATTACAACAAACTGCTCACAGATACGTATGTTAACCTCTTGGGTATAAAGCTTTATTTTTCTGACATCTCAAACGGATCACTCGGTATATTCGGCACGTAAGGCACACAGAGTTACACGGATTTTACTTAATAACTGATTAAGATATGTGATTTAAGGGATATCATTGAAACTCATGCGTCAGAACATCCTTAACGATAGAACAACACAAGTGTAGTTCAACCTTGCAACACCTTGTAGGGGCTATATCGTAAGAATAAAGAAACTGTACAATAACCGGCAATACAAGTGTGACACCTGAAATCCTCGCTTCCCTGAAAGGCATCTTGTGTGTTGCCTAACTGTACGGCTGTGGTAAGAAGTTGCCATTGAAAATTTGGTATGAAGACCAGGGTTGTTAAAGGTCCGGGAACCTAAAAATTCTAATAGGTTCTATTGGATTCCGCTGCAGGACCGGAACCTTTATCCTAGCCTAATTTAAATTAGGTCCAAGTTGCATCAATGAAAAACGTTTCCTGGACCGATCTTAAATTGATCCAGAAAAAAAATGTTCCCGGACCGTATTTAAATTGAGCCGGATTAACTGATTGATTTGGTGTTCTAAGTCCACTCTATGCACAGTAAGAGTACACACAGAACCCAAAACGTGTCAATTGACACACATATTTTGATTTCAATAACACGTTAACGTGCATAAACTGCAAATGATGCACCTTTTTAGTGTGTCAAAATACACATAGGAATGTATTAAAGGGTATTTTTATGAGTTCCGTGTGATGCACTAAAATGCATCAATTTGGAAGATCGAAGATAACAAACTTTCACTTTAAATGCATCAATTGACACAGCTATCTTCGAAATGATCTTGTCTGATCTTCCATATTGATGCATTTTAGTGCATCACACGGAACATCATCTCATAAAAACACACTTTAATACATTCCTATGTGTATTTTGACACACTAAAAGGTGCACCATTTGCAGTTTATGCACGTTAACGTGTTATTGAAATCAAAATATGTGTGTCAATTGACACGTATTGGATTCTGTGTGTAATTGGGACTGGACCTACAGTTTAAAGTGGAATCCGAACCACTATGTGCCTCCACCGGATATCGAAAAATTGAGCCGGAAAAAAGGTTCCTGGACCGTATTTAAATACATCTTGAAAAAGGTTCCTGCATCGAATTCAAATAATTTATACATAAAAAGGTTCCTTACGGTCCAGAACCCTTTTACGGTTACTAATTTTCTCTCCTGGACCGGAATTGAATTTATTTAAAATTCCTGGACATTTAACAACCCAGATGAAGACCAGTGATGTGCGTCTACGCGTAAACAACGATAGTCTACACGTAGACTATTTTATACAAGTAGATTACGTAATCTATGTAAACAACATGGCGAAAGGTGATAACTTAGCAAAGGGCGCCGTGGAATTAGAAGAAAATTATACTGCGTATCAGTTGCTGATGTGTAAGAAGAAATTTTCATACTGTTTCTTTCAAATTCGAACAATTTCTCACATAGGAAAAAACCTAATATAGGAAATATTCTAGTGTTTTATGGGGAAAAGACCACTCTTGCCTCACGACTGCCATCTGTTGTTGTTTTTTGCATACTATTTATCTTCTTCCATAGTTGATAATAGAAGAGAAGATAAATTTGTTGTAAATAGGATCCTTTTTATTTCGTTAGGAACCAATATAGTTGAAAATGTCACTTTCCATTCATGAAACCCTTGAAAATTAATTTTAATGCACTTTAGATTGTCTACGTAGTCTATGTAAACTACAACCCAATGTAATCTACGCGTAGATTACGTGTAGACAACGCATGTAGACGTAAACTTATAGTCTACGGCACATCACTGATGAAGACCCACTTATGGCAGTAGAGTTAGGCAACAGACATTACGCCTTGCAGAAGCGAGTATTTGAGGATCTTTTTTTTGCGGATGACTGTACCTGAGTTACATTTGAAAAAGCGTAACTGCGACATAAGAAAGTTTCCAAACAAAATGATGATCAGAAAGAAGTTACGATATCAGTACTCTGGAGTTCGAATCTCCGGCAAGGCACACACTTTCGTACATATCTATGCTCATCTCGGATTGGTTGATTTGGTTTATTTTACTTCTCCTTTATGCCACTTTTGGCTAATTGTGACGACGAGGATTGGTAATGATACGATGCAATTGATGAAGGGACACTCATACATCAGTGCTCAGACTGGGATTCGAACCCAGGACCTCTTGCGACGTAGGGCGGTGTACTAACCACTCCGCCACACACACACACAGACAGCCTCGATTTCTGTGCCCTGTCACTCTCAGCGCGGATTCAGATGTTCAACCACATACCGGAAATTGATCCGCTGGGCACTTCCGGCGTCCATGTGACAGCGCAATTCATTACTTTTCAGCCCCATTAATTGATGCGCCTTTGTTTGGCGCTGGGCATGATTTGTTGCTCGGCCTCCTACGACACGCGAGCAAATAAACCGGAAATAGGGTATGCCATTGAAGCGATCACGAATAGGGAGTCCAAGGATGGCCATCTTGTGCGGAGAGGGGCTGCAGGCTCTGGCAGAGAAATCGGGATTTGTGTAGATTTCATTTCTCACTTTTCTGACACTTTTGGTTTGATTGGTTGATTGATTTGGTGTTTTAAGCAGGTTTGTAAAAGGTCCAGAAATATTAAATAAATTCAATTCCGGTCCAGGAGAGAATATCAGCAAGCGTAAATGGGTTCTGGACCGTAAAGAACCTTTGTATATGTAAAGTTGAATTTGAATAAAAATTTTGGGTGCGTCAGCACTGAGGCTATTATGCACCCGTCACACTATACGGGGTCCAGCCCCTTGTCATAATAAAAATAAAAGCGTGTCTGAAAACTAAAATTTCCTTACCTTGGTTAAAAGCTGAGGCTAAAAAGGGCGCTCAGCGCAAATAGGGACAAAACACAGGACGACACAGGATTATACTGGCCATAGGGCCAGTCGCCAGAGCCTCGTTAGTCTGCAGTCCAGGGTGTACTACGTGGAAGATCACTCCTCTTATCTGTAAAGCATTTCAATTCGGTCCAGGAACCTTATTTTCCGATCAATTTAAATACGGTCCAGGGACCTTTTTTCTGAATGAATTTAAATTCGGTCCAGGAACATTTTTTCAGGAACGATTAAAATACGATCCAGGACCTTTTTCAACGATACAATACGCAACTTGGACCGAATTTAAAAAAGGTTCCGGTCCTGCAGCAGAACCCATTAGAATCTATTGGTTCCTGGACCTTTAACAACCCTGGTTTTAACTCCACTTTATGCACAGTAAGGCTAATCGGGACTGAACCTACAGTTTAAAGTGGGATCGGAACCACTATGTGCCTCCACCGGGAATCGAACCCGGGACCTATTGATTGCAAGGCGACGACGCTACTACTGCGCCCAACCACTTTTGGCTAATCACGACAATGAGGATGAGTGATGGGGATTCGAATCCGGATCCCCTGGTGTTGTAGCGCGATGTTCTAACCACTACGCCAAGGAGGTCAGCAGGGATTAATGTACAGAAGGGGATGAGAACGAAAGAGAGGTATAAGCGATCCCAGACCGTTTCGCACCAGACCTGCATTTATTTCAATATCGTTGGAATTGTCACTGCTACTGAAAAATAAATCAGTACAAAAAGAGTGTGAATTTTTTCCCATGTTTTGCAAGCGAAATCGTTTTTTTAAGTTGATGGCTACGAGTTGTAGAAAATATGATAAAAAGTATTTACGAAATCCCACACATTCCTAATGGATAATCAACTTCAACTTCCTGCTAATCAAATGGAAGTTTCGACTTTTCCCACCCAAACAAAATCTTGAACCTGTCCTTCTTCTGTTGATGTGTTTTTCTACGCCATAGGAACTTTGATATTCCCAGGAGAACAAGTAATAAATGATATTCTTATCTCGGTTAATGCTGTAAATCCTGCAAGGGAGTAGAGTAACACAAATAAAGGAAGTACCGTTCCATTCAGTCTTGTACTTAATACAGACTCTTATGCAGGCATTTTTTCTGGTTTGTACTTATTAAATACGCATTTATATTCTTACATGCATCATTTCGAGAATGTAAATGAACTCAAGACTCACTTCATTGAGACTGAAACTTAGTGTAGATATGAAAACAAGACGAAAAACCATTTGTAGCTCGAGATCGAACCGAGATAGGTAGAAGTATTTTTTTAAGTGCGCCAAAATTGAGAATCAGATCACACCACGCCATCTCTCGTCCTGATTCTGAAGCAGAAATAAGTTCGTTAGGTCCGTTTTGACGGAAGCATTTACTTTAACATATTTGCTAGCATATATATTATGTAAATGCTTCCAAAAATCTTATAGCAGATAGTACTTAACATTTTATGGAACATTCCGGTTAGCTTTTTCGATTACAATGTATACAGCAGGAAAGGCTCGTCGAGTTACACAATCTATGGTGAGTGCACGGTGTTTACAATTGAAACAATTAAACTAAAATATTCTTCCATACGTGTACCGCTATAAAGCATGTATTTAAGCAGTGCCATTCATTTGTACCTGAAACCTCTTTATAGGAAACGTTATTCCTCTCGGTTGAATAGTTATCGGCTTTTAAAAACGTGAAGTGATGCGTTGTATACATCTCACTCGGCCGCCATTACTTCTGCGCACGTGACCTAGAGCTTGCTTCTGATTGGTTACGCTATGAAATAGGATCGATCCTATACTTGAGAAATGCCATAATATTTTTCACTTTACACTGTAGTATTTTGGTCATGGCATAAATGTTAAGAAAAATAGGTAACAGTTTCCGATCGGAATAACGGATTTCTTCATTTTTACATAAGAAAGTACTTACTGGAATGAGTTTTTTTTAGCATTTGGATACTTCGTGGAAGTATTTCCTGTCATCGTAGAATCTGCTGGAGCGGAAAATCATGTGTTTTTCACTAAAAATATCTCTCCGACGTACAATTCCCGTTGCTGTTCCTTGCTTGCTCAACGTGAACCGGATGTTCATGACGTAACCTCCTGTCAGTGTTTCCAACGACGCGGTGTTTTGCAAGAAGATGAAAAAACGAAATATACATTCCCGATATTACTACGACCCCAAATTTTAACTATGTTTGCCTAACCTAACCTTACACTGAATGGTTTGTGGGGCTATCCGTGAATGGTTCGTGGGGCATTTTTCGGTTAAGAAGATTGGAAACACTGTATACCCACTGATCATCGACGCTACTGAAGCTATTCCGGCCATATTGTGTCTTAAGCAAGCGAGAAAAGGACGAACAATAATTACTGTTATTGACATTATTTTCGTCAGAAAACGTAAGAAAAGCAAAATCACACCTTAAAGAATCTCTCGCAATGCACAAAAGGTAAGTACGAATGTAAAAAGGGACGAAATAAACGAGAGAGAGGTGTTCGGCCGATCGGAAACAGGTAATGAAAAATATTAAGGAAAATGCTTTCTCTTGTTGGCTGGCGCTGAAATAGTTTAGCAAAGTCAATTTCGCACCTTGCTGCCGTATTGTGGCAAAGTCAGAAAGTGTGTATTTAATATGTTGTCAACGTTTAAGTTTCCAGCTGCCTCCCTTTTAAGATCCTCTTACACGGGAGGGGAGGCAAATCAAACACAACGAAAAGGGAAGATGGTGCAACGCAAATGCACTCCAGCTGCGTAACAACCACCTATCCCCGCTGAAGACCAAAGTCAATAACACCCCTTTGTCGCGGGAAGCCAAGATGAGCCCCTGACATTGTGGGGTTGCGAAAACAACTCCCCGGGTGAGGTAACAAACACAGGCAGGTTGGCAGAACTGCGTCCTCTCGGTTGTAAAGTAGAACTTATAGCCGTGAGTGGGACACAAAGATCTCACGAGGCGTCGCCACTGGAAACAGGCACGTATCTAGAAATATGTTTCGGGAGGGGAGGGTCCGAACCAAGTGTATCAAAATAATAATAAATATTATTATTATACTAAATTAATTAAAATAATATTAATTAAAATATTCGGTAAATATGCGATATCGCCCGAACACCTCTCACTCGTTTATTTCGTTCATTTGAGCATTGATACTTACCTATTCTGCATTGCGGAAGAGTCTTTAAGGTGAAGTTATGCCTTTTTTCATAAAATAGTGTCAACTTTTCATATTACGAGTCATTATTTGTCTTCCTTGTTCCGCTTGGGTAACAGACAATATGGCGTGCACTCGTCATGGATCATCGCGCGTCGTGCTTGTGCTTTGTCAATTTGGAGTGGGTATGCAGTGTTTCAACCTTCTTCACCGAAAAATAGCTACTTTCGTGTTCATTATGTCATCACAAAGCATTGACGGATAGCCCCCAAAACCATTCACGATAGCCCCACGGACCATTTCCGGCAAGGTTAGGTTAGGCTGGGTTGGGTTACGTAAGCATACTTAAAAAAAAAAGAAAAAAAAATCTCGTAAGAAAAAAGCACGTTTGGAAACACTGGCGACTTTCGACGCTTGCGCCATCTGCAGGTACATAATGGAAACAACGGCATAATGTCAGAAAATGCAAGTTCCTTGCATAAAAAGTGATTATTTCTTGTTCTGCAGCATTCTATGGTGAAGTTTTCAGTTTCCGTGAAAGAAAATACCTCGAAGAACTTCAACAATGCTACAGAAACTGATTTCAGTAAGTAGTTTCTCCTGTAAATTTGAAGAAATCCGTTCGGGCGATATCGCATATTTACCAAATATTCAAATTAATTAGTATATTTTATTACATGAATAGGTAAAAGGGTGGTACAAAAATAGTGATATAACAGCATGTATTCATTACCTAGCTTACGTGTAGTTAAGGAATAGATCTAAAGATAAACAAATACAAAGCAAACAACCTAACTCAGATAATTCAAGCAGCAAGAAGAATAAACAGAAACCAACATAGAATCCAGAAAGAGAAATCAATAGTCACATCCATAGCAGAGTTAATGAACTACATAGCTGAAACCTTAGAGAAACATAAAACTGCAAACACAATATATCTAGATCCTTCCAAGGCATGGGATAGAGTAAAGACATGGCTTGCTTATGGACAAACATCTCAAGCGACCGCCATTACATGTGCACTCGTGACCATGAGGTCGATTCTGATTGGTTATGCTACGGAAATAGAGCCGGTTCTATCCTTGGGGAATGCCATGAAATATGCCATGGCATCTGAAATACCATAACATTTCTCATTTTACACCGTAGCATTCTGTTCATGGCATAAACGTTAAGAGAATTGCTAAGGAAAATCCTTAAGTCTAAAGTGGGTCTTAGAGTGTTGCAGGGAGGACGCTCGGTAGCGTACGGAATAGAGAGCTTCTTCGCTCGAAGGAATTACGCTCGAACAGGCAAAACGAGCGGTAGACTATGCACAGGAAGCACAGTAGTACACGTATAACCGTGTGTCTGCGGTAGTGGGCCCTCAAATATGAATCGTGAAGCGAAAGACGCAGTGAAATTGAAACTTAAGTAAACACAGTCATTATTTCCCAGTTAAAATGTAGTTTAGTCTATCTTACCAATACAGTGATATGTGAGAACGAAACATGATTGTGGGCCGAAACTGCCAGGATGGATATTTTTACATAAAGTGTAAATCACCAACCCTGAGACCTTCTGTAAACAAACCGTCTCACCGATTCGATGTATCACTCCGCGTCAGATCTTCCCGCACGCTTAGAACTCGCCATGTTGAAAGTTGCACTACTTCCTTGCTGTTCACATGATTATTTTTAGAAAATAACCAATGTTATAAAATATTATAATGTACACAAATCTATAAGCTCAAAGTTGCAATGCATATTCCTACAAAATGTTCACACTTATCTTGCCTTGCCATGTCACGAAGTTATTTTACGAAGTGCACTATATTTGGCGGAACAAATATCGTTATTAGGATGCTTGTCAGAGTTTCCAACCGCAAGAAATTTACGAACTTTCTTTGTCTGGTTTTGATCATCATCATCAATATATTTATTGCATATGGCTATTTATGCGCATTATATATCTTATTTATATAAGATACAATTTACATAAAATATACAAACAAATTTCAAATACACTCCTATCTATATCAAACCTTAGAAATATATATTACAATGTTATATTATTTTGTCTAAAAAAATGCAAGTAAATATATTCAATTCGCATGCAAGAAAGAAGCCAAATTTATGGGAAATGATTACTGGTGCAAAGAGTTAACCATAAAGGTGAAGCAATAAGTACAAAAGAAAGAGCATTGGGTTTAAAGTGAGACGTCATTTGCGGCAGCGTATCCCATACTACAAATTGGCCGTTGTTTTACCTTACGTAATGAATCCTGTAACAACGCTAGATTTTCGTGCGGATTATTTTACTTCTGAGTTTGCAATGCTTTCTGCATAAACGTGGTTTTGTTTACAGAAGGTCTCAAGGTTGGTGATTTGAACTTAGATATGTGCCTACGATTATTGTGACATTAATATGATATTCCATTGTATACGGTCAAGGCTGGGAGACTCGATTCGAATCTGGTCTTATGCTGTACTCTAAAGCAATGCCTGGAGACAAGAGACTTTGACTGGCGCAAGAAAATACACTGAAAATTTCGCTGGTTTTGTGGTCACGTGAGAGAAATTTACAAAGCTGCACTTGAATCTTCCACTGAATCCAGCACGTGCTCTCTCCCCTACTCAGCCTCCCGCTGCATTGATAATTGCGGCCCCGGCGCTGAAAATTAGTTCGATACCTTTGTTCCGTGTCGGAAGGGCCATGGGTCGAGCCCAGCTGGCCCGGAAATGACAACATACTTTTTTTTTTCCAACGCGTGCGCAAGCCGCAAGCTTCAACAGGAAATAATAACTGTTAATTATGTTTCCGTGGAAGTTTAACAAAAGAGAGGGTTGTTTGTTGGGGGGTGAGGTAGTGGGGTCGTTATGGATCAGTGAAACACATTTATCTTTATTCTCTGATTGGGCACGGTTCTGGGTTTTGATTGGCTGTTCGTGGCATTGCCACAAGTGTCATGAATACATTAGTTATATCCACGGAGTTCTTTTCATAACAAAGCTGAAAGTTTGTATTTGTTTATAAGTTATTGTGTATTTTGTTGAGCCGCGCGAGAGATCCGGGTTCGATTCCCGTAGTTTATGATCTCACGTTATGTCCCTGCATAAAGCAGTTCAGGAGTTTACTCAGCTTCTAGTAAGTGGGTATGTGGGGCGAGGTAAAGGCGACCGGAGAGTGGTGCTGATCATATCATCTCCATAATGGTCGGTGGAACAACTAAAGAAGTTTACTAATCCTTAAGCCTGAAATATTCCATTACCGTCAGCATCGTGAAGATGTTAGAAGAATCCGGAATGAACATTTGTAACAGACTATGGAACACAGACACACAGCTTCCGTACAAAGAATATATCGTTATTAATATCAAAACAACATAAGCGTTTCCGCATGACTAACCCCAACCCTCGACCACCCTCTTTTAACCCTAGTAAGGGAAGATAACCCCACGCACAACCACTAATTGTGCACACGCAAGCTCCACACAGGAAACGCAATTAGTACTCTGCGCCCCCAACAGATAGCGATACGATCGCTCTCTGAACAATCGCTCTGGTTATCTCGACAAAAACCAAACCTCATTTCTTTCTTTTTCAGATGTGTTGCCATTTATTGTTTCTGTGATATCAGCAATGGATGTTTTATGTTTCCCTTTCGTTTTGTAATTACTCTCGTAAACGACACCGTAAATCTCGGTGGTAAAAAAAGTAGGAAGATGCAGCTTACCACCTCGAGGTGATTCTCAAGGGGAATACCTTTCTATTATTTCTTTTTGGGGAGATTGATTTGCTTTATTTTACTTCGCTTCTTGTGCTACTTTTGGCAAATTTGTGGGGATGAATGATGATATGGATGAATGGACACTCACAAACATCCATGCCCAGGCCAGGATTCGAACCCGGGACCCCTGGTGTCGTAGCGCCATGTGCTAACCACTTCGCCACGGGAGCCGGCTTTTCCCTCTAGACATGAACATCTTACCTCAAACACAGGGTGTATAAAAATCAATTTTTAATTACTTTCTTTGATTTATAGCCGATTTTCTTGTTTAAAAGAAACTTAAAATTGGTTGTATGGCACCGTGCATATACTCTATGTGATCAGAAGTATCCGGACACCCACCTGAAAATAATGTACAAGTTTGGGCAACTCTCCATCGGGAACACTGGCAGTCAATACAGTGTTGGCCCACCCTAAGGCTTGATGACAGCGTAAACTCTCACAGGCATACTTTCAATCAGGTGCCGGAAGGTTTCCTGAGGAATGGCAGCCCATTCCTCGCAGAGCGACAAAATGACAAGAGGTATTGATGTGGATGGATGTGGTCTAGCATGAAGTCGGCATTCCAAAACATCCCAGAGATGTTCTATGGGTTTCAAATCAGGACTCTGCGCAGGCCAGTCCATTAGTGGGACGTTGTTGTCGTCAAACCACTCCCCCACAAGCCCTGCAGTATGGACGGGTGCTCGATCGTGTTGAAAGACACAATGGTCATCCCCGAACTGGTCTTCGGCTGTAGGCAACATGAAAGATGTTAAAATGTCAACGTAAGCTTGTGCCGTGACATTGCCATGTAAAGCAACAAGGGGGCCAAGCCCCCTCCAGAAGAAACATGACCACGCTGTAACCCCGCCACCTCCGAATTTCACTGTCGGCACTATACAGGCTGGTAGATGTCGTTCACCAGGCATTCGCCACACACACACCCTACCATCGGATCGCCACATTGTGTACTGTGACTCACCACTCCACACAACAGTTTTCCACTGTTCTACGGTACAGTTTCGACGCTCCTTGCAC
Organism: Lepisma saccharinum; assembly: GCF_977018435.1. Classification (NCBI taxonomy): domain Eukaryota; kingdom Metazoa; phylum Arthropoda; class Insecta; order Zygentoma; family Lepismatidae; genus Lepisma; species Lepisma saccharinum. The sequence goes on from NC_139257.1 coordinate 16,394,660, forward strand.
CACACGAGGCGGCGTTTGGCATTTGTCTGTGTGATGTTTGACTTATGGGAAGCTGCTCGGCCATGGAAAGCAAGTTGCCGCACCTTGCGCCAAACAGTAATGGTGCTTGGAGTAGATCTTGATGCAGTTCGGAATTCCTGTGTGATGGTGGCGATGGATGATTGACGATGATGCTGTACGACCCTCTTCAACACTTGATGGTCTCTGGAGGTCAACATGGGAGGTTGGCCTGCACGCTTTTGGGTTGTACACATCCCTTCACTATAATATTGGAAACAGTGGACAGAGGGATGTTTAGGAGGGTGGAAATCTCACACACAGGCTTCCGACACAAGTGGCACCCAACCAACTGACCACGTTGAAAGTCTGCGAGTTCCTCAGACCATCCCATACTGCTGTCTCACACTGTCTGCAGACTACTGAGTTCGCTGACTCTGTGTTCCACGCGGTAGATGGCAGTACTGTAACGCCCTCTATGGTAAACACACGTTTCGCGGTGTGTCCGGATACTTTTGATCACATAGAGTAGATAATCTTATATATATATATATATATATATATATATATATATATATATATAGAAAGTTTTTTTTTTCTGCCCCTGTAAAATATTTGAGCAGTTTGATTAAAGCAAATAAAAGAAAGTATATGTAAATATACAATTTTCTGTTCCTGTGCATATTTGTACCTACTTTGGGAAAGTTCGTTGAGTGTGTTAATGAAACTATGATAAAGAAAAGTGCTCCCCTGTGCTTAGCACCCCGCCATGAAGGCGTATAGGGGGTGAGGGGGTAACGCCCCACACTTTCTTGATCCGGTCGTGAATGGGGGTGATGTGATCAGCATCACGCTTCTGACCGCCTTTACCCCCCCCCCCAGGTACCCATGTAATTCGACGCTGGGTGGGCGCCGGGGCCGCTTCCAACGTTATAAAAGTTCCCGGATTTGAACCGGCCGGGGACCTTTAGCATAGGAGTCAGACGCGTTACCGACTGAGCCACCGCGGCCACGCAATGAAACTATAATAATTTCAGTAACTTTTCTTTCCGTGAAAATAAAATATTCTGGATGTAAATATTTTTGTAGTCTTTGTAACTGAATTTTGGCGACTTTTTAAATGATAGTTCGCAAAAAATTATCTGGCACGTTTATTTACAGCTTAACGATAATGACACTATTTACGGATCAACATGATGATAACATTTTTGCTATATTGCCTATAAAAATATTAAATTTTAAATCAAGAGAAATTGAAGTTCCTTTACAGTTTACATTGTATATTTCCTTTCGTATGAGCTTCACCCCATCAGAAAATATATTTTGTTTCCTTTCTTAGAGCTTAATAAACACCATTAAATGATTACGAGATGAATGTACTTTCACCAAAAGTGACAAAATCTTATGTACATTATTCTATAAATTATTTCTTTTAAAATGATTTCATTCAGTGATTTAAGGATATCTTAATCCTTTCGCATTTAACCTTTTCGCGCTTATTTCTTCGTGGTCGTACAACTATACCCCCGAAAACCAAGGTTTGAAGCAGTGATGTGCGTCTACGCGTAAACAACGATAGTCTACATTCTACACGTAGACTATTTTATACACGTAGATTACGTAATCTATGTAAACAACATGGAGAAAGGTGAAAACTTAGCAAAGGGCGCCGTGGAATTAAAAGAAAATTATACTGCGTATCAGTTGCTGATGTGTAAGGATAACTTTTCATACTCTTTCTTCCAAATTCGAACAATTTCTCACCAAGGAAGAAACCTAATATAGGAAATATTCTAGTGTTTTATGGGGAAAAGACCACTCTTGCCTCACGACTGCCATCTGTTGTTGTTTTTTGCATACTATTTATCTTCTTCCATAGTTGATTAATGGAAGAGAATAGAAATTTTGTTGTAAATAAAATTCTTTTCATTTCGTTAGGAACCAATATAGTTGAATATGTCACTTTCCCTTCATGAAACCCTTTAAAAGACAACAGTACTTTAGATTGTATACGTAGTATATGTAAACTACAACCCAATGTAATCTGCGCGTAGATTACGTGTAGACAACTCATGTATACGTAAACGTATAGTCTACGGCACATCACTGGTTTGAAGGTCCCCTAGGATTGAGTATTGTTTTAATATTTGTATGTGTGTGTGAGAGGGGGGGGAGGCTGAGAGTGACGCTCCGGTGCCTTCTCCTGGCATCATTATCAGTGAACCAGAACGGACGATACACTTCATAAGCTGGAATCATCACACTTCACGCTGATGGAGGTTGGGGCGTCGCGCAGACCGAACCCGGACAAAGCGAAGGGTGAGTCGTGGACATCCACACTTGTCTCTTCCCAACACACGGGGGGAGGCTGCAAGGATGGGGCGAAAGAAACACCTGTTGTGAAGGCAGGGGTCTTCTTGTCTACGATTAATGTAATTTTGCATTTTACTTCAGTCACTCACCTACACCTCTTAGCTAAACACAGCGATGAGAATGGCTGGTATGATGCTGAACGTTACACAAAGAATATCCATGCCTTTGGAATGGAAACCGGTATCCAGTGATGTGCCGTAGACTATAAGTTTACGTCTACATGCGTTGTCTACACGTAATCTACGCGTAGATTACATTGGGTTGTAGTTTACAGAGACTACGTAGACAATATAAAGTGCATTAAAATTAATTTTCAAGGGTTTCATGAAAGGAAAGTAACATTTCCAACTATATTGGTTCCTAACGAAATGAAAAGAATCCTATTTACAACAAAATTGATCTTCTCTTCTATCATCAACTATGGAAGAAGATAAATAGTATGCAAGAAAAAACAACAGATGGCAGTCGTGAGGCAAAATTAGTCTTTTTTCCCATAAAACACTAGAATGTTTCCTATATTAAGTTTTTTCTAGGTGAGAAATTGTTCGAATTTGCAAGGAAGAGTTTGAAAGGTTCTCCTCACACGTTGCCAACTGATACTCAGTATAATTGTCTTTAAATTCCACGGCGCCCTTTGCTAAGTTATCACCTTTAGCCATGTTGTTTACATAGATTACGTCATCTACGTGTATTTAATAGTCTACGTGTAGAATGCAGACTGTCGTTGATTACGCGTAGACGCACATCACTGCCGGTATCCGAACTTTTCACAGAACATCACTATAGTAACTATACCCTTGCTACTTCCAAAGCTAAGAATTCAACAATGGACCAATATCCTGTTTTGTTGACGTTTTTATTTTTATACCTAAAGGTTTGATAACGTTGGCGGTCGACCATATAAAAGACACGTAAGGTGTACAGTGTCTCTCAAAAGTTTTAGGACAACGACATTTTAAACTAGGCAACCCAATTTACACAAGGCGTTGGTGGGTTGCGTGTAGAGTTAGGCTCAATTTCAGGGTTGCCATATGCACAATAGACATTTATAAAATACGCGAAAAAATAAAAACAAGTATTATTGTATAAAATTATTAAAAATATCACTATCATATCGCAATTGACAAAATTTATTCTCAAAGAAAAAAAATAGGTTTTCTGGTATTTCATCGCTGATGAGTCTACAGAAAGGAAAAGAGGTGAGAGAAAAGGAGAGGTGACAAAGGAGAGCAGAAAGAGAAAGCGAAAAGAGAAGAGGAAAAGTAGAGGAGAGAAGAAAGAGAGGAGAGAAAAGGAGATTGGGAGAAGATTCTAGGAGAGATGAGGAAAATGGAGCAAAGAAGAGAAAAGAGGAGGAAAACGAGATGAGAGAAGAGGAGACGAGAAGAGGGGAGTGGAGAGTAGAGTAATGGAGATAAAAAGAGAAGAATGAAAAGAAGAGGAGAAGAGTGAAGTGGAGTCGGAAATCTAAGACAGGAAAGGAGATACGAGGAGTGGGGATGAGTGGGATGGACATAAGATGCAAGAAAAGTAGGGAAGACGATATGAGATAAAAGCAGAGCAGAAGGAGGGGAGAGAAGAAGGAGAAGAGAAGAACAGAAGGGACTGAAGAGAAGAGGTAGTTTCAGAAAATATCGTCTCAGCGTCAAGAATTGATGCATTGGTTAAATTATCGACATGAAACATTCAATAACATTTTGAAATGTATTGGAGAATGTATTAGATCGGTTCGAAATGCCTTTTGGGTTCTTTCAGAGCAAGATAAAATCTTCCATGTAAGATCTTTGATTTTACCTGCGATTATACCACTAAAAACATGAATGTAATTTTAATATTTATAAGAATTCTCCAATTTTTGTCCACTTCTCCGTTGAAATGGAGATTTTGTAATTTAATATTTCCCCTATCGTTAATTCCAAACTGAAACATTCCGTTTCACACGGACAATGAACACAATGGGATAGGTCTAAAACTTACGAAAATTTTATGCCACTGGAAGGGTTTGAACCTACGACCATTAGATTGACAGTCCTGAACGGTAAACACTACCCCACAAGCCTTCGCTCCTGAAAGTAAGTAGAAGGACCTGACCAATGTGAAATGTAGATGCAACTCTCCTCCTACATGTAATGTGCAAATAATGCTTGTTTGTAACAAAGAAAACGAAGGTAGTACGACTCGGCGAAAACATTTAATGGAGAATTGCACATGATGAGAACTTTTCATTCGATATTTGCGGAGGTATCCTTCCATTGAACTCGAGTGGGAAAAGGGGTAAAATTAGTATGTCATGAATTGCCACAAATATAAATAGTTATTTCATTAATATTTGTCAATGTCTTTGAAGCAGTACACAATTATCGTTAGAGTATCATAATTCACGATCTTATACATGAAAATATCCCTTTGAACGTGTGTCAATTCATTTATTTGTTTATTTTTTTATAAATTCCATATGCAGAACAATGTAGCCACTATACACTGCTATTACAAATAATGTTACCATGCTTTTGTTTATAATAAAAGGAGAATTAAAAAAAAGAAAACCTTCTAAGGAGGATCGAACCTGGGATCTCTAGCAGTTCAACCGAGAACTCTAACCACTACACCACGCCCTTAACTTGGATTGAAACAACAATTTTTAAATATTCTGTCCCTCCAATATAGCAAATGTCGTTGGGTATACATGTAGTTGAACTTTTACTTTAATTTTGGATTGCTTTCTTGTAGTATAGCATATATCTTCGAGAAATTATTTTCGAAGTGATGAAGAAAAACGAGAATTTTGGTACGTAGTTGTGAAAATGCGAGTTATTTCTTCAAATTTGTTATTGTGATTAGACATTATTAATGGAAAATATCTAGAGGCTTGAACATTGCAGGACGATATTCTTTTCCTGTGATACTACAACAGACGAAATGCTTGTTTACTGACGCAAGTCTCGTGTTCAGAACAGTTTTATGAAATGTATTTGATCTTTGCGTAAGGTAACACGAAATAATTACACCGTTTGCGAACTACCAAATCTGCGCAACGTTAGACGTAAACAGGCGGAAAATTTTATTCATAAAATCACTTCACATTTGACAGTATTCATCAAGAGAGACTCGTGGGACACTGTGTTAAGGTGCTGGAGGAAATCCTTCTTATTTTTCTTCCTGGAAGAACAACAATTTTTAAAGTAGAACAACAGTCGTTCCGCCCTTTCTTATTTCTTTTAAATTCTTCCACATTCCTTTAATTGGGTTAAAAGTAAATAAAAATATTGCTTGCATTTCTGTCATTGGCGTAGACCAGGCCCGTACGCAGGATTTCTTTGAGGAAGGGGCCAGACCCAAATTTATATATATATATATAAGAGAGAGAGAGAGAGAGAGACAGATATTACAAAATAGTTCAAATAGTGCAAGCGCCATTGAAAAAGTAATGATAATTCTATGTTTAGAAAATAATATATTTATAAATTAAATATTGCGTACTAGGAATTATTATTACAATAAAGAACATGTCTAATTGTGAGTTAAGAAAAAACAATAATAAAGAGACATCTCGCATCACGATTGCAGTTCGAAAAAGTCGGGACAGGGATTGAAAGTAACACACTGTCCTGACTAAATCGGTAAATCGGACGTTTCCTAGCCTTGCATTAAAAAAACTAAAACCATCCAATATTGCACCCTGAAGACTTTTGCGCATGAAACAGATTCATTTATGTAAGAACAAAATTGAAATTTTTACTCATTTCTAAAATCGACGATGTTATTTTCGTAATTACTGATAGGTTCAGATTTAATTATTTTAGGGTTCGAGGGGGCATGGACCCAAGCACCCCCTCCCCCCTGGGTACTGGCCTGACGTAGACAGTGCGAGAGAAATTTTAGAGAATCTTTCTATTAAATGTATTGTTTACATCCACCTTATGCTCAGATAGGTTTAGTGACAATCGTGAACTTTTCGTTTAATAGATAATATTTGGTTTTAAACGACGGGAGAACATTGGTCGAATTTTCTTTCTTGCTCTTTTGAGAGAATATATACTTCTACAATAGCAATCGCGTTCGGAAACGGTGAAAAAAAATGACTTGGTTTTCAAAGGCAGACAAGCTTGGTATCGTAGCTTGCTCGCGTTCAAAGTGACTCACGCTATTCAAGGCCGCTTCTTATCGCAAACCACTGTCGATGCAGTGTCTGCACCCAGCAAGTTACAAGTGACCAGAGTCGAATTTTAAAGAGAATCTGAAGAATGATAGATTTCAAGTTGGGCACTAGCTCAACATGAAATAGTTTAAGTGATAATGTCTGACAAACAAGAAACCTTATTGAATAAGTATCGGGATAGTAATATGAGTATCAGCTCCTTTTTAACAATGTAAGCTCGAAGACAATCTGTATTCCATTTGTTTATATTGGCAACTTAGTCAACCGGAGGTTATTATAAGGAACTATTTCGTCGATGTTCATGTAACCGTTATAAAAATACAAATAAAATATATTCACAAGCTTAGATATACTAACAACGAAGAAATAAATTGAGAGTTAAATTTCAAATGCATGTGTATAGAGTAATTCTAGAACTACAGAGTGTTAAACATCTTTTTGCAGGATAACGTTTACAATATTGACGCGACAGAATAATTAAGAACTGTTGCTCCAAAGGAAACAAAGGGCGTAGTGTATTGGTTAGAGTTGAAAGCATTGATTGCGGTCCCAGGTTCGATCCTCCATACTAGGTATTCTTTTCTTTTTTTTTTTAAATCCCCTTCTATCAAACAAGAGCATGGCAACATTATTTGTAATAGTAGTGTATAGTGGCTACATTGTTCTGCATATGGAATTTATAAAAAAAATAAACAAATAAATGAATTGACACACGTTCAAAGGGATATTTTCATGTATAAGATCGTGAATTATGATACTCTAACGATAATTGTGTACTGCTTCAAAGACATTGACAAATATTAATGAAATAACTATTTATATTTGTGGCAATTCATGACATACTAATTTTACCCCTTTTCCCACTCGAGTTCAATGGAAGGATACCTCCGCAAATATCGAATGAAAAGTTCTCATCATGTGCAATTCTCCATTAAATGTTTTCGCCGAGTCGTACTACCTTCGTTTTCTTTGTTACAAACAAGCATTATTTGCACATTACATGTAGGAGGAGAGTTGCATCTACATTTCACATTGGTCAGGTCCTTCTACTTACTTTCAGGAGCGAAGGCTTGTGGGGTAGTGTTTACCGTTCAGGACTGTCAATCTAATGGTCGTAGGTTCAAACCCTTCCAGTGGCATAAAATTTTCGTAAGTTTTAGACCTATCCCATTGTGTTCATTGTCCGTGTGAAACGGAATGTTTCAGTTTGGAATTAACGATAGGGGAAATATTAAATTACAAAATCTCCATTTCAACGGAGAAGTGGACAAAAATTGGAGAATTCTTATAAATATTAAAATTACATTCATGTTTTTAGTGGTATAATCGCAGGTAAAATCAAAGATCTTACATGGAAGATTTTATCTTGCTCTGAAAGAACCCAAAAGGCATTTCGAACCGATCTAATACATTCTCCAATACATTTCAAAATGTTATTGAATGTTTCATGTCGATAATTTAACCAATGCATCAATTCTTGACGCTGAGACGATATTTTCTGAAACTACCTCTTCTCTTCAGTCCCTTCTGTTCTTCTCTTCTCCTTCTTCTCTCCCCTCCTTCTGCTCTGCTTTTATCTCATATCGTCTTCCCTACTTTTCTTGCATCTTATGTCCATCCCACTCATCCCCACTCCTCGTATCTCCTTTCCTGTCTTAGATTTCCGACTCCACTTCACTCTTCTCCTCTTCTTTTCATTCTTCTCTTTTTATCTCCATTACTCTACTCTCCACTCCCCTCTTCTCGTCTCCTCTTCTCTCATCTCGTTTTCCTCCTCTTTTCTCTTCTTTGCTCCATTTTCCTCATCTCTCCTAGAATCTTCTCCCAATCTCCTTTTCTCTCCTCTCTTTCTTCTCTCCTCTACTTTTCCTCTTCTCTTTTCGCTTTCTCTTTCTGCTCTCCTTTGTCACCTCTCCTTTTCTCTCACCTCTTTTCCTTTCTGTAGACTCATCAGCGATGAAATACCAGAAAACCTATTTTTTTTCTTTGAGAATAAATTTTGTCAATTGCGATATGATAGTGATATTTTTAATAATTTTATACAATAATACTTGTTTTTATTTTTTCGCGTATTTTATAAATGTCTATTGTGCATATGGCAACCCTGAAATTGAGCCTAACTCTACACGCAACCCACCAACGCCTTGTGTAAATTGGGTTGCCTAGTTTAAAATGTCGTTGTCCTAAAACTTTTGAGAGACACTGTACAAGGTGTAATTATGATAATGTACAATGATGATAATAATAATTAGATTGATTTCAATGCAACAAAGATTTCCCAAAACGACAATTGACTGTAAGTTCACAGAAACTTGTGAAGAAAAAATAGCATCACTGTATTCTTAAGAATGTTGAAATGTTTTGGATTCGCTTGTATTTATCTATCCTGCACAAATTGAAATTGATTGATTGAAGCATTTGTCAAAGTGTTAAAATTGTTCAAGTGTCGTGGAGTGTTATTCGTTTGTTTGTCTAGTGCTTTGAATTTCCACTAGAGGGCTTTGTAATCAATTAATGAAGTCCTATTGGCGGGAGTTCGAAATGCGCTCGTTACTAGTGGAGCTCGTGATGTGTTCTAATTTGCACACTGTGTTTATTATTGACAGTTTAGTTACGTTATTATTATTTGGCAGTGTTCTGGTGGTTAGTAGTGCATATAGAACAGCTTTTCTAGAAAAAACATCCGTAGATGGTGTGTCATTTCCCCACATAACCAGGAATGTTCCTTGCTTTACGTAGGGATGGTCATTCTCAAGTCTTAATTTGGGTGACAACTGCATGTACATAAATCTACACGGTTAGCCGTTGCCTGAAAAGCAAGAACAACATGGAAAATCATCACTGAGAAGTCACTGTGACTGAAAGAAAAATACATCTGAAGTGGATTGTAAAATAAAGCACATGGCACTAAAGAACAGAATGAGTTACACCAAATTGCAATTAGACTTCACAACGAGGTAGGAGTTATCCTTAGCTATACTAGTGTAATGTTCCGACTAAAGGAACAGGGTGTTTCTCAAAAACGTTTCATGTAAAAATCTCAGACTAACTGAAGCACATAAGAAAGCAAGGCAAGAATGTGTCAGATGTTACGGTTTATGGAATGGTTCAGACTCTGAACATGTGATATTTTCAGAATAGAAACGATTTAAATTTCTCGGGAATGAGAGCTCAATGAAATTATTTTTAGATTATAATACGACCTGTCACGTGCACAATGGTTTCGAGATGTGAATATTCAAAGACATTGGTAGCCACCCAACTCTCCAGGCATGAACCCAACAGAGAGCTTGTGGGCCATTATGTGCAAAATACTAGCTAACCAGACATACAAACCAAAACACGAACTCATGGAAGCAATTGTTTGTGCTTGGTTTCATGAAATTGGTGTCACATATTGCCAAAATCTCATTCGAGGTTGGGAACATTTATTAAGACCAGGGATGTCCACATTTGGTATTAGTCTATGTATTTATATAGCCTACTATAATTAGAAATTAGCATCAGTCTACTTGCAAAATTGCTTTTGTGCGTACATGTTCCATAAGCATTATTTACTTTCATTTTGTTATTAGTTTTACAAAGTGCTCCACACACACAACCATTTTTGAAATAATAAATATATATATTGAAGAGCAGTAGTATTTTATTTAGCGGCTAGGAAAATATATCGTCAAGTTGAATGTTATCCAGAAAATCGTAAGGGTGATGTGTTCCCTAAATATGTAGAAATTCATATTATGAAAAAACTAATTAAATTAAGTTGCTTCTTAAGGGCATATTTTGGCATATTTGGCCATTTCTGCGTGATAGAGCATATTTTGATGGATTTTCGGTTATATTCAGCATATTTTCGCTTTTCCAAGAAATATGCAGTCATTTTCGAAGTGGATTCGTTCTTAATCCCATGTCACTCGCGAGTTCTTTTTTTTTGGGGGGGGGGCTGCAGCAAGATCTTTTTCATTTTTATTTGAAAATTTACAGAAAGTATTCAATGTGGATAGCAACTCAGGGCCCATAAAGCGAACTAGAAATAGTACGAATGTGAAAATATCTCAGCATTTAGATATTGATGTTTGAAACAGGCCAGTTATAAGGGCATATTTTGTACAATTTTAGGTCATAGGAGCATATTTTATTTTGCATATTTTGGTGATTTTTAATTCTTAAAAATCCTAACTCTACTGATAATGCGAGAGCGAAAATATGATGTTATTTTTTCTTTACAATGTGTATTTCGTCAAGTATATTCATTAGTTCGTAACTCCACATTCTTCATGAAATAGATATTTTCTGAGATCAACTTACCGAACTGAAGTATTGACTTTTAACATACAACTTTACAACGAGCACAATCACTAAACGTCTTTATATGCAAAACGAATGAAATGTTTTCCAAAGATTTTAGATATTCTAGAACACAGTATAATTTTACTTTAAAGTATATTAATGGATGATAAACATAATGTTTACTGTAGTACTATTGTTATTATTATTGCGCATACCTCTTACGGCTCTGATATTTATTTATTTATTTATTTATTTATTTCACCTATAACAGAGCTTTAGCTCCAATTACAATAGGCTTACATATATATATATATTTTAAACAATTAAAAAATTATAATGCCAACAATACAAAAACAATAGAAGAAAAAGGAGAGCAAAACTACAATAATCGTTTCATAAAGAACACCAGCACAAGTATTCTAGAGAATATAAATCCAAAAATGATATTCACTGAGGTAGAACAAGATGCATATCTATATACAGACTGAGGCATTTATAACTATACACATGTAAATACTCATATATAAACAAATATACACACATACAGGGATAATTGTATTTACAAACATACCCATATACACAGTAAACATCTATAATTATTTATTATTTATTCATGACATTCTTCGAAGGACGGATAGGAATTGCATGAATGGCATAGCGAAATCCAAGTCTCCACCGTTTCTGACTATTTCATTATGTTTAATACATAGTCTTAGAATGGGGGAATTCTGGTGTTCTGTTGAGTTGGATTTACTGTAATAAAAAGGCTGCCTGAACCGCAACATGTCCTTCTTAGCATTAAATTTTAATGTTTGGAGGAGCCTTAGACTGTCGACCAGCCTGTTGACTAACTTATATAAAAATAATTGATGTGATGCTACTCTCCTTTTGTACAGAGGTGTAACATTGAATTCTCTGAGTAGTTGTTTATATGATACCTGATATTGGCCATACTGGCTGGAGATTATACTTGTTTTCTTCAATCAATTTGGTAGTTTCATCATAGACATTTATTTCCATGTACAAACACGTTACAGAGTGTCTGTAATGTAAATGAAGTTTCTTACATGCTTCAACAGAGATGTTAAGGGCTGCAATGTAGCATTTAAAGACTGGTGCACACATATTTATTTATTAAAGCCTTTCTCGTTTCAGGTGGGGACAACGGCCCCTACGCCGGGCACTCCCTCTCGTGGAGCAGCAACAAGGAGAACGGGAGCAACGGGACAATGTTCGCCAAAGTTTGGACCCCTGAGGACCCTAGGTCGGCAAAGATCAACGGGAACTCGGGAGCGAGTTTCCCCTTGGAAGGGTAGAAGCTAGGACAGTCAGCCATGCTATCAGGCTAATACTGTTTCGATTTTATCGCTTTGGTTCCTAACCAATTAAAAAGGATCAGAATTTCATTCGCCTGAAAGCCTTATAGAGCTCGAGACGTTTGTAACGGCATTGGAAGTAGTCGGCGAGCCTACAATGCTTATAGACATTAACTCGGGCAGGTAGATGCGCCGTACAGCAGCGCAGAAGCGTGAAAACGGTTGTCTGGAGGAGCCAGGTATTCCACGTCATGTAGAGGATGCGCAGAGACATGCGCAGAAGAACAAAACGGATGGAACGTTCTTTGTACGTCATTTAAGGTACGAATGGCACTCTCATCTCTAACGGAAATCAAGCGTGGGTCACTTGACTACAATTTAATAAACTTGATTTCGTGTTTTGTTACTACAATTACTACAAGACTAAGAGAGGATGCGCGTGAGCAGCTACGGTGCCCTAGCGTGTTGAGTGGTCGACTCACGATTTCGCCACTGAAGATTTCATTTCAACCCTAGGGATTGGTTCCTTCGTTAATTTAATCTAGTCATCCCTCATCTTCATCATAAAGATTGGCTTTAAAAGGCCGAAAAGGGACTTCCCTGGTGTCTATTACAGGAGAAACCTTGATTAAACTTAAACGGTTCGAAACAGAGCTTTGATTGTTTTCAGTGAAAAAGATAGTTCAGTCCAGTTCAAAGATACGTTGACGCAAATTATTCATAATTTACATCCTTTCTGTCCACGTGGCTTGTTCCAGATCTAATTGTAGATGGCAGGATGTAACTTTCCGTTAGTCAACTGTTTTAAATAGCATGTGGTGACGTTTGGAGACATTCATATTTGGATTATTTTAGAATAAATGTACATTTATTCGCAAAACAACTGGTATCGTCTTTGTTGGCAATTTTCATTAAATTCTTGAACATTAAAAACGGATGCTCACGGCTAATTTGCGTACTCGTATATTTGAATTTGCTGCACTAGGATCAATCTATTCGTAAAGAGTAAATGTATCTCGAAGTACTAATCTATCGAAGTAAATCGAACCTAACACTATCGAGTTTTAAATTCTAGTCTGGCGAGGAGACATACAGGTGGCAGAATAGTTTAGTTAATGTATTTTCGTAATCTAATGGAAGAGAATTATTCAAATTATAATTTGGTGCCAAATAATTAAGACATTTTATTTCCTACACGAGGAGGAATTACTAAATAGGTCACAGAATTATTCTTTTTCTGTAAAAGAAGGTAATACTTTGTAATCAACCATGTAGTTTATTTCATAATATGTTCTACATTCATTTGGTAAAGCGCTAGAGATTGGGTCGCCAGGTGCCTGGGATTTTCAGTGTTGCTGGCTTCCCGTCGAATGAGCCCTCCTCGAGAAAGAATTAGGTTAATGGCTAAACATGAATACTTTTCCTAAGCCGAGGAGAAACTTTTGAATGAACTGATTTATTATCAAGTAACAACTGAGTCCATTGTACACAGCGTTTGGTGATGACGGAGCAAAACTGAAAGCTGTATTGTTATGCGCATGACGTAAACTGCTTTGTGAACTTATCAATCGATAGTAAAACAATGTTGCAACATGCATATATTAACCACCTGAATACTGAGAAACACTTATTATATCAAAACACACACGCAACGCACAAGAAGAAAAATATATAATATTTCTGTAAACCGTAAATGAGCTCATTGCAATATGACAAACAAAGCAACTTGTATCAAAACGCATATTGTGTTAAATTGTGGCATTTTTTATATGTTTACAGTGCAACACTACCGTACACCTTTGGACGTATAAATAATCCTCTTATTATGTCATCGGCCCATAGTACTAAATGAACCACCATGATCGTATAAATATGTCCAAAATTATTTATATAATAAAAAATCCTAAAGAAGTAGGATATGAATTCTAAAAAAAATTAAAAGCAGAGAAATCCTTGAAAGTTTATTTTGAAAATTATCTTATCTTATTCACTACTTTCTAATTTGTCCCGAACTTGGATTTATTTTTATATTCTTTAAATATTACCTTTCTTATAGTATAGTCTAAGACAGTGAATGTCTCGTCTGACGTTAGTCTTTCAACATCTACCTGGCCATCTGTTGTGTTAATCTTTCGAAACACCCTGTCTATAACCAGCTCACTTCGAAGTAAGAAAATGAGCACGTGTTTGCTACTTATCATACAAGTTATTTTATAAACACTATAGATGTCACTATAATATTCATTTAACATAAATGCTGAAACTAATTGTGTTTAAAAGGTTAAGTTGATGAACTGATTAGAATAAATAATAACTTAAAACACTTGTAATGTGCTCTGTCACCTTTCAACTTCTATTACGAATGCATGGTGTGGTTTCTAACAGAGATGTATAGTTGCCTGCAAGTTGTTGAATGACTAATAAACTAATAAGAGAGGCATAAAAATAACTCGTAAAAATTACGAATTGACAGCAAACTCTGCCCTTGTTAGGACCAAAACCCCAGTCGGCCCTTCTAAGGACCACAACTCCGGTTCAATTTTGAACCACCAACGCCGACCGAACTTCGAGCGACAGTCGCAGGGGTAACCAGATGTCCATTCATTGCAGTACGCCACTTCCAATTCTACAAAGTAGATCGAAGTCATGAAAACGACACTTCCAAACGAAAACTCCAAGAAAAATTCATTCATATTTCGAGGCAGATGTCGGTTTGGATTGGATATCTTACAAATTTCATTACTAGCCTCATCCGGTGGAAAGGTACCAGCCTGACGGCCGGATCTGAATTGACAGCACTCGCGAACGCAGGATTTTTTTCGGGAGGGGGTGGAATTGTAAAGGTGAATAGTGCGCAGCTGCTTTCTAGAAGGGCGGCATACACAATAAGATACGAGTATTTAAAAAATTTAAAACTTTTCACATTCAAAAATAGCAATCGGGGGTCATTTTAAGGCGATTTTGCATATGCAACACTCTGGTATTTCTCGAGTTCGTCACTGCTTTTATTAGAAAACGTTGATTTTATCACAATTTCCGAGGGGGCTGTAGCCCCCGCTGCGTACCCCAGTGATTGACAGGTATTGGAATTTGTATATCTAAGCAACCGAACTGATCTGAAAGGATGGGAATGAACATTGGTGTTCAGTTTTTAGAGTTCAACACATGGCCGTGAAAATAGGCTGCTGGGCAGAATTGCGCTGGTGCCACATTCAATTCAATTCAAATTTTCTTTATTAAAGGGTGAGGTTCAGCCTGTGGCTGTTCTCCCACCTAACCCCGTTTGACATTTACCTAGTGTACATAAACAAAATCATAAAAAAGAGAGAAGAAAATACAATAAAAAATAAAAATAGAAAAAAAGTGGTTACAAGGAGAAGATAAAGACAAGATTTAAAAAAAATCAAGACAACACATAAAAATAGAAAGAGAAAAACACATTCACACACACACACACACACACAAGACATTCACGCACGGATGTTGAGATTGATGTACATGACTATGCTAGTTTTGTGAGGTACGATAGAACAATGCATACGTAAATATTACAATATGTAGTTGAAGATTTGTCAAGGATTGGATTGGCGAGGTTTGTATGTAGTCTAAACTGTAGTGTCACTCGTGGGAGCTTGAACAGAGATATTGCTCATCTAACAGAAAATTATTTAGTTTATTCTTGAATTTCTTAGGACTGGGGAGGGAGGTAATGGAGGGCGCGAGCTCATTTCATGTTTTGGCCGCTGAAAGTGTAAAAGACGATTTGAAAATTTCCAGCGAGTGTTTGAAGAGTTCAAGTTTCTCTGTTCCCCTTGTTTTATAGTTGTGTATTTCAATTTTGGTTTTTAGTTTCTGGAATAAATTTTCGTGGACTTTTTTATGCAAAAGATTCTGTATAAAGCAACATGAAAGGCAAAGCCAAGGCGAGAGCGGAACAAAGATCGCTGGTTCCCGCGCACTGCGTGGCAACGTCAACCGAGCTGCGTTGCCTAGTTCGAGCGTCAGACCGACTCTCCGGGGCACTTTTGTTTCATCTCTGACCTTTCCAGCAAACACTGTCAGTTTGTATCACATGTATTACAAAGACCAACTCTACAACAAGATCTTTCCTTCTCTTAAACCTCCCAACACACGTGGTTGTGCTCCGACGTGGCAACAGCGCCAACTTCTGCCATCCGCCTCATTTCATGGCCATGCGTTTAGTGCATCCAGTCTACGGTGAAGAAGCGGGTATGTACCTGGTTAATGGAGGCGTGTCTCTATTTATCATTTTACCAATATTGAAATCCCACAAGGGTGAATTTTATTCACAAGGTAGAAGAAAACAATAGGTAATATAAGTTTCGTGTGGTTCATAATCCCCTCTCTTGATTCAGCGTTCCTTTAAAAAAAAATTGATTACACGAACCCCTACGAAATTTCTAGGCACGCCACTGATATAGCTGCTCGGGAATACACGGTATCTTGTTCATGGTATCTAGTCGGTGTTAATGACAATGCAAAACATTCAAACGGAATATACATAAACAAGAATTAGTGTAAAACATTTCCAAAGACAATTGTAAAGTACAAGTCAAGAAAATGCACAATAAACCTTTTTTCATTGTAGTAAGGTGTCAAGTTACATTGTCTAGTCACTGGTAAAATAAGTTGTTTCTTAAATTAGTGATTTTATTTGTATATAAGATGAAATCTATATATAGCAGATATATATATATATACATATATTATGTGATTCAGATGAGTAATTTATTTAATTAAAGATTTTCTAAAAATTAATCGCTGTAGTTTCATTAATTCTACACCGGTAGTTTCTAGTTTCTGTATAATTCTTGCTCTATATTAAGTAATAACAATTATATGTGGTAACAATGAAATTCTCTATTCTTTTATCAAGGGTTGAGATCGGATAAATGGACATGCAGAATTCAATAATTTTATTGGAGAGGGGAAAAAATCCTCTTCTGTGACGCATGATATTTGAAAAAGGTGTAGATACTCATAAGTTTTGTAAAAATTTTCTCTCCCTGTGTTACGTTACAAGAAATAAAGCTTCTTGTGGATATTTTTTCAGTTTATCATAACTTGCAGGGTTGTCTCGCTCCCATGTTAGCCTAAAAAATTCGTTCATGGATAAATAGAAATAAGAATTAGCACTTTTACATTTGCTACAAAACATATTTAATTAACTTAGGAGGGAAGTAGCAAATAGATTTCCACAAGAAAATAAACAAACCGCTAAGGCTCGTTAAGAAAAAGCGAGAATGCAGGATGTTTCAATAAGATTAAAAATTGAAGTTTTAAAATGCAACAAAATAGATATCTGTAGAAATGAGGCAAATGTTACGAAAGCACGAATTGCAAGCAAGCATACACGTTGCACTGCAAGACTGTAGTGCTTAACGTTAGTTAGCGAGTAGTCTGTGAAGAGTGAAGATTGACGTTGCAACAAGCATAGGCGTAACTTGGCGGGGGTAAGGGGACCACTTGCACCCCCCCAAAAAAATCAGGTTACAAAATTTAGAAGTGAAGGATAATTTTGATAACTTCCTGGAACCTGACGAGTAAAAGAGTATTGAAGAGTATTTTTCTTATGATTGCACAAATGTAATTTATTTAGCAAAATAGTCCTGGATGTTATTTTTATGAGATGGAAAACTTGTTAATTATGTCCCCGAAGTTAAGTTCCATGTTTGATTCTGCCACCCGAAGTTAATTCCCAAGTTTGATTCTGCCCCCAAAGTTAAGTCCCAAGTTTGATTCTGCCCCCATAGTTAAGTCCCGAGATTAATTCTGCCCCCAAAGTTAAGTCCCTCCTTTAATTCTGTCCCCAAAGTTAAGTAAGTCCCAAGTTTGATTTTATCCCCAAAGTTAAATCCCAAGTTTGATTCTGCCTCCAAAGTTAAGTCCCAAGTTTGATTCTGCCCCCAAAATTAAGTCCCAAGTTTCATTTTGCACCCAAAGTTAAGTCCCAAGTTTGATTCTACCCCCAAAGTTAACTCCCAAGTTTAATTTTATCCCCAAAGTTAAGTCCCAAGTTTGATTCTGCTCCCAAAGATAAGTCCCAAGTTTGATTTTATCCCCAAAGTTAAATCCCGAGTTGGATTCTGCCCCCAAAGTTAAGTCCCGAGTTTGACTCTGCCCCCAAAGTTAAGTCCCAAGTTTGATTAGCCCCAAAGTTAAGTCCCGAGTTTGATTTTGCCTCCAAGTTAAGTCCCAAGTTTGATTCTGCCCCCAAAATTAAGTCCCGAGTTTCATTCTGCTCCCACAGTTAAGTCCCAAGTTTGATTCTGCCCCCAAAGTTAAGTCCCGAGTTTGATTCTGACCCCAAAGTTAAGTCCCGAGTTTCATTCTGCCTCAAAAGTTAAGTCCCAAGTTTGATTCTGCCCAAAAGTTAAGTCCCAAGTTTGATTCTGCCACCAAGGTTAACTCTCAAGTTTGATTCTGCCTCCAAAGTTAAGTCCCAAGTTTGATTCTGCCCCTAAAGTTAAGTCCCGAGTTTGATTCTGTCCCCAAAGTTAAGTAAGTCCAAAGTTTGATTTTATCCCCAAAGTTAAGTCCCAAGTTTGATGCTACCCCCAAAGTTAACTCCCAAGTTTAATTTTATCCCCAAAGTTAAATCCCAAGTTTGATTCTGCTCCCAAAGTTAAGTCCCAAGTTCGATTTTATCCCCAAAGTTAAATCCCGAGTTGGATTCTGCCCCCAAAGTTAAGTCCCGAGTTTGACTCTGCCCCCAAAGTTAAGTCCCTAGTTTGATTAGGCCCCAAAGTTAAGTCCCGAGTTTGATTCTGCGACCAAAGTTAAGTACCTAGTTTAATTCTGTCCCCAAAGTTAAGTAACTCCCAAGTTTGGTTTTATCTCCAAAGTTATGTCCCAAGTTTAATTTTGCCTCCAAGTTAAGTCCCAAGTTTGATTCTGCCCCAAAATTAAGTCCCGAGTTTCATTCTGCTCCCACAGTTAAGTCCCAAGTTTGATTCTGCCCCCAAAGTTAAGTCCCGAGTTTCATTCTGCCTCCAAAGTTAAGTCCCAAGTTTGATTCTGCCCAAAAGTTAAGTCCCAAGTTTGATTCTGCCACCAAAGTTAACTCTCAAGTTAGATTCTGCCTCCAAAGTTAAGTCCCAAGTTTGATTCTGCCCCTAAAGTTAAGTCCCGAGTTTGATTCTGTCCCCAAAGTTAAGTAAGTCCAAAGTTTGATTTTATCCCCAAAGTTAAGTCCCAAGTTTGATTCTGCCTCCAAAGTTAAGTCCCAAGTTTTATTTTATCTCCAAAGTTAAATCCCAAGTTTGATTCTGCTCCCAAAGTTAAGTCCCAATTTTGATGCTACCCCCAAAGTTAAGTTACAACTTTGATTCTGCCCTCCCCCAAAGAGTTAACTCACAAGTTTGATTTTGCACACCCCCTCCCCAACCAAAGTTAAGCCTCAAGTTACGCTAATGGCGACAAGATATATCGGAACTCTCGCACTTGTGTAAAGGCAAAAGAGCATCATTTGTCTACACAGTTGCCTCTTCCTGTCTTATTTTGTCTCAAGCGCATCATCCATCCTTGGAACCTGCAGACAATAGAAGTGAACAAATGACATTCGCACTTTTCATTATTAATACAGGTATCTTTTTTGTTGCATTTCAAAACTTCTTTTAAAATACTCTAATCAATGCTTTTGTCCTGAATTCCATGGTAAATAGTGACGAAAGGCTTTGCATGATCCCAAATGTATGTTTCTAAGTTATTTCAGCCACCATCCTTAGGGAGGCAGGGATCACTGGCCCCTGTGAAAATTAGACACGAATCCCCACATTATGTTCCATGGCTGAGAGAAAAAAAACTTTATTATTATAAAGTCCTTTATAACATTAAGGTAAATTTTACTCTCGGCCTTCCAAATTATTTATTTACAAAGTCTTGCACCATCAACCGCTTTCATATTATTAGCTATATACCAAGGAAGTATTTGGGGGTGTCCAAAGGGTCCGGAATCCCCCCGAAAGACTTACTCATTACAGAAATTAAATAATAAAAATAATGAAATAACAAAAATTAAATAATGAAAATATACTTGTTCTTTAATCGATATTTATATCCACCAAACGTATTGGAAGGCAAGGATTATGTTGGGATCATGCTACTTTGAATAACAGTGGCAAAGTAGATTAATGCAAGATTTATTACTACTTATAAAGTAACATTCATAAAATATCACCAGAAACTTTGCTTTTCGTCAACTGTATCTAACAACCTTTTTTTATATTTAATAAATATTGAATTCTTTATCTATTTTACATTAATTCCCTTGCCAGGGAAGTTTTCTGTTTTTACAAATTTTGCCGTCCTTAACCACACCTAAGCTAGATAATGAATACGTGCTGTTATATCACTATTCTAACACCGTCCTTTTACCTATTCATGTAATAAAATATATTAATTAATTTGAATATATTAATTGAAGGGGTCGGGTGTAAAACATTTTGGTAATTTCTGAGTTCATTAAGAAAAAAAGATTATTAGAAGCTATACTGTAGATAAATTGTTTTCGTGTTGTGTTTACCAATTTCAGAAGGCTTCACTGAGCCCAATGCAAATTGTATGGCATGGCAATCTCACTCGACAATTGTAGGATGGCACATTTTACTTTGTAACTAAAAAATTACGAAAATGTCACTTACCATGTTTTACACCAGAACCCTTCATTTAATTTAATATAATAATTATTTTTGTTTAAACATTATTATTATTATTATTTTGAGACACTTGGTTCGGACTCCCCCGAAACATATTTCTAGTTACGTGCCTGCTATATACACGCACTGTTCATTACATAATACTAACTAACTCTCTAGCCTTCTTAAACCCGAAGGTTCATGGCTGCAGCAACACAGGCCTTAAATCTGTCCCTATCTTGAGCAAGATCTAATACTCTTTTCCATCCCTACCGATTTCCCTTAGGTCCATCTCGACGTTGTCTCTCCATCTTCGTCTTGGCCTTCCTACAGGTCTCTTACCATCAGGTTTCCCAACAAGAATCCTGTGAACTCCTCTTTCCTCTCCCATTCCTGCCACCTGGCCTGCCCACCTAAGTCTTCTTGATTTAATTATTCTAATAATATCTGGACAACAATACAAATTATGTAGTTCTAAATTATGTAACCTTCTCCACTCACCTGTCTCCTCATCCCTTTTAGGTCCAAATATTTTCCTAAGGATCTTATTTTCAAATACTCTCAATTTATGTCCCTCTTTCAATGTAAGGGACCAAGTTTCGCATCCATATAATATTATAGGCAAAATTACTGTTTTGTATATTTTAACTTTTAGTTTCTTAGATATTAAACGAGAAGACAAAAGTTTATGAAGAGAAGTAACATGCATTTCCTGAATTAAGCCTACTTTTTATTTCCTCTTTAATATAATTTCATCATTAGATAATACACATTATATAATATATACTACAGGGTGTCCCACGAACGGCGCAACTGGGAATTAAGAGTGGCGTTACTTTGTAACCGAAACCTGTACATACATAAGTCATACGCCAAATGTTAGCCCTGTCCAAGTAGATATTTTTAAACATAGAAACAACAAACGGGGTGCAGTGTTGTTCATGCAGTGTTGCCAAATGTAAGTGAAAGTGTAAATTTATTTTTCCACAAAGCATGGAAAATTGCATGTCAAACATTCGTACGGAAATTTGGACGTCAATTTCCACTTTGGGTAGGTGGACTATTTCGCCATCAATAGTTCAAGTTGAAGGCAACAAAAGGTGTGTTTAGTGATGGTCTATGACATGGAAATACTGGAAACAGGAAAAAAATAAAATGAAAATTATGGTGAAAAAAGTGTTACTTACCTACTCCTGGCAACCATGCAATGCGCGTAACAGGCAGTGTAGCTTTACAAAAGATGTTGAAAATGACAACCATTTTCCCTGAGGCATTCATCAACACGTTTTATCATGTTGGAAGCAACTTTATGCAAGCTTGATTGGTTTATATTGTTAATGGCTGTGCAAATGTATATTTTTAGATCATCAAGTGTTCTTGGGTTATGTAACGGTATATTTTGTGCTTTTAAGCTGATTCTCAGCAACATACACAATATACACTACCATACATTTTGAATCCTTGTCCCGAGGTTCAAAACTTGCAGTACCTGAAGTTCTGTGGATGCTAGTTTAGGCAATAGACACGTACCTCTTCAAATTACAACTTAACGCCCATTTCCTTTTAGATGTATATAGGTTTATTCATATTATATTTACAGAAGTTAATTCTTGGCCGTTATTCGCAAAATTACATTCCGGTGTACCCTGTCCCCCCTTCCCGAAGAGAGTGTGTAGACTCGCGTAGCCACTGGCTCCACGAGTAAAAAAAAATATAACCCTCAGTACCAAAAAAGGTGGCTGAAGGTATGTGTGTTGTGTACCCGGTTTCCCACATGAAATAAACTATTGGAACAATGTGAAAAGAGCAAGTGTGTGTATTAAAAGAAAGAAAGTTAAGATCCCCGCCGTCGGTTCACATAATAAGGAAAGAAAGCTCGCCCAGCCGCTCCCCTCAGAGAAAAAGATACCTCTTACATTGCTGTACTCCGCCAAATATCTGAGACCCACTGCTCCCCTGCCCTTCCTATTTATAGGCCCCGCTAATTACCTAAACCGTCACTGGAAACTTACCGCTCCCCCAACGGCCAAGAACCCAAAACATACAGGAATACATAGACATACACAATTTATAACATAAAAAAGGATCCAGTAATGATCGCATCATTACAGTTATTAATGTAAACTGTTTGTTTCAAATAACCCCACAGAAAAAAGTCTGGAGACGTCAGATCCGGGGAGCGACTGGGCCATAAGTTTTTGCTTATAATGTGATCGCCAAAAAACTCTGCCAACATGTCTAAAGTTTCATTAGATGTGTGACATGTTGCGGAGTCTTGTTGAAACCAACAATCACGTTCATCACGTTCCAAAAGAGAAATAAACTGTGTGATAAGGCCACGATAAACTATTCCGTCAACTGTTGTGTTGAAAAAGAATGGACCGATTATTTTTCTCCGCGAAATCGCGCACCACACACCGATCTTTTGTGGATGAAGTGATTGTTCATGTAACAAATGGGGATTGTTACTTGACCAGTGTCGAGAATTTTGACCTTTGACATATCCATTTAAGTGGAACCATGCTTCATCCGTGAAAAAAACCTTATCCAAAATATTCACACCATTGTCTCTAATAAAATTTCTAAACCACTGGCAGTATCTTACACGTGCAACTTTGTCTGCTTCCTTCAGTTCTTGCACAGCCTGTACCTTAGGTATATGCACGTAGGTGCAATTGTTTTAACGCTCGGTGAGTTGTTGTTTTTGATAGACCTGACTGTGCAGCAAGTTTACGAACAGATATCCTGGGAGATTGTGATATTCTCTGCTCCGCATCCTGCAGCACACCTTGTGTCAAAACTGGTGGTTGTCTGTAGTAGGGTTTGTCATTAACTGATTCTGTTTCACGAAATCTGGAAACAAGTCGATATATCGTCGAATTTTCTGGAACACTGTTATTCGGATATTTCTCGCGAAACAGTTTTTACACTAGCGTACGATTTTCAACAAAAATAATGTTCCACAATGAACACCCTCTCTTCCAAAGAGTACTTCATTTCACAGAACAATTCTAATCTTCCCCTACGAACAATGCGAAATGCACGGCTCAAACAGTTCTGAGTACACAACTAACTGATTCTTTTGTTCTCGTTCGGTGGGCGCTCTTATCGCATTGCATGGTTGCCAGGAGTAGGTAAGTAACACTTTTTTCACCATAATTTTCATTTTCTTTTTTCCTGTTTCCAGTATTTCCATGTCATAGACCATCACTAAACACACCTTTTGTTGCCTTCAAACATCAACAGTGTTGCCACTGTACCTCATAATTTTTTTAAAACACCCATTTGGACCGGTACGCCTTTACGAGGCATTTCAGGATTGGCTATGCGCGAAAACGATCGGTTTTCTTCTCTGAACTATAGATGGCGAAATAGTCCACCTACCCAAGGTGGAAATTGACGTCCAAATTTCCGTACGAATGTTTGACATGCAATTTTCCATGCTTTGTGGAAAAATAAATTTACACTTTCACTTACATTTGGCAACACTGCATGAACAACACTGCACCCCGTTTGTTGTTTCTATGTTTAAAAATATCTACTTGGACAGGGCCAACATTTGGTGTATGACTTATGTATGTACAGGTTTCGGTTACAAAGTAACGCCACTCTTAATTCCCAGTTGCACCGTTCGTGGGACACCCTCTATATATATAAATATTAACAAAATATGCGCATACATTATATGTGCATTATATGAATACTATACACACACACACATATCAAACTTCCCTATAGGAGCCTCCCGATGGTGTAGCAATAATGCAGTCGCCTTCTATTGCTTGTTTGCTTAAGTCTGTTTTAAGTCCACTTTGAACACAGATAGGCTAATCGGGACTGTATATAGAGTTTAAACTGAGCTCCGAACCTCTATGTACCTCCACAGGCTATCGAACCCGGGATCCTTTGATTACAAGACAACGAGGGCCTTCCAGATGACGTAATGGTAATGTCTTAGCTTTTTAATAAAGGAGTCCCGGATTTGATACTGTGGAGGTACATAGAGGTTCGGATCTCACTTTAAACTGTAGGTCCAGTCCCGATTAGTTCTGTGCACATGATGGACTTAAAACAAGAACAAAAAATATATACGTATATATTTTCCAGTTTCCTCTTCCCTTCGAAACACATCTACGTCGCTGCTACATCTAGAAAATCAATTCCTATGGCCATTTTCTTTACCGAGCTGCAATACGCTTCTGCCGTGGAAGGAGCTTCCGATCCGAAAGCATCTTCTCTGCAAACACGGCCTGATACTTTTGCCACTCCCACCCTCGGACGGTTGCTATGGAAACGGCAAGCTTTGTCTTCCCTCCCCCTCCCCATGGATTAAGCCGCGACGAAGAGGGCCAGGGTGTGCAAGGGTGCGGCAATAGGGCGATTTCAAATACTCCACACTTAAGACAAAATAATACATAATACACAATACATAATACATAACAAAACATGCATAATACATAACACAAAACATACATAATTAAGGCAAAATTTTATTTATTTTTATTCATTGGAGAAGAAATACCAAAGAAAAATACAATCCTTACATTGTAGTTTATTACAAAATAATATTGCTAAGATCTCCCATTTTGATCATTCCGCGGACAAGTAACTATCATTTGTTTGTAATAGTAACTGAATGGTAAAACAAAGGCTAGTTGTTGTTACCTCTAACGGGTTTCAAGTTACATCACGTGACTACGCCATCTTGCAGCCTTTGATTTGGCACTCAGTTATGATGGAGCCGTAACAAGACAGCATTTGTTATTACAAAACAATACAGGTTGTTTCTCCTTAAATTACAGCGTGTCCATAAATATACTGTCATACTTTAAAGTGGTATTACGTCGCTTTGGATAATCGTATTTAAATTAAATTGGTGACATTTGAAAGAAAAACTCAAATATTTTATAACTCATAGACATTGAATGTGGCCCCCACGAGTGGCCCTGCAGACATCAAGGCGATATTCCCACTCATGCCACACACGCTCCAACATATCCACAGGGATGGACTGGATTGCAGAAGTGATGCGAATTTGCAGTTCTTGCAGGTTTTGAGGCAATGGTGGTACATAGACATAATCTTTTATGTAACCCCATAAAAAAAAGTCACACACCGTCAAATCAGGCGACCTTGGCGGCCAATTGTGGAAGACATTATCATCATTTCCGGCACGTCCAATCCATCTTCCTGGAAGCCGCTCATTCAGATGTTTCCGAACATGTAAATGCCAGTGAGGAGGTGCTCCATCTTGTTGAAAAATAAATTCAATGCCTTCATTTTCTTCCAATTGTGGAAATAACCTTTCAGTGAGCATGTCAAGATAAACTGGACCTTTCACAGTGGCCTGAAACTTTAGTCTTAGATACGGTGGATTTAGGGATGTTCAACTGCTGACAAGCTCTACGTACATACTTCATAGGACTACGAACAAATGCCTCTCGCACTTGTTCCACAATTCCCTCATTGACAGATGGTCTCCCTGAATGGCCTTTCCTTTGATGCAGCCACGATCCACAAAATTTCGGTACCACTTCAAAATTGACGTGTGTGAAGGAGCCTGATTTTGAAACCTTCGCCTATAAGCACGCTGAACCTTCACCAAACTCTGCGTGGAATGATATTCTAAAACACACCAACTACGTTCTTAAATCTTCTGTAATAACAACACAAATTTAAAGGAAAACATTCACATGTAACCTGCCTGCCTGCTAAATATCCAACAATGAACCCGCATCGTCCATTGTTGTCAGGAGTTAATTTATTTCAGTTTCTATGTTTGATCTCGTTCATTGTTGTCCATTGCTGATATTGGTGTCCATTGTTGACATGCACAAAAATATTTGAGTTTTTCTTTCAAATGTCACCAATTTCATTTAAATACGATTATGCAAAGCGACGTAATACCACTTTAAAGTATGACAGTATATTTATGGGCACGGTGTATTTTCAAGCGGACGAAAGTTCAAAGTAACCACGCCGGGTCTATTTTCTATGTAATCGGACCATCTCACTTCGTTCTCCAGCAAATTAATTGTTATTATGACTTACACATTTTATTCGTTAGCCTAGTTCTGTTACACCTGTGTGGCCGCAGAATAAATTGGTCACGTTGGAAATGAATAATTTATGTGTTGTTTTGACTCTGCTGTACAAAATCATGTTTATATGTAAATTAGTCTGAACCACAGAGTATAGGAAAATAAAGGGGAATAGAGAACTTTTGTGTCACGGAAGCTGGAATTCTTGTAATAAGAGTGTATCTGGACACACACTACATAAGCCCCTGCAATACAATAAGACAGTAAGATGGAATGAGGTTTTTCTTTCTCCGACTGAACTGTCATCAAGGCTTTTGCCCCCGCCCCCTTAATCAGTAAGTCTGCGCACGGCTATGGCTTTATGGGACTGGATTACAACGTTTGTTAAATAAGTAGCTGAATTATCTGCGAGTACTAAGTCTAGACTGAAAGTAGGAGTACATAGATCATGAAATGTGTGTATTATTGTTAATTTAAGCTAGGAGAATCATTTTCGACTTGTGAATCGCAAATAGAAATTTGTCCATAATATGTATTAAATATGTACTATGTTACTGGGGATACTTACTATAAAATCAATATGCAGCAACTTTTAACGTTTCAGAACAGATTCAGAGAGAGTTTACAACGCAAATAATTTCCGCGTAATTTATAGGTTTGTTGCATTTCCGGTCAGCGAACACGCTGTCTAATGCTTGAACGAAACTCAGCGCTTCAGAAGCGCACCATCTATACGACAAATGTTTAATTGGTTGTCGGTGCAGGTGATTGAGCACGCCGTGCGGGGCAGAGATTGGTAATGGAGGCAACGATGGCCGTCACGGTGCTTCAGCGACCTCGTGGAACCTCTCGTCATATCGATCCATGTTGCGAAGTATGGAGAGCCATAGGCAAAAGAGGGGGGCAGTCAGGTGCTTGCATTCCCATGGGGACGTCGATATCCAGCTCCACGGGGAAAGGGAAAGCGTGCGACTTCGCAAGAGTGAGAGAGGGATAGATATGGAGAGAGGAGAGAGAGAGATATGAGACATACACGAAAAGAGAGAGACAGGGACAAAATGGATAGAGAAGGGGGACAGGGAAGATAGACAAAAAAGAAAGTGTGTACAAGAGAGAGATAAAGGTGGATTTAGGTAGCGTATCGCACGAACATCTTACATTAATACAATCGCTCATCATTTATGAATTGTTCCTTCTGTCGCTTGAAACTTTGTCTCAGTTCCTCTTTCTCCTGTTAACATAATGCGAGAAGCTATTGAAAAACTCATATTGAGCTTCACGAGTCGCTATTAGTGTTGGGCGATATACCGTCCAGGCGATATCAACTAGACGATATACAGGGTGTTCACAAATTATCTTTACAACTTCAATTCTAAATAACTAAATAATGGAACGACGTATCTCAGTTCTGTTTTCTTCATTTAAAAGATTAACTCTCAAAGTTTCTTTTTACCACCTCAATGCATCTCTATGTGTGCCCCCTTGTTGCCCATAGGATATCAAGGCGATACTCGATTTCCTGCCATTTCCGCTCTAGTACCTCCTCAGAAAGTGTTGCGATGGCTGCAGTAGTCCTTTGTCGTAGGACTTGAATATTGGGAACTGGCGTTCGGTACACAATATCCTTAACATAACCCCATAAAAATAAATCCAAAGGGGTTATGTCGAGTGATCTTGGTGGCCAAGTAACTGGGCCATTCCTCCCAATCCATCTACCAGGAAAATGTTCATCTAAGGTCGATGTCTCGAACCTCGTGAGGCTTTTCAGACCCCCAAATTCGACAGTTATGCCTATTCAATTTTTTATGAGAAAAGGAAACACACTGTGCCTTCTCCTGTGGAGTAGTCATTTTGTGGAAATGGATCTCACCTCTTCACCACTTACTCAATGTACCTGAAAAAAACAGTAAACAAAACTTTGAGAGTTTCTCTTTTACATGAAGGCAACAGAACTGAGATACCTCGTTCCACTATTTAGTTATTTAGATTTGAAGTTGTAAAGATAATTTATGGACACCCTGTATATCACAATATATTGGCGATATACAGGGTGGTCACGAATTAAGGGGGCACCTTTTGTCACTGTAACTTTTCTATTAATTGATCTAATATTTTTCTTTCCTTCTTATCTTTCTTGACACGTATGTAAAATCTAACACACATAGTGGAAGAAGTGGATGTTATTTAGAATGGCAGCAAGTCGCCTAAGTATTGAGCAGCGTGTCAAATGTGAACATGCGTTCTCCATTACCAATAACGTGTAGCTGAAGTTGAGCGACGAATTTGCAGGAATGTGGACCTCTAGCACTTAAGAGTGATATAATCTTAAGAATCAACAAGCTCTTTGATGAAACCGGAAGCGTATTTACAAACCCGATAGTGCTGCAGAACTAGAGGTATATAAAGCTTTCTTATTGGCTGTGTGCACCGGAAGTGTTTATGTTCCGTGTCCATTGTTCCTTGTTTCTTCGTATGGAAAAATAAGACTCGTGTTTATATAGTAATAAAGTTTGTAATCAGATTGTCGAGATTATGTTAAGAAATATACGTTTATATAATAAATATAATGTTTAAAATGATATACGTCGAACATACATAATTTTCTCAATTGTCATTGGTAGTTACAATGTTTGCACTGATGTGACTTTAAATAGAAAAATCATTCACTTTAAGATGAGTTCTGATTTCTGACTTCTAAAACATTGATTTAAATAATTGTGCTAAAATATCAACCTTAGTACAAATGGGTTTTTTGTCTTGTTGGAATGGATATTTGAAATCTACACTGTTAATTTGAACCCTGCCATCTAGCGTTAACTTGAAGAAACGCTGCATTAACTTCCGGAATGGCAGCCAATCAGAAGCCAGTTTTGTAGTACTATAGGGTTTGTAAATACGCCAACCGGAATTGTTTCAGACCTTAAAAATCTGTTAAGCCACGAATAGATAGAAGGAAAGACTATTACGTGTCCAGATTGCATTGGTTTAAATGGAGCTGAAATTGATAATTATGTGAAAAGAGATACAATTGTCGTTGTGATATCTGAGTTCCTATCTTCAGAAAATAAAAAGTTGCCAATATTATACATATGTTCTCATTGTTAAACGTAATTGATGATCAAAAGGTGACCCCATAATTTGTGGCCAGCCTGTCCTATATCGTGTCAGCGATATATCGTCACGATATTTGGCAAAATATATCGTAGAGACGATATATCGCCGATGTCACGATACATAAAACATATCGCGATATCAAATTTCCGATATTGTCAATCCCTAGTAGCTTTTCCTTTAGTTACGACCAGAGGGGGGGGGGAGGGGGGTGACCAGTCTCAGTATAGACCTTTTCAAAAATCTGCTATGATATTCCAAAGCTCTGAAAAATCATCAGTTTATGATCTATTCTAGAGGACTCATGTGATTGGCTTTTGCTATCGTTTAGATTTCTGCAGTGGCGGCGTTTAACCCCGCACTATGCTAAACCTTATCTACAAAGGGAAGTTATGCCCCCCCCCCCCAGTTTTGGCACCCAGCCCCCCTTAGTTTTCGAACCCAATCGCCGCCACTGGATTTCTGTGATAGAAAATAGGTTTGCGGCGCCACGAAACTATTAGACATACCTAGACAATAGCAAAAGCAAACCACATGAAAAGTCGCTCGAATGCTCTACAAAAAATCCTAAGCAGGTATAATTTTTCTAAATTCTAATGTAGTAGCGGTTTATCGAAACAGTATATGTTGAGTCATGCCTGGGAATCAGTATCACTTTCATCAGAACACATGCTTGCCAAATGAACGCATGTAGTGTCGTAGTCATCATTCACTATGCTTAACACAATGTGAGATTAAGGGGAAAAAATAATACGTTATTTTTGACTGTCACTTTTAACAGCGTGTAACACTTTGATACTTTTCGTTAAACCAGTCGCAAGAAATGTATGATTTTACTTTGCAAAGTGAGGATTTATTTCAGTCGAGATGCACTTTAATGCATCAGTTTATGTTCCTTGATGCACCTTCCTGCATCTTTTTGGATGACACTTAAACGTTTGGTCTGAGCTACAGAGTTTATGTGCATCATCGAAAAAGATGCATTCTGGTGCATCAAATGCATCAAGGTGCATCAACTGATGCATTGAAGTGCATCTCGACTGTAATAAGTCCTCAGTTGAATCAAATGATGCACTTTGGTGTTTCTTTCACGACATACAAAAATGCACCCAAATGCATCAAATGCGAATCTGATTCTTTGAAGAAGCCATAAAACACACTTTAGTGCATCGATCGATGCATTCTGGTGCATCAATCGATATGATGCATTTAGTTCTCTGAGTGCAGGTGCACCATGCAGAAAACGAACTGTCTCGGGCTGCCAGCAGCCATGTCGTGTAAGTTATTTTGGAACCCCTGGCGTCGTAGGGACTGTGCAGACCAGTCCTCCACGGAGGTCGACTATTCGTCGTTACTCTATACAATGCATGTCAACAATCAAAAGTTTGACACCAACAATTTTCTCTAATAAGATGTAGAAACGTGAATCAACATGATTAAGCATCATTTTCTAAGCCAACTGTAAGCCATGGGGGGCCACCTTGGGAACAGATGTAACTTTTCGTAATTCTTTTTCTTTAAAAGAAAAGTTAAGAACAATGTTACAAAATATCCATTTTGTACACGTTGTTAAATAGTTGTAGGGTTTTTCTTTTAATTTCAGAAATTTATATCTCATTATATTGACTTAGAAGCTTAACTTGAACCAGGTTCACCTACATTATTGGCATGTATTGTACAGTTATATTATGCAAATTAACCACAACAACCTCCTCCTCCTCCTCCTGCAGCTGCTGCTGCTGTTGTTGTTGTTGTTCCGCGGAAAAAGTGAGTACTACTTTCTCAACGTTTCTCTCTACCGCGTCTCTCATTTCCCAATTATGAATAACTGGGAATATGAATGAACAAAGCATGAAAAGACAGAAGGTTGAAGAATTCAGGAAAAATTCTAGGGCCAATACACTTTGAATAAATACCCATAAAGTTGTTCAAAATACTTATTACTATTAGTGTGAAAGCATTTCACTAC
This sequence comes from Lepisma saccharinum, assembly GCF_977018435.1. Classification (NCBI taxonomy): domain Eukaryota; kingdom Metazoa; phylum Arthropoda; class Insecta; order Zygentoma; family Lepismatidae; genus Lepisma; species Lepisma saccharinum. The sequence continues at coordinate 16,426,573 of NC_139257.1, forward strand.
AAATATATGTATCCAGAGGGTGGAGGGTGGCCACTCAAGGATCATTATAACATTCAAGTATAATTCCCAGTTACAAGGAGAACTTTCTAAAAATTTTCGCAGCAATTATTTTATATATTGATACAAATTATACTGTTTGTAACGTAACTCAGTAAAGAAAAGGGATATGATAAATTGAATGGGCATTCACAAAGAACATTCATGCACAGGCCAGGATTTGAACCCGGAATTCCTGGCGTCGTAGCACGCTGTGCTAAACACTCCGTCATGGGGTCGGCAGTCCTGCTATTTCTGTGAGATAAACAAACAAATTAACAAAAAAAAAACCTTTTGATTGAGTTGCTATTTTAAGTCTACTTTATGCACAGAAATGCTTATCGGGACTGGACCTATAGTTTCAAGTGGAATCAGAACTACTATGGGCCTCCACTGGGTATCAAACCCGGAACCCCTTGATTACGAGGAGATGACGTTAACAATACTTTTTTAATTCATCCAAGAACTTACATGTACAAAAGGTAAAGGTAAAGTGTTCCCCTGTGCTTAGCACCACGCCATGAAGGCGTATAGGGGGTGTGGGGGTAACGCCCCACACTTTCTTGATCCGGTCGTGAATGGGGGTGATGTGATCAGCATCACGCCCCTGACCGCCTTTACCCCCCAGGGTTTCCCCCAGGTACCCATGTTATTCGACGCTGGGTGGGCGCCGGGGCCGCTTCCACCGTTAAAAAGTTCCCGGATTTGAACCGGCCGGGGATCGAATCCGGGACCTTGAGCATGGTAGTCAGACGCGTTACCGACTTTTTTTAAATTTTTTTTTAAAGGAATACCCATATGCGGTGGTATCCCCCGTCATTCACACTTTTTCAACTTTTACACTTTTCAATTTTTACATTATTCTCAGTTTTTTCACGTTTGGACAAACACAAATACCCATGCCTTACCCGGGACTCGAACCCGGAACCCCTGGCGTTGCAGCGCGCTGTGCTAACCACTCCGCCAAAGAGGTAGACAGACTGAGCCACCGCGGCCAACCAAGAACTTACATGTACATATAGGAATATGAGGATTACATTTTAGTATTATTACATGTATTAACTATGAGACTATGAAGCTATATTTAAATGTACGTACACTACATTTAAGTATAAACTACATTTAGGTACAGACAGTGGCGCAACCACAGGGAAGGGGGCATTGCCACCCCCAACTTCGACGGAAGTCAATTCTAGGCGGGGGAGCAAGGGGGTGACAATCATTGACGGCCAAGGGCACCTACAAGGAGGGCACAGAGGAGCAATTACCCCCTCGATTTCAAATTTTATGCAAATAAAAGTACATTTCGTAAAATTTTCTTGCTCGCTTCGCTCCCAATGCCTGCTTTTCTAATTTTCTTCAAGTTCAGAGCAGTAGCTAGGGGAGCGGTGGGAGTCGGCCTTGGGCGCCGAACGATCTAAATGAAAAAAAGTTGTAAAAGAGAGAATGCCATGGCGCCCCGTGAAATTATTTGCGCCATATTAAATCAATATTGTTTTCAATTGCAAAATTTGGATCTAAAAATTTTCTGTAATGTAATGTACTTAAATAATGGGTTGTATATATGTATTGAATAAACTTTGAATATGTACACAATTTAGTGTTAGCATGTTGCATAAAGTATTTTCTTATTGTATGTCACTCTATGTTGCATATGTGTAAAAGATATGCTCTACATGAAAGTTATACATGTTATATGTACAAAAAGAACTATCTTCGGAATGCATTTCTCATTCATTTTCTGCCATTCAAAAATACAGTTTATGTGCTTGTTTTTCATTATCAGCTAATGTGAAATTGACGGTGTTGAAACAATATTTCAAATCGTTTGACCAAACAAATTCTTTAGCACCGACTTCTACCCCATTCTTGCGTAATTTATGAGGATAATCACGTATTTGATGCTACTACTACTACCACTACTAGTATTATTATTATTAATATTATTGGTACATTTACCTTGCACTCAGAGAACTAAATACATCATATCGATTGATGCATCAAAATGCATCGATTGATGCACTAAAGTGTGTCAGTCGAGATGCACTTCAATGCATCAGTTGATGCGTTTTCATGCACCTTGATGCGATTTGATGCACCGGAATGCATCTTTTTCGATGATGTACTTAAACGTTTCGTCTGAGCTACATAAAGTCTGTAGCTCGGTGCATCATACAAAAAGATTCAGGGAAGTGCATCAAGGAACATCAACTGATGCATTGAAGTGTACCTCGACTGAAATAAATCCTCACTTGAATCAAATGATGCACTTTGGTGTTTCTTTCACGACATACAAAAATGCACCCAAATGCATCAAATGTGAATCTGATTCTTTGAAGAAGCCATAAAACACACTTTAGTGCATCAATCGATGCATTCTGGTGCATTAATCGATATGATGCATTTTGTTTGCTGTGTGTGGTACTTGCCCCCCCACCCCCAGACAAAAATTTGTGGTTGCACCTCTGGGTGCAGAGTACAATAGCAATTTTTCGTAACATTTGTTCCCGGTTAGTGGATGATTTTTTTCACAGTGCTCTTTCAAGAATAAACTGAAGTCTCTTGGAACACTCCTCTGTTCATTCCGAAATACATTGCATATACCGTGCGTTCGTTCTGGCTCTGGGCCGAGATAGCGCGTGACTGCAGAACGGCGAGGCACGTCGCGGATGCCGGCATTTTCGACCCGTGGCGTCCCGCCTATTTTTAAGCTCATATCTTTAGCATTCAGAAAATCGTATTTATATTGTAGAACGATTACTAACCAGTGTTGTAAGAATTGTTCAAAGTGGTGGTCAACTGCATTCACACATCTTTTGATGAAATTTTGATTAATACTGTTCTACTTGTGGCCTCCCCGATGGCGCAGTGGTAGCGTCGTCGCCTTGTAATCAAGGGGTCCAGGGTTCGATTCCCGGTGGAGTCACATAGTGGTTCGGATCCCACTTTAAACTGTAGGTCCAGTCCCGATTGCGTATTTACAAACCCGATAGTGCTGCAGAACCAGAGGTATATGAAGCTTTCTTATTGGCTGTGTGCACCGGAAGTGTTTATGTTCCGTGTCCATTGTTCCTTGTTTCTTCGTATGGAAAAATAAGACTCGTGATTATATAGTAATAAAGTTTGTAATCAGATTGTCGAGCTTATGTTAAGAAATATACGTTTATATAATAAATATAATGTTTAAAATGATATACGTCGAACATACATAATTTTCTCAATTGTCATTGGTAGTTACAATGTTTGCACTGATGTGACTTTAAATAGAAAAATCATTCACTTCAAGATGAGTTCTGATTTCTAACTTCTAAAACATTGATTTAAACAATTGTGGTAAAATATCAACCTTAGTACAAATGGGTTTCTTGTCTTGTTGGAATGGATATTTGAAATCTACACTGTTAATTTGAACCCTGCCATCTAGCGTTAACTTGAAGGAACGCTGCATCAACTTCCGGAATGGCAGCCAATCAGAAGCCAAATATCGCTGGAGGTTCTGCAGTACTATAGGGTTTGTAAATACGCGTCCCGATTAGCCTTACTGTGCATAAAGTGGACTTAAAACAACAAATCAATCAATATTTGTTCTGTTTGCAAGTTGTTTTCTTGCCATTGTTTCAAAGCATGTAAATAATAATATATTCAATGAATAAGTTAATTTCATTAAGTTTGAACAATTTTTATTTCATTACGCAAAGATAAAGTTGAGAGAAAATTAGAAGGAAAGTTTTACTCATGCGAGTGTTCTTACGGATTATACACTGTACGCAAGTTGTCAGTGCAGTTACAGAGTTGTTATTCTGTGCAAGAAAACCAGGGTTGGTTTTTCGAAAAACCCCAACCAGGGTGAGTTTTATCGTGTTTTTTTTAAAAAAACCGGACAAAACTGGGGTTTATTGGTTTTTTCAGGTTAATGAATGAAAATTAAAAATGAAATACATTTTTCTCTCATAGTAATATATTGGAACATTCAATTTGTATTGTTTTAGTTCATTGAATCAAAGCTATTTAATATTTTCTGTTAACATAGTTAAGAATTGACGATCAAGGTCTCACACCTTGAGATGATTAAACTCAATACATACATAACCCGTCCCGCAACAAACAATTGAGGGCCCCGGCCTACACACAGACTGACAGCCGGTCGGACTCCCACCTGATCCTACTCTGAGGTGGAAGATTATGCAACCAGTTACGGGGTGGCATGTTGTCAGTACGATGAACCCCCAGTCCTCGTTGTAGGTCTTCATAACCGGGTTATGCTACTCATTCGTAGCTCCCCAAATTAATTGTAACGGTGAGTGTTCACCAGTCTCACTGGTAACTGGCGTAACAGTTAATAAATCTGATCAGTTCCCAGGGTTACGCAATGCAATACTATACTAATACTTGATAGCTGTGGTGGTTTAGTAAACCTCCGTGACAGAGTGATTAGCACAGCACACTGTAAAGCCAGAGGTCCCTGGTTAGAATCCTGGTTCGGACGTGGATGTTTGTTTGTCCCAATAAAAATACGGAGAAAATAAAGAAAATTGATGTGTGTGAAAATAGAGAAAATAGAGAGAAAAATGGGGATAGTACTGCTTAGGGGTATTACTTTTATTACAAATGTAAAAAAAAAAGTAGACAGACTGTGTGACTGCTCATGCAGAAGACCCGGATTCGAATCTTGGGGTGAGTGATCTAAGATCAGAAATTTTCTGGTCTTGTCAATACATAAAGCAGCTCTGGAACTCACCCAGCCTAAAATCAATGGGTCCTGGGGAGGGGGGGGGGTAAAGGCAGCCGGAGTTTGGTTGTGATAACATCACCTCCAAAATGGCAGAGATCAAGAATATGTCGGGCCCTAACCTCATATCCCCTGAATGTGCTTTTATGGCGCGGTGCTATATGCACGGGGAACTTTACTTTTGCAACATACGGAAGCTGCACACACACCCTTTTAAATCTGCTTGAATACAGTTTGTTCACAGTTGTGTTTTCTCATCATCTTTTTGAATGTTTCAAGTTTAAATATCTCCTCCGTGTATTAACCATGCCAAAATTATAAGGCTGACATATTTAATTGTCTTGACTGATTTATCCAAATCGAATACCATATCGATCCCCCAAAATATCTCGTCGCTATGAAACTAACATTTCCCATGAACAAAACATTAGTGACCCCAATTTGGATCCCAACATACATATGCACTATATTTAAAAAAAATATTTGTCAAGCAAATCCCTGCAGAATTCATAAAATTGTGACAACTTTTGCATTGTGTACAGAGATTCTTACCTCCAACAGACAGCTTGAAGAACAATCACAAGAAATATGTAGAATTACGAGAAATAAGTATCAAATGAAGTTACCAAGATCCTCGTCGGCATTGTTGATAGGCTTTAGGACTCCGTTTATCTTGTGCATAATGGCTGCTCCCGTGGCGGTAGGAGATGCATCCGACATGAGGTATAAGTCTTTGTAAGGATAATATACAGTGCGTACTAAGTCCTTAGATAGCAGATCCTTGACATCCTGGAATTCCTTCTGATGAACATCTGTCCATGACCAGCGCACTCCATTCTTCAACAAACCATACGTATAAACTGGCGACACAGTCAGCTAGGTTTGGCAGGTACGAAGCAATACGCGACCATACCGAGAAATGACTTCAATTCGCCGACATTAGTGGGTGGCTTACACTGAATTATTTTATCAATGTTTTCTTTCAGAGGACGAATTCCCTCCTGTGAAAGAGAATGTCCCAGATACTTCACATTTTGCACGAAGAACGCAGACTTTTGTTCATTTGCCGTATGCGGACGCCATAATCGGAGAAAAGATTCGGCACCTTTCGTGTGTTATCATAACACTCTTCAAGAGTAACTCCTCCTACTAAAATGTCGTCTTGGAAAATGGAAACCTTGTCTACACCCATCAATATCTGCTCTATCGTGGCTTGGAAAATGGCACTGGCAGAGTTTACTCCGAAGGGAAGCTTCAACTGTCTGAATAACCCGAATTCCGTGTTGAAGACAAGGACCTTCTGAGCCTATAGAGATAGGCGTAACTGAAGGTAAGCCCTTCGAAGGTCAAATGAAACGAACCAACTGCAACCAACCATCTTGTTGAAGAGGTCCTCTATTTTAGGTAAGGGATGTCCCATCTTCCTAAGTTGAGGATTTACAGTTCTCTTGTAGGACACACATAGCCTTAATTCACAGTTTTTCTTACGACAACAACAAGAGGAGAAACCCACGATGGTGATTTGATCGGTTCAATGACTCCGTCACTAACCAACTTCTGCAATTCATCTTTGACTGGTTCCTTTAGCGAGTACGGGACGTCGTAATATCTCTTGAACACCGGTGTAGCATCGTCTTTCAATGGCAAGTCTATCTCGAAGCGCTTGATCGACTTGGACATGTCACCATCAAAAGGTATAGGAAAATCTTTCCTTAGATTCGCAACCAGTTCCTTTATTGCTGATGATTCAACAGCAGTTGCAACCATCTGAGGAACATGTGAAACAAAAATGTTTCGCCATTCAGGCATGAAAATATCAATCCAAGACAAACCCATAATAGAGCGATTCAATTTTGTCTTTACAACAATCATATCTAAGTTATGTTTCATTCTTGGAAATACAACTTCAACGTTAACTTTTACTAAAACACCAAGATTATTACCATTTGCTGCTTTCAAGATGATAGGAAAATTGTGTATAGTGCAACCTCGCAATGAAGACTCAAATTGTCTACTGTCAATTAAAGTATAAACAAAACCTGTATCCACTAGGAATGGAATCTTAGAATTGTTGACTTCTAAGTCGATTAATAATGATCCCTGTGTATGCCAAACAGATTAACTTTCTTTAGTAACGAAAGTAGTAAACATTTCAGGACACTGAGCATTACATTGGATACCAGCGGCGCTTTAATCAACAAATTCGTTCTTAGATTTTTCTTCTTGAATATCTGCAAATTTGTGATCTATGGGAATGCATGGCACATTAAAATCTGAAAAATCAATGGATGATTCTCGGATTATATGTTTGAAATTGCTGTGATTGTTAGGTTCAATCGTAGGTTTTGAATTAGCTGGAACACTGGTAGATATTTCATTAATACGTGTATTAAGCACAATGTTTGTGCTAGAAACCAATTTGTTTTTGCTAGAATTGTTATATTCTCTCTTCTTGCAGGCTGTTAAGAAATGATTTTTCTTTTTACAATATCTGCAAGTAGCTCCGAAAGCTGGGCATTTCCCGTTAGGATGAAAAGAATTACAATTATCAGACGGTTTACCAGAATCATTGTTTGATGTGTTACCAATATTCCTTGAATCAGTTTTATTTTGTCTGATGTTCATTCGAAGATTGCCATTGTACCTGTTTTGGATTTGCGAAGTGAATTCAGTCGGAGTTCCAGAATGTTCCACAGCATTCTTTGAGTGACTTTGGTTAACAATTCCCTCATTCAATTCAAGCTCGTTAAGATACATGGCCGTATCTATTGCCTTTTTCAAGGTCAAATCAGGATCTGATAACAGTCTATTTCTAACGCACACACTTCATACCAAGAATAAATACGTCGCGGCACATTGAATCAACAAGATCACCAAATTCACATTTTGAGGCTTGCTCTTTGATTTGCACAATGAAATCAGGAATGCTTTGATTACATTTCTGTTTAATAAGAAAAAATTTATGCCTTTCAAGTACAAGATTCTTCTTGGGCTCATAATGGCGGATCAATGTTTGTTGAATTTGAGCAAGACTGAGCTCTGATATTGATTTAGGCTGTATAAGATTATACAAATCAGCATACGATCTGTGCCCTATTGCTGCTAATTGAGCATGTTTAGCCTTATCATCGGGAATGTATGAAGCTTTGCAGAAATGTTCGAATCTATCGAAGTATTGTTTAATACTTTCCTGCTCCCTGCAGAATTCAGAAAATTGTGACAACATTTGCATTGTGTACAGAGATTCTTACCTTCAACAGACAGCTTGAAGAACAATCACGAGAAATATGTAGAATTACGAGATATAAGTGCCAAATGAAGTTCCCAATATCCTCGTCGCTATTGTTGAGTTTCGGGTTCGTTCTGTTCTTCGGTAGTCCAGGAAATGGAGTTAAGAATAAGACTAAAGTTCCAACACAAACAAAACTGTATAATTCACGAAAACAATAACAGAATTAGTACATCAACTTACATAATGATATAACTGCAAGAAGTCTCGTCGCGAAGGACGGCTATGACTTTCGATCGCGTGGAAACAACCCAGTGTTTGTTAGAGAGGAGGACTATCTCCCAGTACCTGCTACTGAAGATCTAGTGGAGCCTCCAAATGCGGCCTGCGACAATCAACCGGTTAGGAGATTACAGAGACCAAGACGACCGCCTGACCGCTATGGGCAAACTCCATGAAACGGAAGTCTCCTCAGCCAAAAAGGGGAAGAGATCCCATCCTCGTCGCGATTGTTGAGTTTCGGGTTCGTTGAAGTTCCAACACAAACAAAAGTGTATAATTCACCAACACAATAACAGAATAAGTACAACAACTTACATATTGGTATAAATGAAAGAAGTCTCGTCACGAAGGACGGCTATGACTTTGAGACATACATGACAGGAGCAATACAAAAACTGATGACAAACAACACTTAATAATCACGTCTGGCGTTCACTGCTGATGCAGATCAAGTCCGGCGTATATGTTCAATCGGTATACGACACTAACCACACATTCGCACACATTATTAGCATTTTACCAACTATAACGACGCTTACAAACAATGAAGTCAGTGGCGGCTTGTAATCACACATTCGCGATTATCTCGAAAACGGCTCGTTTGCTGACCAATGTTTACTGAGACTTTTTTGCTTCTATTATCGTGTACTTTCACCTGTGTCAGTTTGCGCTATTACTTTTGAGACACCCTGTATAAACCAGACAGTAAAAATAAAATCAGTTGTGCCTATTTATAAATACAGTACAATTAAAATGTTTCAGACGTGACGTTAAAGTGTATTTTCTCTCCACTTGAATTCGATAAGTGACGGATCATACACTGCCATTGTAAAACGATATATCGTTATAAAAGATTAAGAACCTTCAAGATGAGACGTACATACATTTTAATATCGTAAAGCACACAGGATCATACGAGAGTCAATTTGAGAGTAACGTGACACCCCTTGTTTGCAAACGCAATTGAACCGCCATTCTCCAGGTGCACACTCCATCTTCCTGTGTGCGTACGTGTATGTGCAGGTGAAGTAAACACGGCGGACAAGATCGGCAAGCATCGATTGATTGGCGAAGAGAGTCTCTGTACACGCGTCGCAATGCACGCCCGTGATCCATGTTTGCTTGCGGGCGGTGGAGTGTTTGCACAAGACTCATGCACAGGATCGGTCGTTGAGGCCAACACCTGCAGCGCCCTCTGATAACACTCTCAAGAAATGACTTCGGGACCGTGCTTCGATCAATGCGAAGTGTTTCAGCTCCACAATTGGAGGAGGGAAGTTTCAACATATCGCTGGCAGGTTTCAGAGATTAAAATAAAGCAAGTTATTTACACCTGCTGCAAGTAAGGTTAGCAGATTACAAACTTCAAATGAGAGGACATTTTTAGATTTCACCAAAGAGTTTACAGAAGTGTTATACTACTGGGAAACCCTCTTAATTGCGTAGCGAGAAATATAATTGAAGGGCTCGTTTTATAGAATAAAAAAATCCTATTTCGAAAACAAAAATGTATCCTTTTTCGAAAAAAATCGTTTTTTGAAAAAAAAAATCGTTTTTCGCTTTTCCCTTTTTTGTCTTTTGAATTTTTTTTCGCATTTCCATTTTTCGTATTCGAAAATATGATTTTTCGATTTTCAATTTTTCAAAAAAAAAGAGGCCATCCCTATTTTAAACCTTATGTATAAATTTATTGAATCACAAATATCTATTATTGCCATTGTACGCAATTTGGATAGTCTACGTAATAGCTTTGTATCAAGAGAGGCTTGTGAATCGCAATCTGCTTGGCATGCTGGGGTAATAAATAGAGCCTCTGTGTGTGTGAAGTAGATAGGTGAAGCTGAAAAACCACTCTTATATAAACATTTTCTTTATGAATATTGATCTCCATATAGATATAAGAAAGTTAATTTTAATCACAACCATTCAAAACTTATTTTTTAAAAATACTAAGATAAGAAAACGAAGAGGTATACTTTTCTAATGGTGTTCATTTCAGTCATTAGACATAGGAAAGCAAAAACTTGTTACAACAAGTAGCTCAGGTTTTTGTTTATTGAATAAAATTATTATTATTAAAGGCTTTCATTTTTGTGTTACAAATTGTTATGGTTGCTATAAAAAGTCTAATGTCAAAGTATTATTATTGAACTGACATTACAAGTCAGCTCGAATAAAGCGGTATCTGATCACTCATTTTGATAATATCGTTACACCTAAAGCATGGTAACTACAACAATTTCTTGAACAACCCTCAAACAAATCGCATGTAGCACCACCGAAAAAAATAATTCGGATGAAATATCATGTTTGTATGATAGTAAACATACAAGTGAATCATATTTGCTGTAAATAATTTAGAAATTTATTTTAATTTGTAAATCAGATTTTTTTAAACATCAACTTTCAATATCTCGGAACCTGCATTTTGTCACTTACCATGTTATACACCCGTGCCCTTGTATTTATACAAGTAAACTCCTACATTACCGATTACGAAAATATTAATGTAGAGTTTCAGGTTAACAACTATTGTATAATTTGCAATTAAAATGTATATACCGTATGTAGTATTTCATCGCCCTTTATTTAAACATTCGGTATTTCAATAGTTATTGGGGTCCCGGGTTCGATACCTGTTTGGAAGCACATAGTGGTTCGGATCCCACTTTAAATTGTAGATTTATTGATTTATTTATTTCAGAAATTGAATACAACAGGTATATTACCCATTAATGGCGTTCATTATATAATAATTTTGTGATAACATATTGAAAAATTGCACAGATCAATGTAGTTTATAGACACAAAACATTTAACAAACATACAAGTCTTAAGTTCAATCGTAATTTATGTAATTTTAGTATATTCCTTCTCAAAATTGCGGTCGGGCAAAATAAGTCCTCACTTTTTTCACTTTTGATGGTATCATTAAATGTTTTACACATATTCCAAATTGTAGATATTGTCAAAGCGTTGGTTCTATTACGACGGAGGCTGAAGAGTTGCCTTGTTGGTCGTAATTTGCTTGACGGGACGTAGAAGTCGAACTGTGACAGGGCGAAAGGAGCTTCAATAAGATTATTTAAAATTTGTGGAGAAAAATGAGCTGATGCATGATGTTGAGAGTTGTTAGGTTAAAATATCTGAAAAGGCTCTAACGGGATTCCATTTGAGGGTATATACCATCTAGTTTGTACTTTAAGTGTCTTAAGAATTTACTTTGAATTTGTTCTATTTTGTTTACATCTTGCTGGGCTTGAGGGTGTCACACTATGCTTGCGTATTGAATTTTCGCTCTAACGTAAGCATTATAGAGCATCATTAAGCTTCCGACATTTTTGAACTCCTTGCATGTACGCATTATAAATCCCAGAAGTCTGTAAGCCTCGTTTGTTATGGAGTTAACATTCCCGTGAAATGTAAGTTTAGAATCAAGCAGAACTCCTAGATCTTTGATTGTTTCTACAAGTTTTAATTTTTGTTTATTTATGCAATATTCGCATTTCATTGATGTAGTGTTTCGAGTATGACATTTGGTAACATTTTTCGCTATTTAAGATTAGTTTGTTGCTTTCGCACCATTCCACAACTGTTTATGTCCGCTTGTAACTCGGTGCAGTCACTGTAACTGCAAATTGTTTTGTATATTTTTAAATCGTCCGCAAAAAAGTAGTTTACCCGATTGATTCAGATGTTCGTGAAGATCATTTATGTACATGAGAAAGAATAAGGGACCAAGGTTAGAGTCTTGGGGAACTCCGGATGTAGCTTCAAATTCATCGGAATTATTTCCCTGAAACGTGACGTACTGTTTGCTGTTTGTTAAGTAGGATTAGCCTTACAGTGAATAAAGTGGACTTAAAACACCAACTCAATCAATCAATCCAAAAATGTCAATAGTTATTATTTTAAAAAGAAAAAGAAGACAAAACTAGACTCAATTTTTGTGTCTTTTATTATTATTATTATAGGTTGTGAAACTTGGTCACAATATTAACAATTATTTACAAACATAAAATTTTGTTACGAATCTTGAAGTTGAAACAGTTGTCTAAACCATTGGTTCTCAAACTGTTGTACGCGTACCCCCAGGGGTACATGAACGACTTGAAGAGAAATGTCGAGAATATCTACAACAATACTTTTGCTTCAGGTGTACAGAGCAGACTTCATTGTTTCAGACTACATAGTTTTAACACTCAACAGGAAAACAAGGCTGATTTCGCCACTGACATTCTTATCTTTGTTTCATATGTTTTGATACTCCTTCGAAATCTCTACCCATTTTATTCTTCAACTCAAAAACCCACAAACGTTTGTTAAAAGTGTAAAAACGTCACGAGTACGACTGGGTATATTGTTGGTGAAGTTTACAAGCATGGTGCAATAATACAGGCGACGTACTGATAATACCAAATGGTGCCAAACTTGCATGTGCATTGTTAAATTGTGTGAAGTTAACGTGAGCACGCAACAGTTTGAGTAAGATCTCTACTTTTTTCAATAACTCTGGAAAAAAATGTATGAAAATGAAAGTTTATGGGGTAACACTTTACTATAGGGGTGACAGATTTCTTACTTTTTACAGGAGAAAGTACTTACGCAAATAATTTTCTTTAGCATTGTGGAAGTTCGTGAATGTAGTTTTGATCCATTTTAATGCGAACGCATGTTGTTTTCTGCGAAAATCTCTGTCCGACACGCTGTTTCTGCTGCCGCCATTTGCTTTCTGCGCGAGAGCACAATGTTCCGTGTGTTAGATGACGTAAACCCCGTAGTCAGTGTTTCAAACTCGTCGTGTTTTCACTATAACATGACGTGTCGAGTATTTTTTTTTATTTTTTTTTTTAACTATGCTTGCCTAACCTAACCTAACCTAATCTTACGGAAAATGGTTTGTGGGGCTAACGTGAATGGTTTTTGGGGCTAACGTCAATGGTTTGTGATGCTAACGTCTTGGTTTGTGAGGCTAACGTCAATGGTTTGTGAGGCTAACGTCAACGGTTTGCGAGATATTAGCATAATTTCAAATCCGGGCACGAAAGTAGGTATTTTCCGGTGAACAAGGTTGCAACACTGCATAAATCGACAAAACACTATCACAACGCGCGATGAACCAGTACGCTATCGCCATAATGTGTGTTGCAGAATCGAAATAAAGAGTAACAGTAAGGATCCTAAATGTAAGAAATAGACATTATTTTCGTAAGAAATTCATTATTTCACCTAAAGAAATGTCCCGCATTCCAGAATAGTACGTTAGCAATGTAAAAAAAGTGCGAAATAAATGACTTATAGGTGTCACCCCTATAGTAAAGTAGTACCAGTTTATTGTGTCTCACATTTTCATTTCTATAACTAATCATAAAGATTGTAAACATAGGAACACTCAATGAAATAATAAACGTAGGATATCAATGTTTATCTGTTTACAATCTTTCCAGAAACAGCGAGAATGCAGTTTTGCTCCATTGCAGATACACAGGTCCAACTTATCAAAAAGGCCCCACCAAGTAACTAACTAACTCTCTAGCCTTCTTAAACCCGAAGGTTTGTCTCAGCAGCAACATAGGCCTTCCATCTGTACCTATCCGTTCCCTATCCTGAGCAAAATCTATCCACTCTTTCCACCAATCAGGCAGCCAAAAAATTCCCCAAAATCCACCCTTCGGAGGAAACCTATGGTGGGGGTACATTAGACAGTTAGTTACGACTAAAGGGTACAATAAGAAAAAGTTTTGAACTGCTGGTCTAACCCCCCCCCCCCCCCAAAAAAAGACATTTCCCCATTTTCCTGAAAATCCGCCAGGACCATTTTTTGGACCCGAAAAAGAGGACATGTCTGGGTAAAAGTGGACGTCTGCTAATGTTAGCTGCAAGTTACGCACAGTGGTGGCGCCAGAATTAAATATCTAGGTGTGCTGAAGGGGTGCGGAATGAAATTTTGGAGGTGTGACGTTGATAATAAAGAAAACATGAAACATACTTGCATGCTTTAACCACCACATCAAACACCAATCAACTTCTAACATGAAAATACACCAATGAAATTGAAGACTGATTGATTGATTAGCATCAATAACTTAATTTTCAAATTTATTAACTATATAACAAAGATAATAGCGAAAGAAAGGCACCAGCCGCTGATAATTATAGAGACTGTCCCCAGTAGAGGAAAGCAAGTGCGTGTTTTCTTTCAGATTAGGGTCAATTGTGTCTGTTAACAGCGGTCTCACTCCAACACTAGAGTGCGCGTCAAATCTCCTGCATATGGCGATAGCCAATAGCAGCGTACTGCAGCGGTGCCATGTCGAAATCTCACACGGAAAAAGAGACAGCGTGGTTGACCGAAACGCCTTGTCACGAAACTAGGCAACGCCGCACGTCTGTGATTCGCTGGTGCTGTTCACCCGTTCAAGGCCATATGCAGGAGATTTGACGCGCACTCTAAACATTCTGCGCTCAATATGACGACATTGTTTTACTAAGCCATAAGTAGGACTAGGATTTTCATGACTTTGCATATATTTTTTGGTAAAGGTGATGTGTTCCATAAACATATAGAAATTTATATTATGAAGAAACTGATAAAATTAAGGTGCTTTTAAGGGAATATTTGGCCATTTCTGTGTGATATTTTGATGGATTTTCGGTCATTTTCAGCATATTTTCGCTTTTTCAAGAAATATACAGTCATTTTCAAAGTGGATTCATTCTTACTCCCATGTTCACTATAGATATTTTTTTGACTGCAGCAAAATCTTTTTCATTTCTAATTGAAAATTTAGAGAAAGTATTCATTGTGCATTGCAACTCAGGGACCATAAAATGAACTAAAAATAGTACGTATAGATATTGATGTTTCAAACAGTCCAGTTATAAGGGCATATTTTGTACAATTTTAGGTCATAAGAGCATATTTTATTTTGCATATTTTGGTAGGCTTACCATATTTTTTGGGGTCCAACCCAGGACATATTCGCGATCAACTCGTTACTGCTAAATTTCAGTTTTTTTTACAAAAATAAATTGAAATTACTTAAAAGCCTTAACATTCTATTGGAACATTAAACTATAAATTGTACAAGAAAAAATATTAACACTATTTTCTAAAATCAATCAATTAATTATCAAATGTTTAATTGAATAATACATTTTCTGATGTTTAGGTAACCTCTCTGTTCTAGGTGTGACTCAGTTGTACTATTCACTGGACATGACTTTTTTTCAGAAATGGCTTGTTTGTTTTAATAACATAATAAAATTCACAACATGAAAGTTCTGAATTAATTTTAACATTCAACAGACGTTTAACAGTGGATACTAGAAGTCTACCTCTTTCTGCAGACCAAATATTTCCCAAAATTGAAAATACTCTCTCAACTGGAGCAGATATTTCAGGCAAAGACATAGCAAACTCAACCATTTTAGAAATGTTGGTACATGAAATATCAGTATTTTAAAACAGCTTAAAAATTGGTCGTGAATATTCAATACGAGTAGCTATTTTCATGTTCAGATTCTCAGAACCCCGGACATTTTGCTATCCCGGACATCACCCCGGACAGCACTAAAAAAACAGGACTGTCCGGGCTAATCCCGGACGTATGGTAAGCCTATATTTTGGTGAAATTTCAGGTCATCAAAATCCTAGTCCTAGTCATAATGTAACATGGTAATGCAAGAGAAGAGTTGATAATGTTTTGGGTTGAAAAAAGGGGGTGCGCAAAGGGGCGCGAACGGAAATTTAGGGGTACGCAACCCTCTGGCGCCGCCACTGGGTGCGCATTATCTAATCTTAGGAAAGCGGCTGAGTTACTGTTATTTGCTCAGAAAGTATCGTGCAAGGGACAGTCTCGAAACATGCTCATTGTTTCGCTTCCATGAAATACGACCAACAGTGACATCTATGATGATTCATCCGTCCAAGTTTCAACCTGAACTCGACGAAATTAGTGGAAAAACTGTTTTCAAAAATGGTCAGAGGCGTGGCGTGCATGTAACTGGTGTTACCGCAGGTAACAGGAAAATGCAAATTATTTATATGCCTGTTTAGGGGCCCTGTTGCCGCTGCGGCCTTCAGGATCAGCAAGTGTTGTCACATTGGATTTCCAGAAAAGAGCTATATCCCGCCTAAAACGGGGATACTATTTCTCTGAAGGAACAAGAGCTAGACTGCAAAGCCAAAACTGGATTTAATTACAACCAACTGAGATCGTTTACGTAATAGACGAAAAGATAAGTACTTGATGCGATTCGTGATTTGGACAAACCTTGCTCCAAAAAACTAAGTTGGCAACAGTAGTACGTACATGTGGACTTCCTCCCACCGCTGGAGGAGGGGAATTCTGTCGTCTGCTCAACGCAGAAACGTCAAACTGACCGGAATGTGTGGTTCTTCTTCCCCTTTCCACCTCTTTGCATAGAAACAGAGATGGTTCACAAGGCTCGACTACTATTCACTGGATTTTCGCGGTAACTCTCTCATGAGTGGTAGTTCTTTCTAGGAGTGATTGTGGCTAAATATATCATTGAGCGGATTGAAACAAAAAATCCAGATCAAAGGCATGCTTCTTGGGGGGGGGGGGGGGGTGGAGATGATAACGTCTGATGGCCGGTAACACTTTCGAAAAAGTCATGCCACGCCACTGAGAATGGTCCACAAGAATGCAAAAGTGCATAGAATGTCGTGGCGAGCACTTTGAGGAAATACAATAATAAACATTATTTTATCTTCTTTCTGAATTATTATGTACCTCAAAACTTTCCTAGTGACTCTCGTATTTGCCGGCGTATAACACGCAATCCCTTTCTTGTACACATTTATAATTAATTTTCTATTTCAAAGTTTGTTTGTGTGTGGGGAAGGGGGAGGTGAATTATGGTAACATCTTCAATGATTTTGCACCCTGTGCAGAACGCTCATCCACCAACTGGATGATCGCAGCACTCCAGGCCCTCTGCAGACGAGATCCTGGTTCCAGGATTGTGGAGTCCAGACTGCAAAAGGGCTAAGCAAACACTGTCGGGGCTTAATTTGCTCGCACTGTGTGGATCCAGCTGTCCTTCCAAAGAGCGTTTAAATTCTACAGCGGAGGGAAAAGTTTTCACTCCTCAACCCTCCAAAGCGAGGGCAGCGCGTTCTGATGATTGACAGGAGAGCGGTTGGCAACTGTCTGTTCCCACTTTTTTATTGCGCTTGCGACGCTGGTCTCCAGTTGTAGTCATAAGCGACACTTAATTCAGTCCTGAACTCAGGATAGACGCAGCTTCTTGACTTCAGGCTCTGGTGATACGATGATCAGATTTTTAAAGCAACAAAACTGCACATTTTTCATATTTCCCTGAAGGAAATACGGGACAAGGCGGGAAGGCAAAAAAAGTATACATTTTAATATAAAAACTGTTTCGTCATAAATTATTATGTTTGAAAACTAATCAAATAAATACTGTGTAAATAACTTGGCACGAATGGGAGAGGAAAGAAAAGTTTACATTTTTGTTGGGAAACCTGATGGTAAGAGACCTGTAGGACAGGCGCGGATCCACGGGGAGGGCGAAAGGGGGCGATCGCCCCTCCCAATTGCCATGTTTTTAGATATATATATCAGTGGTATATACTGAGTCCAAAATCTGTGCTATCTCACTATGTCACGTGGTCCTAGGCAATGAATATAAATACATTTAACAACTAAGAAATCAGGATGCCAACTCATAAGAAATCAAGTTGCCAACTCATAGGAAATCAGGTTGCCAAATCATAGGAAATCAGGTTGCCAACTCATAGGAAATCAGGTTGCACATTCATAGGAAATCAGGTTGCCAACTCATAAGAAATCATCATGATCATCTCACTGATATGAATAATATTATTTACAATTTCTGATCGATTTTCTCCTGTATTTTATTCTCAAGACTTCAGGCAATGTGTTGAAATTAGCCACGAAAGAGAAGGAAACGTAAGAAAATACAAATCCACTCTAAAGACATTAAAAATATGGAGTTCCCAAAGGATAAAAATTAGGCCCACTACTTTTTCTTTTGTGCATAAATGATTTACCATTTAATATACAGAATACAAAGATTTTGTTGTACGCAGACGATACTAGCGCAATAATAAAGGGAAATGATGTGAACGAGATAGAAGCCAACATTGAAAAAACAATGGAAGAAATTAAATCTTGGTTTGACAGTAACAAATTACTATTGAATGAACAGAAAACAAATTACGTGCTATTTCACACTAAACAAAACAATAAAATTAAAGATGTAGTAAAGAATAGCTATCTTCCAGTAATATTAGTTAGAGAAACAAAATTTTTAGGAGTTACTATAAATGAAAATCTAAATTGGTCAAACCACGTAAAAATACTTGTTAAAAAATTAAATTCCAAAATATTTGCACTGAGGATATTAAAACAAACACTTTAAACAAATTCACTAATTCAGGTATATTATGCAATGTTTCATACTAATAAATTATGCAATAGAATTTTGGGGGAACTCTCCGGCAAGTTTAGAAGCATTTAGAAAACAAAAGCAAGCCATTAGGATTATAGCAGGTATAAAGCCTAGGGAATCGTGCAAAACGTTGTTTAAGAAATTTAAAATATTAACCCTCCCTTCTCTGTACATATATGAAATGTCATTATATGCGAGAAAAAATATTGCGCTGCGAAGTTCAATAGAACACACATATAACACCCGAAATAAACAGCTCTTAAAGCCTTACTTCACCAGGCTAACATTAGTTCAAGAAGGACCCCAACAGATAGCAATTAAAATATTCAACCATTTACCAAATGATATAAAAGCAGAAAGTATGACAAGTTTCAAAAATAAATTAAAGAAACTATTAGTTAATAAGAAATATTATAGTGTTAGTGAATATCTAGATTGTAAATTATAGAAATTTTGTAATTACATATTTTTTTATATGAAATGTACTGAACCCTCCAAATACCAATGTATATGGTTTACATGGAGTAATAAAATTGAAAAAAAAATTGAAAATATGTAAGACAAATAACATCATCACAAACGAAAACGAAAATAATCAAACACAGAACCGCCATATACTGGTGCAAGGAAGGCCAAGAAGAGATAATTTACAAAGTAATTGGCAGATATGTCCCTATGGTTGCAGAAATAACTCCCAGATCATCCAGGAGAGAAAGGAAGGATGGACTAACAGCCTCCATGAGTACAGGAGAAAGGTTAATAACGACAGATTGCTGTCGTTGACGTCTCCAACGACTTACGGTAAATGGTCGACCGGATTCACAGTTTCCAAATTTCTCAGCACACAAAATAACTTTATGTTTAAGTGCTGCATCATATGAGTGATGCTTCTCTCTCTATTTTAATGTCCGTTTGATGTGCACTTTGCAAAAGCTGGTTCACTGACCACCTATTTACAGGAAGACCAGCATAAGCACAAATCACAGAGCTCACTACTAAAAATAGACTGACTCTTTGTTGTGAAATGTTGATTGTTCTAACACAACAAATTTAAAGGAAACAAAATTTCGTTAAGGGTATTTTTTTTTTGACAATACTTCTACTTCGGTAAAACATCGAGGAGAAAAGTTGATTACTGAAATTTGCAAATACTTCGTTCTATATTATTTAATTTTATTTATTTATTTATTTGAAAAAATCCTGAATATAGATAAAATCCATTTTATATCAGGATATCAACAGAGAAAAAATAAATTAACAAATGAGAAGCACGGGTACACAAACACACATATATATAACAAGAATAAAATAATAACAACTAGGGCACAATAAATATTAATTGCTCTTCAGCTGCTTGATGCGCGCCGTTCTGATATTACATTTATATCATGGTATATTTGCCTACAGGGTTACAATTCAGGCGCCAGCCCCCAGCTCTTTTTTTAATTGCAAATATGGTCTAAGAAAGCCATGAATTTAACTAAGATAAAGCTACACATTTTGAAATATGATCTTCAAACATTTAATTTATTAATTGGATTGAATTAAAAGTAATTAATTCTTGCGCGAAAGTGGCCCTCCTCAAGAAGGCTCAACTTGTAACATGAAAAACTATGCAATAATTCTAATATATGGCCGACCCTACCATGTCGTCATATTCGGCTAGAAACAGTGAAAAAATATAATGGCATGTTTATTATTATGGTGTAATGTTACACGTGATACAGAAAACCGACAAACATTAAAAAACACATACTGTGCTCATTATTTTTTTTAAAAAAAAGGTAATGGAAATTTCCATAAGCGAACTAGAAATATTAAAAAAAAATAGCACTGAATTTGAAAATTCAGGCAGCAGGTGAAAATTTTCAGGCGTCCTGTGTTTTTCTACTCCTGTTTATGCATACATACTCTGATCAATATGCCATCGAATCAAAGGTTCACCTAAATTTTCAAGATCAAAGACCCAAGAAAAAGGTGCGCCTGGATTTCGAGGAAATACGGTATTTAAATTTCATAATACCTTTGTTGACATATGCCTGCAAATTTTGTATATAGATGTAAATTTTAATGAACAGATCGGGGCTTTGCATTCTGATCTCGCCGAGGTCCCGCAATATGTTGCTACACCAATGGAACAGTAGAGCATAGTTGTCTCCTGCTAAAAGAACCAAATAGCTATTGTTCATATAAAACAGTGCAATTGTAGGTTCGGTGAGGTGCCCGACTCTGAACTTCGCCCCTTCCAACAGTAATTTCTGGATCCGCCACTGCTGTAGGAAGGCCAAGACGAAGATTGGGGGTGGGGGCAGTGATGTGCGTCTCAACGATAGTCTACATTCTACACGTAGACTATTTTATACTCGTATTTTACGTAATCTATGTAAACAACATGGCGAAAGGTGATAACTTAGCAAAGGGCGCCTTGAAAGTAAAACAAAATTCTACTGCGTATCAGTTGCTGATGTGTGAAGAGAACTTTTCATGCTTTTCCTCCCAAATTCGAACAATTTCTTAGCTAGGAAGAAACCTAATATAAGAAATACTGTAGTGTTTTATGGGAAAAAGACCACTCTTGCCTCACGACTGCCATCTGTTGTTGTTTTTTGCATACTATTTATCTTCTTCCATAGTTGATAATAGAAGAGAAGAGAAATTTTGTTGTAAATAGGATTCTTTTCATTTCGTTAGGAACCAATATAGTTGAATATGTCACTTTCCCTTCATGAAACCCTTGAAAATGAATTTTAATGCACTTTAGATTGTCTACGTAGTCTATGTAAACTACAACCCAATGTACTCTACGCGTAGATTACGTGTAGACAACGCATGTAGACGTAAACTTATAGTCTACTGCACATCACTGCTGGGGGGATAACGTTGAGATGGACCTAAAGGAAATCGGTAAGGATTGAAAAGATTGAATTGATCTTGCCCAGGATAGGAACAGATGGAAGGTTTGTGCTGCTCCAGCGATGAACCTTCGGTTTTAAGAGGGTTAGAGAGTTAGTTACTTAGTGTAAATAAATTACATAGTGATATTCACTGCACTCCAACAAAGCAGTCCTTTAGAATTTGATTCATTGATCTTCAGTACAAACTTCTTTCCAAATAATATTTTGTAAAAGTTAACACACATGTGATTAAAGTTCACCTTATTGATCAACATAACTTTCGAAGCTTGCAGTGAAGGAGCGTTCTTCTCCACAAACCGTTCATGTACAAAAACACTCGTTCAGTGGGGGCATTAGTTCCAGGTAAACAGAGAAGAAACTCCAGTGTTTTAAGAATCGTAGAAGTGTAATTCTCTATCGATAGGGAACCCTTGATTACAATGCGACAGCATTACTACTACATTATCGGAGAGTCCCCTCTTCCTACAATCAATCATTCTTTCATTTTTCCTTCCTGAACAGTATTATAATCAGTGGCGTATCAAGGGATGGGAGAAGTGGGCGACCGCCTGAAAGGCCCTGACGTCCCATGGGGTTCATACGAAAAATGTAAAAAATGGAAGTGAGAAAAATAGATGGAAAACACTAATTTTTGTGGCCAATAAAATTACATTCTGTTTTATCTGGCTTTAAATTCTAGTTAAAAGTTATATACGTCAAATCAGGGGCGTAACATACAGCTAAAATGGTCCCGTAAAAAGTAAAAATTATTGTCGTATTTTTCATGTGAAACATTTACGCAAAAATTCACACTAACTTCCTTGGATATTTTAACTAATTTATAATTTTCTTAAATAAAAAACACTTTGTCTTCTCATTTCTTCTTTGTCTTCACCTTGCACTCCTGATTTTAATATTTTAACAATAAAGCACCTCCAACTGCCAGGAAGCAAGTGTGAGACATTTAAATGCTTGCGTTGTTTTCAACCCAAGGAGGACATGTGTAATATTAGCAGTTTTTCCTTCTTTCCTTCAGCTTAAGTTTTCAGCTTCCGGAAGACAGAGCAATACATTTTCAGCGTGAATGAAATTATTAAATATCATTTTCGTCAGTAATTTATTACTATTATTTAAATATGATATTTTGCTGATATATCTCTGAAGATTTTGTATCGATTCACATTGAGATTTTCAATTTAAAGAACGGGTGGGAGCTCGCATTCAAATCTCGCCCAGGGCCTCGCGATTTGTTGCTACGCCACTGATTATTTATTTATTTATTCAATTACTGTCTCAACAGAGATAAATCTTCCAATTACAGAAGATAGATAAGCAATCTTACAAAAGATACGTTTATAAACACATACCCACACAGAAAAACCTAAACAGAACAAATGCAATTAGGATACATACAAACATACGAGTACATAGACAAATAGTACAAGTAATTAATTACATAATCGCAAATAATTAACTTAAGCAATCGGTATCTTTCAGTTGAATTTCACCATACAAGTCCAAATTAGTTGTAATTAGTTTTTATTACATATATCGAATATAGTATTTGTACATAATTGTAGAATAATCTAGAAGATAAGATAGTTCTACCAAAATAATTATAATATATTTGTTATTAAATTTTTGATTCAAACAATTTTTTTGTAAATTTTGAAAGGCAATGATAAATCTTGGTAATTAATTGAAACCTTGTTATACAAATCACACATTCTACTTAATGGACTGTTCTCATATTTCTAAAATTTAGGTGTTTTACGAATGGTTTAATAATGGTTAAGAGAATGGATAAACCCGCTTGTTTTAGAAACAATGTTAGTTTTTTTAATGAACGAAATTTGTAATTGAGAGAAGTAACTCTGCTACATTATGAAAAGAAACTTTCCAAACCTTGGTCTATAATGCAAATTATTGTTCCTTCGTGCTTAAAAGTATCATTTCTTTGCAATGCAGCATCTATAAGTGCACTAGCCAAAAAAGAACTACGTTACGCCACTGCCCACTTACCTCACTTTCTGATTAAACGAGAAGTCAGTCAGAAACTCTGAAAGAGTGAAGAATCGATTTTCAATAAATATTGCAAGAACCAGTACAGATGCATGCTAACTTGTGCAGAAATCGTAATGAATGAAACTGATCTTTCCTTCATGACAGTTATGTGTTTGCATTAGACAGTGCTAGAGGAGAGCGGAAAAAAAAAAGACAATCGGTTCCACTGGTTAGAAATCTCATTAATCTTACTTCACGACTTCCATTTGTAGGAAAAAAAGAGCGACAAGCAACAGTTAATCACCACGTCTGCTGGACAGCTGACAATCGTTACTGACAAATCTCTACTACAGCGATTGCTACAGAAATATTCAATGCGGCAGTGTTGCCAATTGAAACTCTGAAATCGATGACGTGACTGTGTTTTATTATGGATAAATCACCATGTAGGCTCAGAGGCACCCTAGAACGATTTGAGTTCTTGAATGCAAAATCCTGTAATAGTCTTACCGTTGCCGTAGGAATGGTATTTGAAGCGGAACTGCCTTCCAAACCAATGAAAGAATAAGCAATAGTCTGCGAAAAGTGCTGTAACTCTAATAGTTGCAACTGAGAACTGAAATATGTTATCTTTACAAAATCACGAATAGACATATCCACTATTAGTTAACTACTTCTACGTTGTGCGTCGTCGCCATGTACAAGGGAGCCAGGTTATATTTACATATTCTACCATTTAATCCAAAGAAAAAATGGTTCCATAATTGTAACAATTCCAAAAATGATGAGTTTCTGTGAGAAGTGAAGCAACATAACCTTTAGAAAATAATCCCTTGGCTTTTAAAGATCTTTCTTAACTGTCTGCAATTAAAAAAAAAAACACAAAAAGTTGTAACAATAAAAACAGTCGTGAATCAAGTAGAAGTGTCTCTCCAAGGATAATAATAATAATACATTTATAATAAAATAGGGTTATTGTTATTATGTTTCAATAGTTATTACTGTATAATAACAATCGTAATCATTATTAATATTATAATTACATCTACTATTCAAGTTTTATCAATGGGCTGAACCAGTTACACAAACTCCTTCAATGCGCATTACTAAAATTACATTAGTAATTATAACTTCCTTACTTGCTTGACCTTTCATTCAGAAAAAGCATTTATTTCCCAGGACGAAATATGCTTTATTGTGTTGTTCCTAACTTGTGCATGTTACATTACACCGGGAAAACATACACTTCACTTGCGTAGAGTTGAATATATGCAAATGGGACGTTAACGTGTTATTGTAGAAGCAAAGAAACTGCAACATGGGAAATTCCTGAGTTTGGCAGTATCAGGTTACATACGAAATCGTCTATTATTATCAAATTTGTCATGGTACCATTAATAATGCCACAGTCGTAATAAAAGGAATGTTGAATTCCTTATTTAGGCAGTTGGTGGTTCTGCACTTAATCCGTGGCTGGCAGGAATATAACAACGAGTGTGCAAGGGCTGCGTTGTCCATTTCGCCATTGAGCCCTGTGATTCCCTAATCCCTTTGCATAATGCGAGGGCTTTGCTTGACAGCTTCATTCTTCATGAAGATCTTTTTTACGGATTCAGTGCGGAAACCACGCTGCAAACTCAACAAAAGACGACGGGGGGCCAGGTGGGCGCACGGGTGGACGTTTTCCATCATTCGCTGAGGGAAGGGGGCGGGGGGGGGGAGACCAAATGCGTTGTTCATGACTGAATGATGCGTGCCAGTCGATATTCACCAAGCGTATGATTGATGCACGTTCAGAAATAATATAGAAATATAGGTTCGTGCTTAACGGTAACGTTCTTTTCAGCGTTCATGTTGGAACTACACAGACCTAAAAATTAACCAGAAAACTTGTCCCCTTGCGGTGATGCGAATGTACACATTGGCAGATTTAGCGGGAGGGAGATGAGTGCACCTTCAACCATACAGAGCTACGGGGGATGGGGGGGGGGGGGCTAATGGTCCGTTGTGTTTGGTTTGCTTTTCCTCCTTTGCAATCAGTTTGTGTAGAAATTAAAAGTAGAATTTTAGGATCGCTAAGTCGAAGGAGAATAAAGTGTGGTAAGTCAAGAAACTTTCGTTATTCAGTAAAAATTATCTTTCCTAGACTTCGAGAAGCGAACCCGCCGGCCTCCATGGTCAGCGCAACGTGCTACGAAGTCGAGGTCCCAGGTTCGAGCCGTGGTTAAGATATGGATGTATCATTGTACTTGTTCCCCTGAAAGACTTACCAAGTATTAAAATTAAATAATGAAAATATACAAGTTAGGCATTGTTGTATAATCGAGGGTTATGTATTTTCGCCAAACTTACACGAAGGGTATTAGATTGGGCCAGGGTTGCCCATCCCCCCCCCCCCCCGAGGCCAATGGTGCATACCCCCAAATCATATCATTCGCGCCCTCAAACCATATCGTAATCCCCACAAAGTATTTAATTACGACAGCGTGTCTACCGAAATGAACTTTTTCTTAGCTTTGCTGAACACTATAGCCTACTTGATCTCCCCCTCCTCCCTAAACAGGGTTCCCCCTCACTCAAACCGCCCCTAAAATCGTTCATCATAATCCCCCCCCAAAATAGTTTGGATGGATACGTAATAATTGATGTCTATTTGAATGAAATACCATGTAAAACTGTCCATATTTTTTAATTGTTCGATTTTCAATAAACTTAAAGTTAGCACATTTATTGGTTAAATCTAGTAAATTAAATTATGCGAATTTGCATATAAATAGTGTTTATGAGTGGGTTTATAAAACTCACAATTTGAGTATTTTACACAAATTGTTACACAACTGAAGATAAAGATAAAAAATTCAACCTTGGCTAACCAAATAACATGCTCCAGCCGTATGACCGATTCAATTATTGTTTCACGAGGCATTACAGAATCCTAGATATAAATTCTTAAGCTCAGGGCGATAATATAATACTGTTCCTCTTTCAAAGAACTCATCCCCCTTCCCCAGTTTTCTTTGGGTAAATATAATTATTTTAGTAACCCATAACAATAATTCCGTCTTTTATCTTCAGTGCAAATTTACCTTGTTAAAGAAGTAAGAAATGCGGATTTGATATATTTTTGTTCCCAATGATGCACCTGCTTTATATTAAGCAGTATACCAACACTAAGCATTATATTTTAAGAAGGATGTTTTTAATGAACATCGAAAATATCGCTTTTGTCTTGTAAAGCAGCTATAGCTAATCTTCACATTCATCTCAGCAAAGCGCCAAACACGCATCCTCGTAAGACATTGCGAGCAAGAAAATTTTTAACATCCATTTCTTTGCAGGCTTTCAAGAATATTAATTTAATGGCATTTCAATACTATCTTAGGATCCGAGATATTTCGTATTTTCCAGCTTCTTTTTTGGCACGTTCGGGGTCAAAAACGTGTGGATACCATATCGCTAAATACAGTCTCCAAAATTTAAATGTTCGAACTCTCTCTCCACTACAGAAATCCCTTCACAATCTAAGATTTAACACTTTATCACGAGCTTCCTATCTCCCCCTTTAAATTTAATACTCAATCCAACCACCAAAATTTTCTATGCCAATTTTAGACTTATTGTTGATATTGAAGAGTGGATATTTTCTCCTCGAAAAAATTAATTCTCAGTCTCCACACCAGAATTTCCGCAACAGACTAAGGCAATAGTATTACACGAGAATTGGATATCTCCCTCATTTTAATACTGAATTCTCCTCTAACTAAAATACCCGCCATAATCTAAGACATAGAGTTGGATACTGTCCCCCCCCCCCAAGGTTTAATTCAAACCCCTACCCAGAACCCACATGTCAATTAAGGCCTAATATGTAAGAGATCCCGCCTCCTTCGACAATACCCTTAAACCCTTTCTTTTCATCTAATGGATTCAATATGAAATAAGGTGCATTTAAGGTGTAAGATTTTTACATATATTTTGGAAAAACATAAATGTTGAATTTTATATTATTTGAAGGGAAAAAATTCTCCAAAAAATCTCGATGGCGCAGCCTGTACCATAATCCCCCTTGTTGGCACCCCTGAGATGTGGATCATAATGGCTTGAATGGCAATACCAATAAGAGTTATATACACAACTAATTATAATAATATGTATGAAATATTAATCAAGAACTTGACATTTCCTCAACTGCATTTAACATCCTTTTTGTTATTCAATAAATATTTAATTCCTTATCTTTTTGACATTAATTTCCTTGCCAGAACAGTTGTTTTTATACAAATTTTAAGGATCTTAATTGCACGTAAGCTAGATAATGAGTGCATGCTGTCATTCTTATACAGTCTTTTTATATATTCATGTAATAATAACAATACGATATTTATTCATTTACGTTATGATTTATTGATTTAATTGTTGTTTTAAGTCCACTTTATGCACAGAAAGGCTAATCGGAACCGGATATCGAACCCGGGACCCCTTGATTACAAGGCGACGACGATACCACTACGCCATTGAGGAGGCTCTTACATATTACGAATAGAGCTATGAATTATATTAAATGTATTATTATGTGATATACATATATACGTGCGGAACTACCACCGCACACAGTAACAGATTCACGTCTCAAATAAAATATAATGTCACGAGCCGGAAATAAAATACTATGTCATCACAAAAACGCCAGCCAGCTCTCGTGACAATAATGCTTTATGTAGTGTTCATATGGGTCTAGCCTTACCAATGTCATGCATCCAATATTACATTCTTCAGTGCGTCTCTAAATAGACAGGAAAATTATCAATTGATGATATTTTCAATTAAACAATCTGATTGTGCAAGATGGCATACTATGGGGGTTATTCTTGAGTAAACCAAAAATAATCGATCAGACAATTCGATTATACGAGGGATGATCGGAAAAAAAGGTTACAAACCATATAACTTTCGTTTTATTCACTGTAACGTAACGAAAATTTATGTGTAAATTAATAACATGTTTGTCTTGTTGCGAGTTTGAGGACTTCGGATTCTGACCATGTATACCCGAGAAGCGGACATTTAAAATGGTGACTCGTCTAGAAAATTGGTCAAGAGTAGAAGTGAGGGCAGTGGTGCGGTTCCTGTTGGCCAAAAACACTACACCTGCTGACATTCATAGGCAGATTGTGGAGGTGTATGGGGAGGGGACAATTTCAAGGCAACATGTAGCGAAGTGGTGTCGTGCCTTCAAAGAAGAACGGACCAGTATTGTTAATGACAACCCTGGACACAGCGGTAGGCCCAGTACCTCAACCACTGACGTGAACTGTGCTCTTGTGAATGAGTGTATTCGTGAGGACAGAAGAAGAACATTACGCTCAATATCAGCTGAGCTGGGACTACCATTTGGTTGGCTGGCCACCATTATCTGACATGTGATGATGTCAAAAGAGCTGCCTCACGGTGGCTACGAGAATTTGACGCGGATTTCTGTGCAACCGGTATGGAAAACCTCATCTACCGTTCTGACAAGTGCTTGAACAAAAAAGGTGATTACATCGAGGACTAGTGTTGAGTGCCCTCCATCATCAGGTGTGTTGATCTTCCAGCTATGTCTAACACATACGCCATAATAGGCTTTGTAACCTTTTCTTTCGATCATCCCTCGTAGATGGCGGGGAAAGAACGTCCGGTTTGGTGAATTTTCCAATGTAAACAAGTGGAATACAGATCGTCACAAGGCTTATTTTCTTATAAAAGATCAGATACAAAATGGATCACTTCAATTTTTTTAGTTATATAGAGAAACAAAGATACCTAGAAAAGATTGGCAATTTCCCGGATCCTTTGGATGAAGATTTACGGGAAAATAGTACCATTTTCCAAGACAATGTTGATCTTCTACCAACAGTTTCGTGTTAAGATTTGTGCAGGTTGAAATAAAGCTTGCATAAATTATAAATAATAATTACAACTGTTATAAATGTTACACAATAAATAATTACTAAACTAATGAAATAAACAAATTTTATAAAGGTAATGGTAAAGTGCTCCCCTGTGCTTAGCACCACGCCATGAAGGCGTATATGGGGTGTGGGGGTAACGCCCCACACTTTCTTGATCCGGTCGTGAGTGGGGGTGATGTGATCAGCATCACGCCCCTGACCGCCTTTACCCCCCAGGTACCCATGTTATTCGACGCTGGGTGGGCGCCGGGGCCGCTTCCATCGTTAGAAAAGTTCCCGGATTTGAACCGGCCGGGGATCGAACCCGGGACCTTGAGCATGGTAGTCAGACGCGTTACCGGCTGAGCCACCGCGGCCAACTTGCATAAATTATAAATAATAATTACAACTGTTATAAATGTTACACAATAAATAATTACTAAACTAATGAAATAAACAAATTTTATTCTAAATTTATTATTATTATTTATTTATTAATGTTTGCATATTCAACACAACAGTTACAATACTTAAATGCACAGTTATTGTATTTTATTAATAACTTTTGCAAGTGTCGTTCAAGAAAAGACTAGAAGTTAGTAAAAAATTACTAATAAAGTTTACATAGATTACATTAAATTATAAAATTATAATTTTTGGAATTCTGGATGATTATAAACGGTTTCAATTTTTTTATATAATGTAGTCAACACATGTGCGACACGTAAGATATTTTCGCCCCCTCCCCCCCCCCCCATGGCGCAGTGGTAGCGTCGTCGCCTTGTAATCAAGGGGTCCTGGGTTTGATTCCTGGTGGAGGCACATAGTGGTTAGGATCCATCTTTAAACTGTAGGTCCAGTCCCACTTAGCCTTACTGTGCATAAAGTGGACTTAAAACACCAAATCAATCAATCAACGTAAAATATTTTCATTTGAATTACTCCGGTGATGTAGTGTCGACTGTAGAGCCTATTCCCTCGTGTTTGTGTCCAGTCTTTTCGCTTTGCTGTCTGAATTCACTGATTTCTCCGTATCGCATCTGTCTGAAAACTATGCATAGATACCCGAGAAAATAATATTTGTTCCCAACCTCATGTTGTAACAAAATGCCACACAATGATTGCGCTCTTCTTTTTCTCCGCCCTTACACCTTTGAACTCCCATGTCATTCCATTCAAACCGGAAGTAAAGTTCCCGCCCGCGCCAAGGAAGCACAGAAATGTAAACATTCGGTGAATAGACGCCATATTTTAACAGTAGATTATAGAAACCATCATGTTTTGTAAAATTCGTTTCAAGTTTTCTAGAAGCTTCATTTCTAATGAAATACGAGAAACATGACCAGTACAACGTTTTGTTAAAATATAATAATAGACTTCCTAGCACGGCCGTAGGCAGGAAAAATTTTCGGGGGGGAGGGTTCATTCATAATTGTTCCCATGAGCTTCGCCAGAAATTTGAATTAAAGAAATAATAACAATAATTGTACAATAATTATTAAAATTTCATAATAATAAAATAATTTTATTCCATAATAATACTAATAATAATTATTATTATATTATTGTTATATCCTTGAGGTGGGCTTACTCAATTCAGCAGATGAGTGAATATCTAGCACAAGTTTCTTTTTGTTTTT
Source organism: Lepisma saccharinum (assembly GCF_977018435.1). Taxonomy (NCBI): domain Eukaryota; kingdom Metazoa; phylum Arthropoda; class Insecta; order Zygentoma; family Lepismatidae; genus Lepisma; species Lepisma saccharinum. Next base: position 16,457,781 of record NC_139257.1, read on the forward strand.
TTACGTTTCATACAGTGTGTACTGAAATGCACAATTATTATACTTCGTCTTTAAACTTGAAGACACCTTCAAGAAAAAGCTTTAAAAGTTAGATGGAAATTTTAGTCATAAAGTTTTTGTTGTTTAACCTTAAAATTACATTTTTGGAATTTTGAAAAGTGTGGAAGCAGTTATTATTTTTAGAAACTTAGCCTGGTGCATGGATTGTAACCTCAATCGCGAACGTAATGCGCTACGAAACTGGAGATCCTAGGTTTGAACTCCTATCAAGGGGGATTTTCGACTTTATCGGACAGGAAATTTAAAAGCTGGAAAGGGAATTTTGGGACAATCATAAGGGAATCTTCAGTCTATATTCCTTGCGACGCAGGAGCAACACTGGAAAGATGACAGCAGAAGTGATAATGGAGGGGTTGCGGGTTGGCTACGATTCTGAGAATACATCCTGTTTCACTCAACTTTCTGAATTCCAAATGTATGAAAATTCTAGCTCGATCGTTTCAACACTGTCTCCTTGTATTTTTGTGATGCTTCGAAAAAAAAATTGAAAATTTGTTACAGATTTTGGTTTCTGAACTTCCATTAATCCAACATGTCAGAAGTTTCGGGGGGAGTTTGAACCCTAGAAACCCCCCCTCTAAATACGGCCATGCTTCTTAGCAGTAACGTGTGTTTGAAAACGGGTGCGCTTCACTAATTGCAAAGAACGACAGCAGATATCCAAGAATATTGACTGGATTTATTTCAGATTGAATGAGAAAAGAACCCATATATACCACACTGATAGTGATCAGCATTTCAGCTGTATTGAAATAAGTCCGGCTGTGAGCTAATCAGAAGCTACCATCTTTCCCTACCACTGCACCTGAACAAGTAAACAGAATTCTCATTCCCTTCTTTAGCCTTTGGGGGTTGCGGAAATCCGTTTGTGATTTGGGAAACCACAACGGATAATTCTATACCCACTAACAAAAAAAGAAGACATTTTCTGGCTAACCGAAATCGTTTCACAAAATCACAGCGGTGGGATTAATCAAATCCTGATTTTGTCGGTAAGACTTGCACCTTGCAGTAACTCTGCCATGAAAAAAAGGACGGTACATTGTTAATAAATAAATTCGTTGGTTAATTAAAGGTTTAATAATTCAGGACTTGCAAGGGCAGTCTACGTAATAAAGCTGCCGAACACAGTTACCAACGCTCAAGTCATCAAGGTAACCTTGTGGACAAATCAACAGTGATGCATAACCGTCAAATATTGGATTGTGCCTCCACCGGGTATCGAACCCGTCAAATATTACAAACAACTTGTTATTCTCACCTGAACATAAGCTTAAAAGCTACGAGAAACGCAAGCATTTGTTGTAGATTCCTATGCCTTCAAACCCTATACTTTCTGGAATTAATTCTACAACGTGCATGGACGTCCGGAAGGAGGGGGCAAGGGGAGCTACGCCCCCTCCCCTGGACAGTGAATGTCCTATATTTCGCACAAAATTTCATTTCCATCATAGTAATTTATGTTAATTATTATCAATACATTGAAGGAACATTAAAATGTCAGACTGGAATAATATTTTTTTTAGTGGGCATCACGATTATGGGAGAAAATATGCCTCCTTTGCCACCCCCCTGGAAAACAAATTACCTTGCTTGCCCCTCCCTGGAAAAAAGCCTGCGGACGTCCATGACAACGTGCATTATTATTTGTAATCTTACCACAAACGAATTAATGCTTCATTGCTGTAAAATGTAACGATATTATGTTTGATCTATTACGTGTTATGATTACATGAATTTATCATCACATAAGCTATAATCAGTGGCGTGCCAAAGGGGGGACGTGCCCAGTATTCCTAAAAAAGAGAACGTCAAAAGTAGGAAAATATGACAAAATGAGGGCTGACTACCAAGTAAAAGTATACACAATCCCTCCCTTTCGAAAATCCTGGGCACGCCACTGGCTATAATATTGACTTTTGAAAACCATACTAACAAATGTACTTCTTCCCATTTTCACAAAGCCACGAAAGCTCTAAGCGTGTAGCTTTCCTTTGCTTCAGCAGAACGATTAAGCAGGACTTGCAACACATTTCGACAACGCAAAATAGACGTTTCATTTGTTGCATAATATAGAAAGCTTCGTTCATTCACTTAAAAGAAGTACTGACTACGTTGTCGTACCCACAATGTAACTATCGTAATAATCCTTACGCTATGACTATTCATGTAATAGAATTACTGAATATATTTATAACCACATAAAATGCAAAACAAGATCGACAGATTACCTTCATCGAAGTTGGACGTACTCTCCTCATGCAATGTTTTTAGAATCCTTCATGCACTTCTTCCACGCGTTCATGGGTGTAAAAATTGTTTCCAAAGCCATCTTAAAATGCAACTTCACTTACGTTTAACTATTTTCACTTTTATTAAACACATAAAAAACTGCTGGAATTCAGACACGAAAGAACGCCGGTATGTAACACCACTGTTTTAAAACATCTTACCCACAATTCCCTTCGGCAGAAGGAAATGAGAACCGAATCCCGCTGTCTGTTTCACGCACAGCACTTGGACGATGTTTAACGTTGATTAATCCCCGTTAGATTGTGCAAGTCATTTCGCCGAAAAAAATGACATATTTACATACAGGGCTGAACAAGAAAGGCTCTTTTATTACATAGAGGTTTCAGAAGATTAATAGCTCAATATTTTATACTTTATAAGATTATGAATTACTTAATAGATTCGCCTGAAGTGTTGCAATATTTTAAACTTAATGTTAAGGCAATAAATTTTAAGTGTTTGCTTTCTTTTTTTATTGATAAATCGAGAAACAATATACATAAATCTTCAGTTGCTATCAGACTATGCACAAATTATAACAACCTTGTTCAAAAGGAAACTAAAGTAGACTTCGCGCTTCCTTTTATAACATATAGCTCAATAATAAAATGACATATATTGTCATTGCCTAATCATTCAAATTCACAGTAAATTTGATTGAAGCTGTGTTTGTATTATATTATTTTTATCGATACTATGTACTTAAAGTCATGCCTTGTTTACATATGGATTTGATATTTGTACAAATTGTGTAATTAATCTTAGTGTTCATCGACTATTGTGCGATGTATAATATGTTTGTATCTGAAAGTATTTAGCAGTACTCTGTTGTGATTGTACTATATTGTGTTTGTATTTTGTTCTGTTACTTTGTGTAACATACCTACTGCCATTTTTAGCTTTTTAGCTTTTTTTTATCTTTTGCTTTGTATTTTGTAATATTGTAATTCTGTAGTTTTGTATTTTTGTAATTTTTAAAATGTATATTTAATCTTTATTATAAATGTTTGTAATATGATCCTTTGTAATTGGAACTATTTGTTCTGTTAAGGATCTTTTCCTAAATAAATAAATAAAGTCTTTTTCAATTTGAAACAGATTCTGAATTGAGTTACAGTTATTGATTGAAAAAAATATCAATTTGCACTGCATTGTTTTCATGGCAAAATATGTGAAGATAAATGTGTGAATCTATTGTCAAAAAACTGCAATTTTATTGCATTTTAAAAGGAAAATATATAATTTGTGTGCCAGGAATCCATGGATATCTAGCATAAGCCATTCACTAATACAGTCCAAAAGCCTCGATGAGTGCCTTTTGTCGCAAAACGCTAAACTGCATGCACTGCTGGTTTTTTAACACCTCGAAGAAGGCCGGGCCATGTTAAATTAGGGCAGTTGTAGTGTCTGGAACAGTTGAAAGAACTCTGTAGGGGATTATTACATAGGAATGATAAGAGGCTGGGGGAGAGGGGGGGATCAGCAATCGCTCGTGTCTTTCAATGGAACCTCATGGGGATTTAATGCGGCGTAAAGACCTCAGAAGGGAATCGTAACACACACTCCTTTTTTTCAATGTGTCTCCCTCGACCCCGAGGTTTAAAATCCTCTTAAAACTCCACGGAAGGGGGTTGGGTCGTGTTGCAGCTGGAAACCTGATCTCTATTCTCCGCCACAAAAGAGCCCCACTTCCAGCTGTCCTTCACCACTTCTCTCTCTCTCTCTCTCTCTACCTTGGTTAAATTGACCGCGACAGGCACTTTGCGTCGTCCGAGCATATCATGCTGCGATGTATAAAGGGACTGAATTAATTCAGGTTCTGTCGTTTGGGTACAAGAAAAGGTCTCGCTGGCTCATGCCCACCGAAAGATTGGAGGCAATTTGCCTCATGAACAGCATATACCACCCACATAGAAATGGTAAAGAAACATGTTTTAATTCTCTCTTTTCTTTTTATTTTATGTTTGACAAACGAATTACTGCGTCGTACAGCTACAAGTGAATAGAATACCACTACCAAGAAAGTTGGACAAAATATAACTCAGTGGCGTTCCTAGAAATTTTACTGAAGGGGGCTAGGACTTTGTGTTAGCAGGCAGTTCCAAGGGTGGCGGTAAGAATTTTTCTCAAGGGGACACAGTAAGATTTCATACCTTTCGCTTCAGTCATATTAACTTTTTTTTAAAATTATGATTATTACTTATTATATGAACCTTCAAAAAGTTGAACCAGTTCAAAAACTTTTTGTCAGGTTATTATGCACAAAGTTTAAAAAAAAAATACTATGACCAACATTACTCTGAATGGTTAACAGAATTGAATATGTTTACCTTAGAAGAAAGAAGAAAAATTAAAAAGGGTAAATTTTGTACAGAAGATCATAAATTTCCAAGTTGACAGTGAATATTTTTTGAATAATATAGCTTATAAAATTCCCAGATATTCCCATATCTCAATTCTTACATGTCTAAATAAGGCCAGAGGTTTAGTAACTAATCTTGTTGAAACCTACAATTTGAATTTATGATGATGTATAAGATTGAAGGATCCACTGTATTATTTTATAATTATGTATTCAATTTTGTAATTTTGTATAACCAATTTTGACATAGTGATTTACCTGGTTGTTTAATCGTGCTCATCAATTAAATAAATATTATTAAAAATATTATTATTACTTTAAAAATCATAAAATTCAAATTGAACTGAAAATACTTTGGCGCAAGTTTACACTCTCATACACGAGTCTACTATTTAAATAGAAACTGGAATCACACTGCTTCCAATACAAAATATCTGTCACTTTATTGATTAACATTTCTATGTCTCTTTGCACTTCTTCAAAATGCACAGATATCAAACAAGAACCAGTCAGATCTCGACTTCGGGAAATGATTTTTTCTTAATCCCAAGTAGCCGAGAAATTCCAAAGGATCTTACTTAAAAGAGGTTAATATTGATATTTACTAGTGTTGCCCACGGGACGAGACGGGACAGGCTTTTAAAAATTCGAGACGAGACGAGATTGGCCATGCGTCATAAGACAAACGAATATTTTCGAGACGAGACAGCATTTCCACGAGACTCCACGAGACGAGACAGGCCAAAGTCTCGTCTCGTGGGCAACACTAATATTTACTGTACTATAAATCACTGAAATTTCTTGTAATTAACAGTTTTTGTTCCAGAAGTGCGAAAACAATCACTAAAAGTGGAAATAGTGTGTACAATTCGAAATTTTCACTGTATCAGGAAATTTGAAAATTTCCCGAGCTCGTCGGGAAATGGAGAAGTTTTTCAGTCCCGTACACCCGAATTCTTAATATCTCCTTCCCAGTTCCATTCCACACACCCCTAGTTAAGGCAGACAACATGATATCTACTAATGTGTCTGGTGAAAACGTTCTCTCGTTATTTAGTTGAACATGGCAGTTATTGCTGTAACTTACAGCCTGTAAATCACAGAAAACAATATTATTTGTAGTAAAATATCGCTACAAATTAACAATTACATGAACTTTTCCCAGTTTTCTTTAAGAAATCTATACCCAAGTGAGACTTAGGAATCGCTCGATCCCTTTTTCTAGGTGTAACACTTATATATATACCTCAAGACCCTTATCCTTTTTTCAGAAACCTTGATTGATACCAGTGTGATAACTAAAAATAATAGTAGTAAGATTCAAATAATTACACGGAAGTAATTACACTGGAATTGGATTTTTGTACTTTTATTCATTCCTGATTCCCTGTACATGTTCCTTTTAATGTTAGATACCAGTGTGATAAGTAATAATAATAATAATAATAATAATATTAAAAGACGCAAGTATTCCACCAGAATTGGATTTTTTATACTCTTGCACTTTTTTGGTTCCCTGTACAGTGGGATCCATGAGTATTACCGTGCAAATTGTCCATGACTATTTTCATTAATTTTTCTCTTATATCCTATGTATTTTTAAGCCATGGATTTTTATGTATGCTGGTGCAGAAGTTGTCAACAGCTTGTTTTGAGTTTTCTTTTAATTCTTGAAGCTCTTATTGGGTCAAATAAAGTGCTCGAACATGGTGATGGACAATTTGCACGTTAATACTCAAGGATCCCACTGTACGTGTTCCTTTTTATTTGATGGAATGCTTCTTCATACCAGTTTGCCAAATATAGTAAATAATGTTTGGCATTAAATTAAATAGTTGCAAGTGAGTGATTCGCCAGAAATGAATAGACAGAAGTTTTGGTTATAGTCTCTTCCCAGTCCAAAAGTAAAGATAAATTATAATAGTAAAGGTATGTTATCATATTCCAAGAACAGAGTTTTTAAAAAAACAAAAAAAATTATGGCTAACAACACCGCCATCTCTCGAGAGCCGGAGCAACCTGCATAGCTCAACCAGGAACATATCGATCCAAGACGAGCCAACAGGTGAAGTTTTCCCACGGGATTGCTGACGTCACCACCGCCAGCCATTCAGATGGGGAGATTCCCAGGACGTGGCTGGGATGGGCGACGGGAACCGACGACCTGTATCAACAATACTTCCCTCCCTCCGGGCGTCAGCGTCAGGGGAAGGAGGAGAGGGGTTGGTGGAAACCAGGATATGTTGCCTCCAATCAGCGCCAGTAATTTGTTAGTTCGGACAGTGTCCCCAGCATTAGTTTCGATCGCATTTCTTTTATCAATTTCATAAGACCCTGGCAGTGGTGTGCTCAAGGGGGCACATGTGGACTAGACCCCGGATTTTTAGGATCTAAAAAATGTACTTTTAGATTCCTAAAATAGGCTCTAAAAACCCTAAAATAGGCCCTGAAAATCCGAAAATAGGTTTTAAAAATATTAAATTAGACTAAAAAATCCTCAAATAGGTTTCAAAAAACTTAAAATGGTTCAAAATTCCTGAAAAATACTAATTAGGAACAATTGAAACAAAATTTCAAAGTAACCGTGACAAATTTTAATAGATCATCCATCCATTCAAAACCATCAAATATTGGCACTTGCCCCCCTCCCCAAAAATTTGCAGATTTACCTATTAAATTTACAAGTGAATGATGCTATTGTTAACCTCAGGCCCGAGAAGTAATGAGTAATTTTTATGATCTCGCAAATTTAACAGTTATTTAGCAAATTTGTTGTCTTGGGCGCTACTTTTATGAGTTAGAAAATTTTGCCCTCCAAAGATAAACCCCAAGTTCGATTCTGCCCCATTACCAAAGAAAAAGTTAGGTTTCAAGTTACGCCCATGGATGCCAATGTCCGAATTGGAAATAAATTATTGCCGGTATGCTTTGTATGCACAGACCTGTCTTTTGATACAATCCTTTTTTTGTGTGTGTGATTTCTTAAATAATACATAGCCGGTGGAGGCATATAGTGGTTCGGATCCCACTTTAAACTGTAGGTCTGGTCCCGATTAGCTTCACTGTGCATAAAGTGTACTTAAAAAACAAATCAAATCATTCTCTCTTTCATAACTACAAATTGTGCTTCTTTTATATTTGTGCCACACATGAATTGTAACAACTCATAATATATTAGACCAAACTTTTTCATTTCACGGTGTCCTTAGTGTTTCATGATTTTTCCGCGGCGCCCAAGTCAGAGTGTAGGCCTATCTAACACTTGCAACACTATTAGTGTGGTTAGGTTGCTAGCCTTAAGTTTAAAAATAAACAGATATTTCAAATTCAGAAACATTTTATGTGTAAAAAGTGCAAATTTGGAACAATCATAAATCATATAATTGACTAACTGAAACCACTCACTAGTGTAGAAGTTCCTAAGACCACAAAAAACAGCCATAAAAATACATGCATGATCACTATGATTTATCCTGCCAACTGATGTACCGGGTGGCCAGAATTAAAGTTACTCAACTCAGAGCCCTCTGTAGCCTGTTTGAGGCATCGTAGAACTCTGAAATTTGGCGAATCCACTATGCAGACCATGCGGAAGAGGATGGCGATAAAGAAAATAGTTAAATTTTCCGCCACCAGGTTGAAATGTGGCGCTGTATTTTCATGATGGGTTGTAATTATGACGTAAACTGCTCCAATTGGTTATGGATTTGCCTTTACCTTGCAATCTTGCAATAAACGAGAAATTATTTTCTCTCAACTTCCAGCCACTAACAAATGTCTTTCTAATTAATAACTCAGCTAAATCACTTAAGGCTCGGCTGGACCTTCACCATGCAAATGGGCGAATTTTTTCAAATTTTCCTCTCCATTCGAAAAACTTCTTGGATATTTCAAAATATGAAACATTATATCAGCTTTGAATTCCTTCTAGAGAATTGACGTGAATTTTCGTGTAGTTTTCTTTCACTGTTGTCTAGATCAGTGTTCCGCAACCTTTTTTTACTCACGGCACACCCCAGATGGACCTAGACTCAACACGGCACACTAAAATGTCTGTCCCCTCAAAATCATATGAATCTTAATATAAAAATATTACGTCGTTATGTAATCAATTATTATTATTATCATCGTTGTTGTTGTTATTATTATTATTATTATAATAAAACATGAATAGACTTATGCATTTATTAAAAATGTATTAACTTTAATTCACTGTAGAAAATACACATTTCTAATACGAATTTTAAAGTAAATAACTCTACTCATACCTTCAATGTGATACTTGAGCCTGCTTAGCTGCACACAGATGGCTGATTCGTGGCGGAATCGTTGACAAAGCAAGCCTAATTTCTTCATCGATGGATTCGAGTCTCTCTCTTTTTGATGCTTTAATTGCAGTCAACGTCAGAAGCCCAGTTCACACAAATAAGTAATTGAAAATGGTAATAACACATTAACTGCCATCTCGGAGATAGCCGGGTATTCACTGCTTATTGACAACCCAAATGTATCCAAAGCCACTTCGAAAAATTTCTGTCTGCTTTCAAATCTGCCAGTTCCTCTTGTAAGCGTAAAATTTTCGGAAGATATTTCGAATCCGTACTGAATGGATCACGAACCCAGTCAAAATCTTCCACGCTCTCTCCAAAATATTTTTTGAAAGTCTGCTGCAAGAATACTAAACGCTTCAATTTACTGGGAACCATAGCAGCATTATTGAGTTTTTCACCACACACAACACACTCAAGGATTGGGCATGTTTTGTCACCTCCACCAAAAAAAAAACCCGTAAGATAAATAGTTATCACTATATTGGCTCTGAACTACTTTCTGTTTCTTTTTTTTCGGGCTCGATGGTTTCACTACTTGCACTCGAGGACGGACCACTCCGTACAAGGAACTTATCCATATCGAAAGAAGAAAATTGTAACACTGGTGTAGCAATCCAATATTCGCACTACTGCAGAGCACAGCTGTGACAGAACTGAACTGAAATACTGTAATTGTTGTCCTTCGGCGAAGGAAAAGAGCAATAAAGTTTAAGAAGCGCCGACAAACAGGCAGAAAACAGCCAGCCTTACACAAAAGATGCAGCGTTACAAACAAAGAACTCGATTGAATAGCTCTATTGTATGATTGGTGCGGGCCGCTAAAAGGCTTGCTAAAAATCTTACGCGGCTTTCTTTGCGGTGAACACAAAGCTTGCCGCCTGTAACCCATCAAACCGACCCAATATTACAGGCGAGAATACATATAAGATGAGCAAACCATAACAATATTGAGTAAATAAATTACATTTAATTTCTATGAAAATATAACAGTTATCAGCAAGAATAAACAAGCACCTTCTTACTTAAAATCGACAATTAATTTCTTACAATATTACAATAGTAGGTAAAAGTTCGCGTCACACCTTTCATCTTGTGACGGCACACTAGTGTGCCGCGGCACACCGGTTGCGGAACACTGGTCTAGATATTATCAATAGTTTTGTGATTACATAAGTCTATTAAACTATTGATAATATCTAGACAACAATGAAAGAAAACTACACGAAAATTCACGTCAATGCTCTAAAAGGAATTCTAAGCTGATGTAATGTTTCATATTTTGAAATATCCAAGAAGTTTTTCGAATGGAGAGGAAAATTTGAAAACAATTCGCCCATTTGCATGCCGAAGGTCCAGCCGAGCCATTTGTACAACCCATCATGGAAGTACAGCGCCACATTTTAACCCGGTGGCAGAAAATTGAACTATTTTCTTTATCGCCATCCTCTTCCCCATGGTCTGCATAGTGGATTCACCAAATGTCAGAGTTCTACGATGCCTCAAACTGGCTAGAGAGGGCTCTGAGTTGGGTAACTTTAATTCTGGCCACGCGGTATTATTTAATTACAAGTTATGTCATGTGGTAAATCTGTAAATAGCCGTCCTTTCTTACCAATATTACATGCAATTCTAAACATGTTACATGTCTTTTTGACTGAGTATGTTTTGATTGATTCCTCTATTTGGTTCAATTTAGAACTGTTTAGCTCATTGTCGGTGCTATTGTTGTGTTTATTATAGCGTGCATGACAAGGAGCTCTCTCGCCGGGAAGGGGGGGGGGTGGGGGAAGAGGGTGGAGTGCTGTACGGTCAACTCAAAGGTGCAAGAATAAGAGAGAGAGAGAGAGAGAGAGATGTGAGCGAGTACATTGTTCGCCATTGATAAGCTACAATAAAGAATTGTCAATTTTAAAAATTTATTGCCGGTATGCTTTTCGGAATCTATACTTACTATCAGTATGCCATACCTGCCCAATTCGATTACTGATGGATGCGGGAAGAGATGATGAAATTGAGCGATGAATACCAGTTACGGGGGATTGTTTTTAATTGTTAAATTGTATGAATCTACACCAGGGTGCGAAATCAATGCAGACTGGGGGGGCTAAGTTTACTCACCACCAGTGCCTTTCGTGGAAAATCTCAAACCAAGAATCGTCGACGCGGCTGAAGAAATGCGACACTCTTTCACTTCAAGAGTAACTAAAACAGAAGTAAGGAAGCTGGTTCAGGTGTTGATTCAACATAGAGAACATTTTGAGAACGACTTGTGAACTAAATCCATTATTACATACAAACTTTCTTTTAATTAATTGTTCTTTCAATTTCCACTTCATAGTCTACCTGTCACGTTGTTATTGAACTTTTTCCCAAACTTTTATTTTATTTTTTGTGAACATTATAATAATACGTCGTCGGACAGCTGATAAAACAAGGAAATTTTTCTATTAGTTTGTACGCTTAGTGTCTTATTGATATTTTGAGATATTTGCAGTTTTTTGGTAAGCAACTTCATTGAAAATTTAAACATCGAGTAAGTTTTGACCTGCTGTTTGAAAATGTTCGGCGCTTTTCATGGCCGTAGGCAGGAAACATTTTCGGGGGGGGGGGGTTTCATTCATAATTGTTCCCATGGGCGTCGCTAGAAATTTGAATAATAGAAATAACAACAATAATTATACAATATTTATTAAAATTTAATAATAATAAAACAAATTTATTCCATAATATAATAATAATAATTATTATTATATCCATGAGGGGGGCTTACTCAATCCAGCAGATGATTGAATATCCAGCACAAGTTTTTTTTTAACGTTTCATACAGTGTGTACTGAAATGCACCATTATTATACTTTGTTATTATATTTTAGATAACTTAAAAAAAAGCTTTAAAAGTTACATGGAAATTTTAGTCATAAAGTTTTTGTTGTTTGACCTTAAAACTAAATTTTTGGCATTTGGAAAAGTGTGGAACCAGTTATTCTTTTAAAAACAGCCTGGTGCATGATTGTAACCTCAATCGCGAACATAATGCGCTAGGAAACTGGAGAACCTAGGTTTGAACTCCTATCAAGGGGGATTTTCGACTTTATCGGACAGGGAATTTAAAAGCTGGAAAGGGAATTTTGGGACAATCATAAGGGAATCTTCAGTCTATATTCCTTGTGACACAGGAGCAACACTGGAAAGATGACAACAGAAGTGATAATGGAGGGGTCGCGGGTGGGCTATGATTTTGAGAATAAATCCTGTTTCAGAATTCCAAATGTATGAAAATTCTAGCTCGATCGTTTCAACATTGTCTCCTTGTATTTTTGTGATGGTTCGAAAAAAAAATTGAAAATGAGTTACAGATTTTGGTTTCTGAACTTCCACTAATCCAAAATGTCAGAAGTCTCGGGGGGGGGGGGGTTTGAACCCTAGAAACCCCCCTCTAAATACGGCCATGGCGCTTTTGATTGTTTTACTGTTCATAAAACATTGTCAACATGTTGGCATGACGTACAAATTAAAACAACTTGAATTTGATGACCACTATTTTCTTATGTTAATTTTGAACCTGGTAATCGGGAGTTTTTCAACAAAATCAATAAATGTGGAATATCTCGAAAATGGACCCCCGTGGTATAAGGCACTTTAGGGTTAAATTTGTTGCAAATTCGCTGTACTATCATGCCTTGAAAGAGATATGTCGAGTTTGAGGTAACCCTATATACGAGGGTTGGGGAGTAAGTCATGGCAACCCAGTATTAATTCGACAATCGAAGGATGTATTAAAAATTTGTTATAAACAACTGAAAGAGTATCCATTATGGATCTTTTGTTGGTAGGAATCATGAAAGAAAACCCAAGCAACCCTGTGACATACACATGTTACAAAAACTTGTTTGATTATGACAAACCTTCGAAATAATCTCCCGAATTGTCCACAGCACGCTGCCGTCGATGTGGAAGACGTAGAATACCATCGGCAGCACCATCCTCTTTACCATGCCTGAAGGTTTTGTGATCTACGACGTGCCGTTAGGGAGAAGCGTCCAGATCTACTGCATAATGCAATCATACTCCACGATAATGCAAGGCCACATAAGGCAGCTTGTGTACGGGACCTACTGCGCCGATGGGGATGGGAAGAGTTGGAGCACCCAGCGTATTCACCGGATTTGTTACAGTGTGATTTTGACCTCATCCCCAAGGTGAAGGAACCATTGCGTGGTACACGATATGCGACCCGCATGGACATTGAAAATGCTGTGCGACGACAGATCACCCGCTTCAGGCATGGTGAAGCGGATGGTGCTGCCGATGGTATTGGACGTCTTCCACATAAATGGCAGTGTGCTGTGGACAAATAGGGAGATTATTTCGAAGGTTTGTCATAATCAGACAAGTTTTTGTAACATGTGCGCATGTGTATGTCACAGGGTCAGACAGGTTTTAGTAACTTGTACATTAATACATGTGTATGTCACAGAGTTTCTTGGGTTTTCTTTCATGGTTCCTACCAACAAAATATTCATAATGGATACCAGGGGCGCCGACTTGTAAAAATTATTGGGGGGGGTGCTCTGATCACTGAAAATTAATGAATGACTCACTCACTCCCTTTCTAAAAAAAATTACGTCTTCGTATAGCAGTTTTTAAGCAACTATTATATTCTTCATGCAAGTGAAATGTAACATGAAAAACGTCTAGAAAATGTTTCAAAGTCTTTTTATGTCTTTTGTGTCTGCTCATTTGTTTTTTAGATAACAATTAACATTTTTATTGGAAAGTATCTATTTACATTAAGAGGCCAACCTAACAGTTTTATGCCGGCCTCGGTAGCCGAACGTGTTGGGTGGTCGACTCAACTTGCTTTCATCTGGTGGTCTTGGGTTCGAGTCTCGGCGAGGGCATGTCCGCAACTGACCTGTAAAGAAAGGACATGTGACGGGTGCATATAACCTTAGTGTTGATGTACCCATAAAAATAACAAATATTTATAATATTTAACAGTTTCATTTAATAATTTACATAAATGCTAACACAAATCGCAAGAAAATAGTTTTACTTTCTCTTCTTGCTACAATATTTTACTTTTTAAATTTAATTTTGCAATAATAAAAGAAACACATAGCATGTACACTAAGATATAAAGTGACATACACGACAAAAACATATGAACATGATTTCAAAATAAAGTAAAAGTTGCTCTACGCACTGGGATATTCTTTATGAACTTATTAACAAGACGTCTTAGGTCGAAATTATCAAGCACAGTTTGATGTATGTGGAGTACCGCTAAGCTGCTTAGTCTCTTCTGTCCCATTGTAGATCTCAAATATGTCTTCAGTCGGCGAAGAGCACTGAATGACCTTTCGGCAGTGGCAGTCGTCACTAGCACAGTGCGGAGGACCATCATGAATTTGGCAACTTCAGGCAGAAGCTCCTGGAGGGTGCTGTCTTCCAAAATAAACTTCCTTATGTCACGTATGGTAGTTAGAACCTCTTTCTTCTGTTTGGCGATATCACCAAGCATGGACAGATGTAAGGAGAGCCTATCGGCATCCAATTCTTGGCGAAAGAATTATCGCGTTTGCTCAAAGTTTGTTGTGCAACTGTTCACAGCTGAGATGCATTCTCTCTCTACGGCTGTTACTTTTTGTAGTCCTGTAGATTCATGTCTTTGTTTTAACACATGATTTTACTGTCCCACACGTCAGTGCATATTGATTTATAATACTCTTTTGGAGTGTAGAACTTGTGAGGTTTGGCAGCATCAGGATTTTCAAGTCTGTTAGGGACTTGACGTTGCCGGGGCAATTCTGACTCATCAACGAGGCTGGGTTTGCCCTCTGCGCATTTCTGCCAGAACTGCTCAAAACCCATTCACTTTTCTTGAAAGATGTCAGTCAAGTATTTTAGTTTTGATTCCACTTCTGTAGCACCAATGCGTGGAGACTGAATCTTACAGTTTACCTCTTCTATTGGACCCATCACATGGCAGTAGAGGGAGAGAAAGAAAAATGTCTTGAAGTGAAGCATTGTCTCCAGGTATCCAGCACATTTTGATGCTGCGTCAGTAGAATCTTCTTCAGAAAACTTCTCAAAAAATTGAGAAGGTTTTCATAGTTCTTTAAGAATTGTTTGATACTGGAGGCTCAACGTCCATCGATGAGAGCAAAGTGGTCGCAGTCCAGTATGGCCAGTCTTCTGGTTCACATCAATAACATTCCTAAATATTTACATTCTTTTAGGGGATTCCCTAACAGTCTTTAACAAGTCGTTGGCTATATGTCTCTGATACAGGGCAGGTGACGCAAGTTGTCCTCAACTGACAAAGTTCAAGCTATGAGTTGCACAGTGTACATAAATAACCTGTGGCTGCAGCCCTTTAAATCTTCCCCTCATACAAGAGGCACATAGGCTCCGACTCCATGGGGCTTGGGGGAGCTCGAGCTCCCCCCCCCCAATGTTAACGATGTAGGAGCAAAGCTCCTCAAATAATTTTGCTTAAGCGTATCTACTGTATTATTTTGCTTCTCTTGTAAAGTTTACTCTGAATTGTGCAACATGAACTTAACTTTAAATACACATTTGAAATGTTCTGTTCTTGAACTTGAAGTTTCCTTGACCGCGGACCCCCTTCAGAGATCATTCCCCACAGTTGAAGAACCAATGTCTAGACCATCAACTTTGGGGAGGGGGGGGGGGCTATGACCAGATACAGCAAGCACATGACTTTTTACTATATACTAAGTATATAATTATGAGTATTGTTAACATTTTTACTAAAAAGAGTTTCAAAACAAGATGTGTATGAACTAGGAGAGTGGATGCAACGTTCGGGCTACAAATGGCTCTTACATGACATTCAGATCGAGATCATGTGGTAGCAGATATTAAAAGTCGGCAATATTTTGCTATTATGGTTGACAAAACTTGTGACATATCCATCCGTGAACAATTGACATTCTGATTCGAACTGTAAATGAAAGTTTTAATATTTTTGAGGAGTTCATGTGGGCTTTTACGATATTCCGAACACTAAGGCCAAAACTTAAAAAAGTGAGGGAGTGAGTCATTCATCAATTTATTTCAGTGATCAGAGCCCCCCCAATAATTTTGACAAGTCGGCACCCCTGAAAAGGCACCATCATAACACTGTCCCCTCAGATTCTGTATGGGCAAGTCCAGACGCGCCAGAATGTCTTCTGCAACGTCAAAAAGATTCTCTAAAAAAAAAACATGAATTCCTCAAAAATATCAAATCTCGTAGAGCCCAGCACATATATTTCTGCCGTGCGATGCGCGACACAACTCAAGAAGCAGTGTTGCTAATGGAGCAGATAGAAAAATCGCTGGAGTGCGCCGATGCACAGCTGTTACGTACAACAAGAAAATTAGAGAATTTAGGTCTATCTAACGTTGAGTATTAAACGTCATGCATTATACCAGGACTAGGATTATTAATACGTATGTACTAACAAGTGGCTTTGTATGTAGCTACATACAAGGGTCGTTCAAGGTTGATCGGGACTTTCGTACGTAAAAAATCGATTAATAGCCGGATCATGGTGAAACGTGCGGGTGACGTAATGTATTCCTTCGCGAGTAACTAGCGCCCGGCATGACATATTTCGCGCAGTTCCAGCAAACATGGCGGCAAGCAGTGTGTCTGTGGCTGTGGAGCAGCGGTGTGTAATCAAATTTCTCGTGAAGGAGAAAGTGAAACCAGCTGAGATTTTCAGACGATTGCAAGCACAGTATGGTGAATAAACGATGTCGCGGACAAGAGTGTACAAATGGTGTGAGCAGTTTCGCGAAGGACGGGAGCTGGTGACAAATGAAGCGCATGGACACATTCGCCCGACTGCAGTCACACCAGTGAATATCGCACGTGTTGAGCAAATGATTCTTGAGAACCGGCGAGTAACAGTGCGGGATATTGCTGCCGAGGTGAATATCAGTGTCGGGAGTGTTGAGACAATCATTCACGACCACTTACGCTTCCGCAAAATCTGTGCAAGGTGGGTTCCCCGCCAGCTGACATTCGATCAGAAGTGGACACGCAGGATGGTCTGTGAACAGCTTCTGAATCGGTTTCGAGCAGAAGGTGATGAATTGTTCCAATCCATCATCACGTGTGATGAAACATGGTTGCACAATTCAACCCCAGAGACCAAAAGACGCAGCATGGAGTGGCGGCATAAAGGTTCCCCGCCCCCCAAGAAAAGCAAAACGCAGCCGTCCGCTGGAAAGATCATGGCAAGTGTCTTCTGGGACATGAAGGGCGTTATCCATGTGGATTTTCTGGACAAAGGGAGCACGATTAATGCCCAGTATTACTCCACATTGTTGAGTGGTGCTGTACGAAAGTCCATTCACAAGAAAAGACCTGCGATGTTGTCTGGAAATGTCATTCTTCTCCATGACAATGCCCGCCCTCACACGGCCAATGTGACAACAACAACTCTGGCCGACATGCGCTGGGAAGTTCTGCCCCATCCCCCCTACAGTCCGGATTTAGCCCCCAGTGATTATCATTTGTTTGCACCCCTTAAAGACCATCTGGGAGGAAAGAAATTCACGACAGACGAAGCACTGCGGAGCGATGTCCTCCAGTGGCTACGACAACAACCAAGTTCTTTCTACGCCAAAGGAATTCGGGAGCTGCCAGAACGATGGCAACGGTGCCTCGGCGCGCACGGAGAATCCTTTGAAAAACTGACATAGTTTGGTGTTTCTTCTGCTACCTATTTCCTCTGCAGAAATAAAAGTCCCGGTCAACCTTGAACGACCCTTGTACATATGGACTAAAAATTCGCAAAATATAGACTAACACATACGTAAAATTACCAAAAAAGCTGCAAAGAAGACTTCTTCATAGTGATTCCTTATTTGAGTAATTTCAAACAAAATAAACACTTTATTATTTTCCATTGCATTAACGCACTGGTGGCGTTCTAACTGTTCACTCCCAAAACCAGTCTACACTGGTACGGAACTGCAACGACAGATAATACATGACCGAAAGCGGGAACGGCTATGATCAAAGGCATTATTGCTAAAGCACGGCTTGCTATGTGTTTATTTATTATTGCAAAATTACATTTAAAAAGTAAAATATTGTAGCAAGAACAAAAAAGTAAAACTATTTGCCTCCGATTTGTGTTAGCATTTATGTAAATAATTAAATAAAACTGTTAAATATTGTAAATATTCGCTATTTTTATGGGTACGTCAACACTAAGGTTCTTTGCACCCGTCACATGCCCTTTCTTTACAAGTCTGTTGCGGACATTAAAACACACCCATGTCCTCGCCGGGACTCGAACCCGAGACCTCCGGATCAAAGCGAGTTGAGCAGACCACCCAACACGCTCGGCTACCGAGGCAGGCATAAAACTGTTATGTTGGCCTCTTAATGTAAATACATAGCCTACTTTTAAATAAAAATGTAATTGTTATCTAAAAACAAATGAGCAGACACACGTTTTTCAGGTTACATTTCATTTGCACGAGGAATATAATAGCTGCTTAAAAACTGCTATACGAAGACGTAATTTTTATTTTTAAAAAAGGGAGGGAGTGAGTCATTCATTAATTTATTTCAGTGATCAGAGACCCCCCAATAATTTTGACAAGTCGGCGCCCCTGGAACTAATAACATGCGAACGTGTTAAACCTCGACAATTGGACCACAACACTCCTCCTCAAGCAGTATTACTGCCTCTCTGTGATCGGCGACAGTCGGTTGCCTTTGTTGTACATTTACAAACGATGCCGGCTTCCACAACAATAACAAGTACATATACTGCCACTAGACGATAAGCTGCGCTTTTTTTTTTTTTGTTAAGAACTTGTCACCCATCAAAGCATGGCAATTTTAACACAGAAAACAATATGCATCGCA
This sequence comes from Lepisma saccharinum, assembly GCF_977018435.1. Classification (NCBI taxonomy): domain Eukaryota; kingdom Metazoa; phylum Arthropoda; class Insecta; order Zygentoma; family Lepismatidae; genus Lepisma; species Lepisma saccharinum. Next base: position 16,476,728 of record NC_139257.1, read on the forward strand.
TTAAGCAGCAAAAATGACAGCCTCCTCTATGCAATTTCTACAAGATCAAGAGTTGAAATGCTCATGGAGCCACATAATTTATTTCTTTTGAACAATTCGAAAATTATGAAATATGAACAATTTGTGAATTTTCCGAGCTTGGCTATGCAAGGTTTTTGATTTCAACTTTGACAGAACTGGAGGCATTATGGAATTTAACGTTCATTAACAAACACACACTTTCACATACACACACACAATTAACGCACACAACGTCAAACCGGTCAAATACTTATGAAATAAAAATATGGTGCTTCGAATCCAACAAAACTCACCGTCATTTTACCTGCCTTTCCCCTTCCGTGACAGAAATAGTGCTTCATTATTACAGTTGGCAACACTAGTTACTAGCTAGCCAATGAACATGCACTGCATAAAAGAAGCAACCACTATGCCATGATATATTGCCAAATTACCGTCCCTGCCGAACGATTACAACAACAGATCTAGGCGACATTATAAGCCGCACTTGTCGCTTTGTCGCTTGTGCGTCACTCAAACTGGGCCATTTCGTCAATAGCTTGCAACATGTTGCCGTGGTTTGTTGTTCGCGCATGGGCGATGCAATGAGTGTCTTGCATTAGGGAGATTTCGCACCAAAGCGACAAGCGGCACACGAAATTTATCGCTTGAGGATTTCACCAACCGAACGCTGGCCTGTGCTTCCCTCCATGCCGCTACGATGTGAAATGTTGCTCTTGATTGGCTCGTTTCCAAGCAACATGTGTCGCTTCGGTATGTAAGTTGCCTTGGACCGAAGGACCCGTGTCGCTTTGGTGTAAAATCTCCCTGAGGAAACGGTGCAGTCAGACCTTTTGTCCCTACGGTTAGAAAAGACTGCATTGATTACGGACTGCTCGCTTCCAAGCGACACTTGCGGTTTGTCGCCTCGGTATGAAATATCTCTCAGGATACTATTTATATTCTAATAACATAGAAGAATAAAACTCTAGTACACAATCCAACACCTGACGTCCGGAATCACTTTGCGATGTTTCTTCTTGTGTTACGCATACTATTTATTTATTTATTTTATTTTACTTTTCTTTCCAAATTAATGCCGTTTCGTGACTGCAAATCACTCCACAAATATAACTGTTTCCATCAATTCACGTACCGCCTTTCAAGACAAACAAATCTGCATAATATATTCCAAAAACTAACTAAGCCGCAATACTTTCATAAGAAAATTAGCACTCGTACTGATCGCACTGCCATCTATATTGTCATCCGTCTCGGGAACTAGATTCTTGGGTCGTTTTCCACACTACGTTATTCAAGGCGCTGTACAGCAGGTTTTCGCATATGTAGATCCAAACGTGCGCGCAGAATATAGTTCCACTGAGACGGGTTCTATTCCGACACAACTGCATACTTGCAAGAAAACAGTTATTTAATTTGTAAAATACAGACAAAATAATACATCCATTAGCAGTTATGTACTTGATCGGTTGCAATCACTGTGCAGACGAACTAGGATCCGCAGATTCGCCAACTGGAGTTTGTATTGCGCTGAAGAATAGCTGAAGGTCAAGAGCGAGTCGAGCAAGACTGAATACGTTGCAGAGCGCGTGGAATCCGTGATTCCAGTGTTGTACATCCCACTATTTTAACCCTATGTTTATTGTGATTGATTAATAATGGTGCTATACAGCGGCGAGAATGGCTGAATCGAGGTCTTCTGTTCAGCGCGCGGTTTTACCCGAGTGTTATTTTGGGCTTCATCCGAAAGGAAAAGCTCTTCAAATCAAGCAAGTTGTTTAAATGCATAATCCTCCTTACGACAACATGATCAAAGTCAAACAGGGCGTGAGGTGATTTGCCGTCAATGTGCGCACTGGTGCTGAATGATTAGCGGTTTAAGTTTAGGAAGAGGACACGATTGTTTGTTGTTTGACGACAAAACAATCTCCGCGGTATTAAAAGATGTCGCCGTGATAAGAAACATGTTTATTATTTGGACGATACGTGCTTTAACTCGGAGGGGGCGGGGGGCGTACATTGAACCAAACATTGAAGGACACCACCTTACAAAACCACCGCCAGGGCTGAAGAAACCGACGAGAAAAGAAGAGACTTATTGTTTCACACACTGGCGACAATGACGTCTTTGTTGAAGGCGCATTTTTACTGTTCCGTGCAAAGAAAGGGTAATTATCAGCAAAAAATGGACATACCAAGATTTGAATCCTGGTTTAGTGAAGTGATTCATAAATTGAAACCAGAGTAATAGCAGCAGACAATGCACCTGATTGTCACCAATAACAAATCATGCTTTTTTTGCTGGTATAACTTGAAGTGCGTGTGTCTTACAGTAACGGATGTATTGCGAACGAAGCAACCAAGCTTTTCATAAATGTATTTCTTTCTAAACCAAAAACAATAATTTTCATTAAATTCAAGAGGGGCCTATCGTTGTTTACATTTATCTTTGTTTATTTTATTTTTGCGTGCTCGAAATATACGCACATGCTCTAATGCTTAGAAGTTATTTCGCATTTATATTAAGTAATGCACATTTATTAAATAATATATGCGCAGAAAGTACTTCTAAAATTTTATGTTTCAGGAGACCAAAAGAAGGAAAAATACATTTCTCTTGACATGCATGCGGGTTTTGATGTGTTGTGCGGTTGGCAATATTGTGGATTTTCTCAGTGTCTGCGATGTAAGCAGCTCGGCGGTTGAGGCAAGACTGGCACGGAAGATTCTGAGCTCAGTTCCCTCGCGGATTGATACATAAAACCTGCTGCAAACTTAGCTTGACGCTTGGCTTAGTTTCCTACAGTGGAGAAGCGTGGTGTCACTGGAAGGGTAGGCACAAGCGTGTGAGTTTGTGTTGTTATGGGTGCGACTTTTTTAAAATATAAGAAATATAACCTCTGAAGTTATTTTTGAAAATGTAACAACATATTCTTGCATCTATCAACGTACCTGAATAGTAACGCTTGATGTGTGATAACTCGTAAATCGTATTTCTTGATTTTATTGTAAATTGATGATTTAGATGTCATTCGAGTGGCAGTCCTCAATGTTCCGATGCCCCTTCTTTCTTCCTATGCCCGGCAATAGACTTTTTGTGCTTGTTTTTGTAGCATTCCAAGAGTAGGCTAATACAAGTCATTATTCCCGTTGCTCACTTCACGCCCACAACAATGAAAGCCGGCCCCCGTGGCGGAGTGCTTAGCATATCGCGCTACGATGCCATCCAGGGGACCTGGGTTCGAATCTCAGCCTGGGCATGGATGTTTCTGAGTGTCCATTCGTCAATTTCATAATATCAACACTCTTTCCCACCTTCGCAAATTAGGCAAAAGTTGCACAAATAGCCAAGTAAAAAAATTCAAATCAATCAAAATATAAATGAACGAAAAGAAAAAACAAGAAAAAATATAACAATAAAACAACAACGCAACAGGAGTAAATCGAGAAACTAACGAAAACGCAGAACACAGTGATACAAACATTTTTTTCGCCCTCGTGTGACAGTCAGATTTACCGACGTCATTATTATTATTATTATTGTCCATAGCGGTAAAAATGTGTTGATTCAAAGCGTTGAGAGTTTTAATTTGTAAGAATACATATTTGATTTTTGCCAAGCCGACGGGAGGAACGAGACGTTCGCATGTCTTAAGGGTGAGCACCTGAAGGGTCACGTTATGCGCCCGGTTTCCAGCGGTCAGATTCATGTGAAACTTATACCAGCGCAGCGGCATGTGTGCAAGGACGGATGTGTGGAGTTTCGTCGCGATCAAGCAACAATTACGGACGCCAGATCAAATCGGTTGTAATTGATCAGTTTGTGGACACCGGTTGCAATTGAGCTATGGGCGACAGCGAGGCTGAGGCTTAATCCGCAGAAACTCAACTTCGAGCACGGCTCCTCCCAGTTGGGAGACAATAGAGCAAAGTGGAATGACCTCTTCGGAAGCGTCACTCCAACGAACGCCTAGCGTCTTTTTTCAAAATCTAAATAAAACGAAGGACATGGTTTTTGGATACACAGTCTTACCGCGATCCTTGTAGCGAGAGCAGCTCCGTGCTACCTCTCCGTATACAGTTTTGCCGCGATTCTTGTAACGAGAGCGCCTTCGTGCTACCTCTTTGTGTACAGTGGACTTTGTTGTGTTTTGCGGACACCAGTGTGTGATAGGCAGTATGTCTACACGAGTGCGCCTACCTCAACCGCTGGGAGAAGTTGAAGCGAGACCGTGTCTTCGTGATTACCTTACGCCGTTTATAATTTTTGAGAAACGAGGAACACCGGAAACTATGGCGGGCTAGAGGAAGAAGAGAGATGAGGGCGTTACCGTCGATTCGCCCGATGTCAGAAGAGACTACGCCGATGATGCCTACCAGCCGCCACGGAGAGAGAGAGAGAGAAACGACGAGCCACGCCGATGATGCCTACCAGCCGCCACGGAGAGGGAGAGAGACGACCAACGCCGCCCTGTTGATGCTCCGACGACGCCTACCAGCCGCCACGTTGACGTCCCGACGCCCAGACCACGGAGATGTTCACCGATCCCGAGGGGAAGAGAAACCGAGGAACCGGACGTATGAACACTTTTCGCATCTTCATCGTCGCGACCAAGGAAACCTTTCGTGTGAATACTATGTGTTTTCAATCACCCATAAAGACGCCAGGATGCACCTCGGAAGCTGAGAGATGGTAATGTATTCATCTGTGTGATTGTCAGCACGTGACGGCCCGATTGATTTAGAGAACGCCCTTGAAATTCGTCAACATTTTTGAAAACGCCCACTCAACTCGAAACTTCATATCAAACTCCCGTCGCGCTTGTCACTTGTAATCTATTCGTCTCAGGTCAATTTTTCTTATTCCCTGTGATATTTTTTAATGATCTTAAATTCATTGTTGTTTGTGCTCCTTTGTATTTGTTTAAAGTGCGTACTATTAGAGTAAAGCGCCGCCCACTTAATTGTTTAATCTACTTCAGGTGTTAATTTTTTATGTGTCAGTGCTAGCTATGTCAGGCAGCATGTGTGATTATTTGGTAAAAGTATTTGCCTGGTAATATGAATTGCTCGTCGCGGCGAAGTGTTTAAGTCCCGCCTGCTAGAGAGTATATGTTTGCGTCACTCAACGGAGGTTATTTGTTATGTTCGAACCACGTGAGGTCTTGTAAAAGGAAAACGTCCGCCCACGTGAATGTAATTGCCGTTGAGACGCCTTTATTTATGCTGATCAAATAATGTATTGTCACCGCGCCGACTAGTTTCTTTTTTAAAAAAAAGGTGAACTTAAGTAAGGGATTTGAGTAGCACTGGAGCAAAATCACAAATGACCTGATTAGACAAAAAGTAAGGTAAAATTAATTGAGAATGCAATAATTAGGGCTTATCGTCATAACACCTGTACATGTCATGTATCATTCTTTGTGTCGGTGACCCCGAGAAGATTAATTCTGTGAGTGAAAGTGAGAGTGAAAGAGGGGGAGATGTAGTAAATTGATCTTTGTTGATTATGAATAGAATATACTTTTTATTTTCATGTTAATTTTGGGCTATATCATTTCGTACGCATGTCGCTACCCGTGATTTTCAGGTATGCAGCTAGCCGCTTCCCGGCTACAGGTAAAGAGGTGGTTATTTGAAAGTACATATGTCTTTGTTTTTATTCGATATGGCTTATCACTATGCACTGTCGGTCACCGGTTCCTACACACGAACTTAACCTGGACCGTAACGCTATTTCGCTTGTCCGAGGGAGATTTTGCCGCCTCTATCTTGGTAGTGGTAGCATTTGTTTTCCCGGGCAAGGGAGGGTGTTTCACTCGTAACAAGTTATCTTTGCCATTCTACACTCACCTTCCCTTTCCCCTCGTTGGACACCCCGCTGGACAAGAAAAAGATTTGAAGCGCAGTTTGTACCGTGCGTCCAGCGTTGCCAACATACCAATCAGGAAAAGTGTCCTGATTAAACTCTTAAATTTTGCTAAATGCAACTAAATTCTGATCGGATGACTTATGGCCGAGTGCACCAACGCCGATTATTTCGAAGTTCAGATGAGCGGGATCAATTTTGATCCACTCTAAATGAACTTGGTTTAAAGATTTGCATTGCACCAACGAAAAACGACGTTCAAGAGATTCCGTTCAAATGATCCGAGATTAATTTGTAAGGCTATACCTGATTGGTTGGCTAAAACAAATTACAATCAAGAACCCCACCGAATAGTGTGATGTGTTAAAGTATCAACGTGTAGGAGAAGAAAGTAATTCGGGCCGCAAACTTATCTGAATTTGAGAAATGTACTGATCAACCTTGTCGGCGAGTACAAGGATGTAGTAGGGTGTAAAGAAATAATAATCTTAAAAAAGAACTGACGGCATAAGACAAAAGAATAAGGAGAAAGCATGGAACCTTCTTCTACGGGACTTCAATGCCTTACGAAATGCATTCGCGAGAGAACAGCGTACGCTGAAACTCGCCCGCTCAATAAAGATATTTTATTATTATTATTACTGTATTGTGGTAAGTATTTGAATTTTTCATTTCTTAATTCTTATATATTTATATTGTCATGTCGTGTAGCAACACCATGTAGCAATATCGTAACATTGTTCTGTTCTAATTTACCTTGCACTTGCACATGTTTTGTGTTCTGGAATAGAAAGTACAGTATTTAGAAACATTTCGACTTTGCACCACAGAACCACAAGTTATTATTATTATTTTGGCAGTTTTTAGATTACTTTACACAACTCTCGAATTATCAGCATTGTATATTCAACATCTATAGCGTTTGCACGCCCTCGATATCACTTTCCGCTCTTTTTATATTCAAAAACAACTGCCTGCAGACGAAGCGTCAGTATCGTGAACCAGGATCGGCCACCAAAACGGTGGCGAATGGCCGTTCAGAAGATAAACTCGTTTTGATGTTCCTAGATCGCGATCAAGTGTTGAACCGTCTTCGTGCAATGGAATTTTCCAGTGATCCTTTCCCGATCCGAGTTTAAAATTTGATCTTCGTTCGTGCACACGGCCATTAGTCCTTAAGTTCATTTTATGCATCTATTTTCGGGTACAGTTGTGATGTGAACATGCGTTGTTGATTAGTTAAACAATATTGGTAATTTCCCCCTTAAATTAATTACAATGGTTTAACCAATATAATTGGTTCAATCGCTTGAAAAAGTTTGAGAAAATTCGACGACTACAAAAGGCAACGGCTTGTTTTATATGTGACCCCAACTTTCTAGCAATTTCCTTCAATAAAATGTTCCTCGTGAGCTAAGTTAGGAAAGATAAAGAAAAGATGAAAAGAAGACGGTGGACCAGATGTGCCTGGATCGGCATGCTACCTTTTGTTTGAAATAAATAAGTTCTCATAATAATCAGATCAAATGATCTAATAAGATTTTTTAAATTTATTTTTTCAAAATATATTCCTCTGAATTCACTTTATCTGTCTCCCAGGGGCGCATGTTTATAGATGATGCTATATTTTACCATTATCCCAAACACAGGGTGCTAGGTGCCAACGAAGTTCAAATTGTACTACGTTTAGCACAATTATGCTAGGGTTGGCATCACTGCGTGAGGCCGGACTCCCTGCGTCCATTTCGGGCGAACGCACCCCTGAAATTATGCTTTCCCGCATGAATAACATATAATGTTATAGGACCAGCTGAGGCCCTCGGAGAAGTGGCTCGACATGCGACGATAGAGCCTCTGGCAGGGATGGAAATTTGTGGAAATTATCGTAAGATCTAGAATTTCAGTTTTCTTGTATTAAGGCGTCGTTTAATGAAATTATAAGTAATAAAATAATCCGTAATAGCCAAATATATTAGGGTAGGCCCAGCCTCCGTGCCTCTTAGGCTTCGCCACTGGTTTCCTACATAAAATTCACATCTAAATTATATTGCGCGTTTTACTAATCCAATATATATATAGCCCCAATCCCACCACTGACTCACTGACTCACTGACATAAATGTTCTCCATGAAGGAAGCCCCGGAGGCGAAAAATGCCCGATTACGACCCCCCATGAAATCGTCTCAAAAGGCCGAGAAAATTCAAAAATCGCTCAATCGGCCCTTCCTTAAGGGTGAAAATGCCCTTTTTTCACGTCCTTAGCAACCGTTGCCACGGGCATTTTTTGCAGCACACATCGTTTCCTTCAATTCTTAATTGTCGAGATACATTATATTTCTCACAGATCTACAACATACAGATGAATCAACTCCTGGCTTTGAAAAGGTGGCTCAAACAAGGGTGACGTCTACATAATAAGGAGTTTCAGCCCAGATACAATTACGTATATATTGTTATACTCAATGCGTAAATATCTGCATCGTGCTTGTTTCAACTAAATGTTTAGGAGGTATAATGACATGCAATTCCTTAGAGCTTGCCGTGCTTGTTGTTCACCATGGAAACGGACGTTGCTAGGGAACTTAAAGAAAGTTTATTTTCACCCCGAATGCTACTGTAAGGGAATTATGCTAGAGTTTTCGATTGATTGATTGATTGATTTGGTGTTTTAAGTCCACTTTGTGCACAGTATTAGAGTTTTAGAATTTTAAAATGTGAGCATCAGAATTCATTGCAGAGGAGAGATAGAAATTTGCGAAGAATGAAGGAAAACATTTCTCTATTTCAATTATGTTTAAAAATGTAAAACTGACTACAGAAGTAAAATGTTACTTTTCCAATTTAGTGTCGCTATTGAATTCGTTTACATAAAACATCTAACTAACTATCCTGAAACTGTTATTACTTACCCAGTTTATTATTAAGAAAGAAACCAATAATATTTTGATTATTTGTACATATTACAGCGCATACACACATAAATTTACGTTCAAAACTTTCCAAATAAGCGAACCACGTCGGCGAGCGCACGAGACGTGGCCACGGGCCACGTCGAAAGTGCGCGAGTCCAATATATATATAGCCCCAATCCCACCACTCACTCACTGACTCACTGACATAAATGTTCTCCATGAAGGAAGCCCCGGAGGCGAAAAATGCCCGATTACGACCCCCCATGAAATCGTCTCAAAAGGCCGAGAAAATTCAAAAATCGCTCAATCGGCCCTTCCTTAAGGGTGAAAATGCCCTTTTTTCACGTCCTTAGCAACCGTTGCCACGGGCATTTCCTTTGCACACATTGTTTCCTTCAATTCTTAATTGTCGAGATACATTATATTTCTCACAGATCTACAACACACAGATGAATCAACTGCTTACTTTGAAAAGGTGGCTCAGACAAGGGTGACATCTACATAATAAGGAGTTTCAGCCCAGATACAATTACGTATATATTGGTAAACTCAATGCGAAATTATTATCTACATCGTGGTTGTTTTAACTAAATGTTTAGAGGTATAATAACAAACACGTATTTAGAGAGTTTGCCGTGCTTGTGGTTCACCATGGAAACGGACGTTTCTAGGGAACTTAAAGAAAGTTTATTTTCACCCCAAAAAGTACTGTAAGTGAACTACACTAAACATTTCGTATTTCAAAATACGAGCGTCAGAATTTATTACAGACGTAAGGTAGGAATTTGGGGGGAATAACGGAAAACAGTTATTATCCAATTACGTTCAAAAATGTGGAAATGACAAAAGACGTAAATATTGCATTTTCAATTTAGTGCCGCTATTGAATTCGTTTATATGAAATATCTTAACTATTTTGAAACTGACAATATTTACCCAGTTTATTATTATAAAAATAGACAATAATGTGTTGAATATTTATGCAATATTAGAGTACACACATAAAGTTATTTTCTAAACTTTTCAAATTAGCAATCTTATACACTTGTTTCCCTTCATCCAATACAAAATGCAGATATTTTCAAAGTCATTAAGATCATTGAGAAGCCCATCTACAGTATAACGTGATTGCGTCCACAACGTGGCCGAAGGTCACTCATGCGAGCGTACGAGACGTGGCCAATGGCCACGTCGAAAGTACGCGAGTATATTTATATACAGCGTGTCCACAAAAACACTCCTCGATTTTATTTGGTTATAAAATGAAAACTTTTTGCAATATGTTTGTAAGTATGGTGGCAGAAGGTGTAGTAACTCAAAATATTTTTGTTTATTCCCTACAGGTTGTGAAATTGACCCATTTTTCCGCTAGAGGGCAGTAAATTCAAGATGGCGCTTTCAAAACAACAACGAAGTTGGTGTGTGTTACAATTTCACACAACAAAGAGTGTCGTGTCTGTTCAACGTTCGTTCAGGCGTAAATTTGGTGTGGAACCACCTTCGAACAAGTCAATTTTGAAGTGGTACAAGGATTTCGTCGAAGAACGGTGCATCTGTGACAAGCGGAAAGGGCACTCTGGCCGACCGACAGTCCCACAGCAAGTTGTTGAGAGTGTGAGGGAAACCTTTGTTCGGAGCCCCAAAAAGTCAGTGCGCAGAGAGAGTATTGAACTACAAATCCCAAAAAGTACGATTAGCAAGGTGTTACGAAAACGCTTGCACTTTCAGCCATATAAACTGGAACTGGTGCAGAAGTTAAAACCTGAAGACCGTCCAAAGCGACAGCAGTTCTGTTTGGATCTCCAGCAGTTAATGGAAAATGATGACAATCTTCTGTCGAAGATCATTTTCAGTGATGAAGGAACCTTCCACCTGCATGGTAAGGTAAACAGACACAATGTGCGAATATGGGGATTGGAGAATCCCCACGCCACGCTGGAGATACAACGTGATTCTCCTAAGTGTAATGTGTTTTGTGCCATATCTGAACAGAGAGTTTATGGTCCTTTTTTCTTTGAAGGCGAAACTGTGTCCGGCGACAGTTACTTGGATGTGTTACAAAACTGGTTGATGCCTCAACTTACTGAGGTAGGTGACTTTCCAACCTTTTCCAACAAGATGGGGCACCACCGCACTGGCATCGTAACGTCCTAACTTTCTCAATGGGGTCCTGCCAAACAGATGGATAGGTCGTGCTGGACGCCATGATCAGGTGTTTCTTCCCTGGCCTCCTAGGTCACCGGACCTTAGTGTTTGCGATTTTTTCTTGTGGGGGTATATCAAAGACATAGTGTTCGTACCTCCCCTACCTGCATCCATTGAAATTCTGCAGGACAGAATCACAGAAGCTGTAAACACAATCACGCCCGATATTCTTTCCAGAGTCTGGAATGAGCTCGATTATCGCCTAGATGTTTGCCGTGTGACAGGTGGGGCACACATTGAGAGTCTGTAATGAAATTCAATCACATGAAAATTTATGAGCTTTTACACGTTTACCCAAAAAATGAACACAATATTCCTCAAAGTTTTCATTTTATAACCAAATAAAATCGAGGAGTGTTTTTGTGGACACGCTGTACTTTGCGGTAGCTGACGAAGGCGATGGGAAATGGAGAATAAATAACAAGTCGGACTAATTTCTGGTTTCAATGTTCTTAGAGATGAGGAGACCCTTTGTTGTTCTTTATTTGTATGTGTTTTCGATATTATTCCAGGAAAGTATATTCAACTTAAAAAATAATGGTTTATCTTTGTTGTTGAAACAGAAAATCTCTCCTCCCCGGAAAAGTTTGGTGGGGGGGGGGGAGTTTTAGGACAAGTTCGTTGGTGGGGGAGAATTACCCCCGGGATCTCGCACCATGCTCTACACTAATTGATCATGCACATAATTTTGGGGAGCTCAAGTCGGACGGCGTCTATTAGATTCGCAGCTTCTACTAAAAAAGACAAGTCTCTCTCATTGTCATAATAAACAGAAATAAAGCTCAGTTACTATATGAACATAATAACTCGCAGGTGTAACTTAGCAAGGGGAGTACTCGTGTCCCGAAAATTTTCAGGTATATTAAAACTTACAAGTTAAAGGTATTTTGGTTAACTTCATAGGACCTAAGGAGCAAATAAAGAGTATTTTTTTATGATTTTGGAAACGTATTTTTGTAAGATGGAAATACTTTACGATTCTGTCCCCCCCCCCCAAAGTTACGCCCATGTAGCCAAAGTAACAACTATGAAAAAAATTGAGTGTAAAAAAATCCCAAAACTTAGAGTTTTTTTAAGTCAAGTTCAAGCACACACAGGCAGTGTGTGTGCTTAAAATTAAATTAAATTTAAAAAATTGAGTGTAAAAAAATCCCAAAACTTAGAGTTTTTTTTAAGTCAAGTTCAAGCACACACAGCTTCCTCGCCGCCCCTAGGCACAAACTTAATGTGCGCCCTTCTCAAAAGAAAAGTAGTAACTTATTTGCAGTATTTTTACAGGCTAATATAAAAATTAGTGAACATACTGAAATAAAAAACAAAGGATAAAAATCAATAACAAACAATTCATTTTCTGTATGTGCTATAACTAAAATTATGGAATGTATTGAGAAATTAAATTCACCACTCACCACTTTTCGTGTGACGCTAGAATATTTTAAATGCTTTTCCAGTCTGAAATGCCGTGAGTTGCTATGTTTGTCTTGCCCTTGAACAACCAGCATGATGCACAATAAACGGCACCAGTGCTGCACGAATATACCAAATAATTCCGCAAAATTGATTCGCCATTTACAAGTTTACGACAAAAAACACTATTATTTAAAAATCTTGTCTTACCTGCTGTTACGCCCTCCCTTGCCCGGGAAAACAAATGCTACCACTATCTAGATAGAGGCGGCAAAATCTCCCTCGGACAAGCGAAATAGCGTTACGGTCCAGGTTAAGTTCGTGTGTAGGAACCGGTGACCAACAGTGCATAGTAATAAGCCATATCGAATAAAAACAAAGACATATGTACTTTCAAATTACCACCTCTTTACCTGTAGCCGGGAAGCGGCTAGCTGTATACCTGAAAATCACGGGTAGCGACCTGCATACGAAAATGATATAGCCCAAAATTAACATGAAAATAAAAAGTATATTCTATTCATAACCAACAAAAATGGAATTATTACAGGTCCCCACACTTGCACTCTCACATTCTCTCTCAGATTCAATCCTCATGGGGTCATCGACATAAGAAATTATACATGACATGTACAGGTTTTATGACGACAAGCCCTAATTATTGCATTCTCAATTAATTTTATCTTACTTTTTGTCTAATCAGGTCATTTGTGATTTTGCTCCAGTGCTACTTAAATCCTTACTTAAGTTCACCTTTTGTTTTTAAAAAAGAAACTAGTCGGCGCGGTGACAATACATTACTTGACCAGTATAAACAAAGGCGTCTCAACGGCAATTACATTCACGTGGGCGGACGTTTTCCTTTTACAGGACCTCACGTGGTTCCAAACATAACAAGTAACCTCCGTTGAGTGGCGCAAACATATACTCTCTAGCTGGCGGGACTTAAACACTTCGCCGCGACGAGCAATTCATATTACCAGGCAAATACTTTAACAAATAATCACATATGCGACCTGACATAGCTAGCAGCGACACAGCGCTGACACATAAAAATGAACAAACCTCAAGTAGAATATGCAGTTAAGAGGGAGGTGGAGTTTGGCGAAGGTCGCCGTGGAAAGCGCTTAAATTTAACATGGGCTTTTTTGCATTTTGTTGAATATAACGTTTTAGGGCAAAAATTTGCCGGAAAACACGCAGTGGATGTGAACTTACTTTATGAAACTTTGAGTACATGACACATTTATGCAATTTCAGTTCGTTAAATGTGCACAAATTCCATTATTTTTTTTCAATTTCCCATAAGGAAATACGTAAATAAGCACAGAATGGTTATAGGATTTGTGGGTAGCACCAACGAAAATGGCCATTATGATGCATACTAACGTAATGCTCAATCCTTTTATGACTGAGCTAGGGAGGGCTTTTCTTTCAAAAGTCACTTGCACGGCCCAAAATGATTGTTTAAAAATGTCATGTATTATCGACGGCGAAAGATACGGCCGCTTCAGCCGAATTTCATTCATCATAGTTCGCCACTTGGCCACTAGATGTCTCTGTTCGAAAATTGCCCCAGGGTGACGGGAGGGCTATTTCGCGCGGGTGTTTGAATCCTCTGCACAGCTGGGTTCCGTCCCCTCCTCAGAAGGTCCCGTAGCTGTCACAGCTTGATTTATTGCCTCTTTCCCAGGCAAGAAACCAAGAAAGCAGGAAGGCCATGAGTTTGTGTATGTTTGAGTGTAGAGAAGCAGAGCATATTTACCGTGAATTGGAACCAGTGACACAGTAAATTTATCTCGATCCCTACCGCGAAGGAAGTATTCAGGGGGGTCCAGGAGTCCCAACCTCCCCCCGAAAGACTTACCAAGTACAAAAATTAAATAATGAGATCATAAAATAACTTCAATTAAGTAATGAAAATAAGGTTGTTGTCTAATCGCAATTTGTTTATTTCCGCAAAAATATTGGAAAGCAATACGACTTTGAATGACAGTACCAAAGAAGATTTATGCAAGAATTATTACTACTTATAATAACATGCAAAATATTACCAGGAATTTTACTTTCGTCAACTGGATCTAACATCATTTTTTCATACTCAACAAATATTATATTCTTTATCTATTTGGCATTAATTTCCTTGCCAGGGCAGTTTCTATTTATTTACAAATTTTGCCGACCTTAACTACACGTAAGCTAGATAATGAATACGTGATGTTATACTGTATCACTGTTGTTATATCGCCTTCTTATCTATTAATGTAATAAAAATACGTATATTAATTAATTTAATATAATTATACTTATTTTAATTTAACATTATTAATATTATTATTTTGAGACATTACGTTAGGACGCCCCTCCGAAATATATATCTCGATACCTGTCTGGTGTTCGATTTGAATAAAATGTAGAAAAGGCGGGGAGGGTGGTAGCGCTTCCTCTTTTTACATTTCGATAGTTTTACCTCACGTGTAGTACTTTGTGAGTCAACGGTGCAGATAGGAAATACGTGTACACACACACACACATAATTGATGATTCGCAAAGGAACTTCGTTAAATTCCCATGCTTGTTCCGCTCACAAATCATATCCTCTCCAAATTACAATAGCCTACTATCGTTGTTGCTTACATATATGTGTGTGTGTGTGTGTGTGTGTGTGTTTCCTAGAACTTCACTATTTCCAAACATAAACTTGATGTGACTCTTACAAAACATTTGTTTTTGGAGTGGAAGGATCATGAAAAGGTCTACTGTTTCTTTGCAAATCTTCAATTAATCTAAAATTTAGTATAAAAACATAATTTTGGCTGACTTGCTAACTTGAGATTTAAATACAAATTATTAATTTGAATTCTCCATAACAATAACAAAAGTGACATAAAATGTAGAAGGACAAGACTAGTGTTGCCCACGGGACGAGACGGGACAGGCTTTTAAAAATTCGAGACGAGATGAGATTGATCATGTGTCCCGAGACAAACGAATATTTTCGAGACGAGACAGCATTTCACAGCATTTCCACGAGACGAGACAGGCCAAAGTCTCGTCTCGTGGGCAACACTAGACAAGACTCTTGGCTTGGTTGAGAATTACATTAGAGATGTACAGGTTAGGAAAGGGGAGGGAGAATTCCGTCTTCTTCCTTTTCAGCGCGAACCCTGCCTCCTACATTCTACATGTCCATTCAAAATGTCTTCTTAGTTTCAGATATTTTGGCCTCCCCTATAGCGTAATGGTAAAGATGACCCTCGTAATGTCAAAAGGTCCCGAGTTTGGTACCTGGTGGACGCCCAATAGTTCAATCCCACTATAAATGTAGGTCCAGTCCCGATTAGCCTATCTATACATAAATACATAAAGAAGACTTACAGAAACTCAAACTCAAGATACTCAAACGACCGGCATAGGGTTGACGGCGCTTGGTGCAGTGAGAGAGCTCCCCTTTGCCAAATCAAAATTAGGAAACAAAAACTCCTCTTCAGGGGTTCCCTCACTTTTTCGCCCTTAGATGGCAGCTGCTGATAAGGGATGAGCATCCCCCCCATTAAAAAAAAAAAAAAAAGTTCTGCCTACGAGCCTGCTGTCCTGCATCGTGACCGTCCGGTCTAAGGCGTTATGCTTTGGGCTCTCCAGCTACGGGACGCGCGCAGGTTCGAGTCTCCTGGAAGAAGCGTAACAACTTTTCTCCTGATATTTCGGCCAGTCAAACTCGAGGCCCGCGGGCCGCATGTAGGCCCCAGCATCCGTTAATGCGGCCCGCCTTGGCCCCACTTAACACTTCATGCTTGAAATTATCTATATATTTGTAGTTATCCCGTTTTCTCTTTTCTCGTGATACAAGACCAGACTCATCCAAACTTCAACACATTGACCAATTTTCCCTACACAGGTATACATTCCATTATAGAGTAGATGTTGTGTCAACTAAGCAAGCTGATGGACATGTTACTTCTGAAGTACGAAAATATCTTGCCAGCTGGGGGAGGGCAGCGTGCATACTTTCTGTCGCCTATGAGTTTGTTTCTTGATTTTCAAGGATTTACCTGGAAGAAAAGTCAGTTTCTGTAAAAGTTTCAGAGAACCATATCGCTGCCGAAACTTCGTGGGAGTAAGAAAAGGACTATAGAAGAGGAATGTAGATTTTTCAAGTGAAATGCTTACTTTTGTTGTGAAGTGAATAGTGAAAAGCGTAGAAAATTTGTACCCTGATAAAGTTTATTCATCCAGAAGTATTTCTATATCACGAAATAAATTTGCCAACCTCTGTGGCAGAGTGGTTAGCACAGCCCGTTGCGACACCAGAGGTTGCGGGTTCGAATCCTGGCCTGAGCATGGGTGTTCTTTGTATGTGTCTCTTCATCAATTTCATCATACCATTACTCATCCTCATCGTCGCCAGTAGCCAAACGTGGCAGAAAAGCAACGCTAATAAAAAAAAATATAAAAAAAAATCAGAAATACAGTTGAGGAGAGGATTGATGACTTAGTCAACGAACAATTGAAAGCAAAAATTGTTCGTGTTGTTGCCTTTTCGCTCACAATATGTGAAATTACGAACGCCTGCGAGCTAGCTCGGTTAGCTCCCTTCATTCGTGGATGCGATTCTCATCTCGATATGACAGTAAAACTACTTGAATGATTCCTCCCCGTGACACAAGGGCTGATATTTTGAAGGAAGTGGAGGCCATTTTGCAAAGTTACAGTCTTCCGTTATATTAAAACTTTTTTAATAAAGTTATAATTTGTCCTTCTCAACTTCTCAGGAATACCAGGTATGGCAGGAATATTTGTCCACAGTAAAAATACTACGTGATGAATTTGGAAACAGGTTTCAAGACTTCAGAGGGTGCGAAGGGCAATATTCTTGTTCTGCTCTGCTCCCTTTTCTTTTGATGATGTGTGTGCAAGTCCTGCGTTCGAATGGAACTTATTGAATTGCAGTGCGACTCGTATTGAAAAATAAATGTCGCGAGGTGGGATATCCTTGATTTTTCTCATATCTCCCATAGCAGTATCCTCGAATAAGCTATTTCGCTGTAGAAATTTTATTAATTTTGGTTGCACTTGCCTTGGTGAAAAGTTGTTTTCCATAATGAAGATTATTGAAACAGCCGAGCCGAATGATCAAGAATGACTGACAAAATATTTGTTGTCTGCATTAAGAGTTTCATGCTCACAAAAAAACTTATTGCAGACTTTTGAGAAGCTTGTTAAAAAAAAACTGTCAAATCTGTGCGAAACGAAACTATAATTGCACACAAACAGTTTCTTGCAAAAAATTTTGCACAATTGTAACCAATTTATACTCGAAAGTAACATGTAAAATACTGTAACCATGAGAAAATATGGGGGGAGGTCTATATATAATTTACATATCGATGCTGCAATAATAATCACTGGAATCCCGGCACCGTTGGGTCGAACCACTTACTTCAAGGTGTTGGGGTTCTTCAATAACGATTGGGGGGTTCGTCGTGCTGACCACACGTCACCCTATAACTGATTGGTGTGCGAGTGAGGCCGGCCCTTGTGAGTGAGTGAGTAGGCCCTTGCCTTCACGGGCTGTTGCGCCACGGGTTTACTTTCGTATATTGGCGTAAGGTGTGGTCTTACAGCGGCTCGACCTCTCCTCGAAATTCTGTCAATTTATTTTGACCAATTCACTGGGGATTTTTTAAGAGTACTTTGTAACACGTATAGTGCTCATCTCGAAGATCATACTATCGTTACTTGGACTGAAATTTCAGTTTGAAACCAATCAATCGAATCCAGGCCTGGGCATGGGGGGGGGGGGGGTGTTCTTTCATCAATTTCATATCATCACTCATTCCCTCCCATCTTCGCGAATAGTAAGAAGTGGCAGAAAGGCGAAGTAAAATAGACCAAACAGATCAACCTCGGCTCATTATATCTGCTGTGAACTCAACGATGAGAACTGCACAAAGGGACTTGAAGATTATTAGAAAGGAAACTGTGGCCGAGCGCGCTCAGCAGTTGACCGATGGTCTGACCATGGAAGGTTCCACGTTCCAGCCGTGGCATCAGCCTGGACGTAGAGTGTTAGAGTGTAAAAGAGAGAGAGAGAGAGAGAGAGAGAGAGAGAGAGAGAGAGAGAGAGAGAGAGAGAGAGAGAGTGAGAGAGAGAGTGAGAGAGTGAGTGAGTGAGTGAGTGAGTGAGTGAGTGAGTGCGTGCGTGTCTTCATTCATCCTCCTCGTCGCTAATTGTCAAATGTGGCAGAAGCAGAAAATAAAATACAAATACAGACGTGTCAAACGTGTAATTTTCAACTACGAAAATGTATAATTAGAAACATATGCAGAGGATAAACACTGTATGAAATTAACAATATATTATTCACGCAAGATGGTATATTTCCTCTGCTTTACATACATATAAAATTTAATACACTAAAGCATGCAAGAAATATCCATTTCTCATTCAAGCAGAGGGACTTAGTACTAGCTGTCAATGACAGAGCTATTGCTTGTTATTTATTCAGTTTATTTTCTCTTAGGAAAAAAGTTCCTGTACCTTCATAAGCATGGGAGTCCGGATGGGAGGGCAAGAGGGGCCATGTCCCCCGCCCTACGGGAGAATGAATGTCCACATAATAATTATATATATATCTTTCACAGATAATTTAATTTCCATCACAGTAATTTATGTTACTCATTATAATTGTGTTTAAGGAGCGTGATAATTTCAGACTGAAATAATGTTTTTTTGAGCGAGCATCACTATCATGGGGAAAATCTGCCTTCTTTGCCCCCCCCCCCCCCCGCGCCCTGGAAAAGATCCTGCGGACGTCCATGTTCATAAGATAGTTTACTGTGGTGTAAAAAGGATTTTAAACTCGTCGCGATTAGCCAAAAGTGACGGGAAAGCGACGCTAAATAACAAAAATCAACTCAAATCAGTAAAGAAGATTTATGTCGAGTTAACAGCTATTGAAAAATACTGTAAAATATATTCACTCATGATAGTAATGGAGAGGTGCGTATTATCAATTGAAAGAAATGGGGAGGTGGAGATTATAAGTTGCCAGGGCACGGATGTTCTTTGCGAGTATCCCTTCATCAATTCCATGTAATCACCATTTTATGTCGTGATTAGCCAAAAGTGACAGAAAGTGACGAAAAATAATCAACCAATCAATCAACGTATCTACACTCTCGGTGGTGTTACATTTCAATTGTTCGGATTCCAGTAAACATTCCATCTTGACGTCATCCGTAAGACTGCCATTGTGACCGTAATACTTGTAGTTATTTCGGAGCAAGATGACCAGATATGATACGTGACTTATCCTTAGCCAAAGCTAAAAACTAAACACAGTCCATAATTACCATAGCATCAGGTCTTACAAGATATATACATACAGGTGAGTCACTATTCTGTGACATCATCAGTAATAGGTCTTAATATTAACTAACACAAAAATCACGCAGCAAATTAAAGGTATTACGAATAACATTAAAAATATTTCTAGAATTTAAAAGAGCAATAAACATTTGTGCAACGAGAAAGGAAATTAACAACAATAAATATTAGTTCGAGGGGAAGCACGTGTCATAATGATACAAAATGATAACGTGTAGAAAGTTTCAAATACGTTTGAGCTGTTTTTAAGATGGGTAATACATAAACTGTAAGTTCAATGTTTACCTATTCGTTACCTTACATCATTGCTACTACTGTAGTTGTACATTTTGTTCCATTGGTTTGTCTTTCGCCTCTTCTGATTATCCCTAGGTCATTCCACATATCCGAGACTTTTTCCTTTAAATTCGAAATAGTCTCGCTCCCGTCCATCTCGAATTATTATCAGCACTGTTCGTAGTAGTTAAAATAATAACTGTTACTATTTTTTGTGCTTATTACTATTAGATACAAATTTTGTATCAACACGAAACCCCTACAAAAAAAAATGGCGACTAGTATACCTCTGCCTTGTTATCACTGCCACTGGTATGCTATACATTTACACAGCGTACTTTCAATTAGTTATTCTTACTTGATTCGTCGTTACTTTCAACTGATAATCTCTACCTCCTTCTTTACTATCAATTTATAATCTCAACCGCACAAAGAGAAATTCCACATAATTATAGCAGCCACTGTAATCAACAACATTTATTCAATCCAAATCTCATTTGTGAAGGTCCTGACTGTTTGCCGTTGCCACTTCCCTTGCAGTGAATATTTTGC
The DNA here is from genome assembly GCF_977018435.1 of Lepisma saccharinum. Classification (NCBI taxonomy): domain Eukaryota; kingdom Metazoa; phylum Arthropoda; class Insecta; order Zygentoma; family Lepismatidae; genus Lepisma; species Lepisma saccharinum. The sequence continues at coordinate 16,497,360 of NC_139257.1, forward strand.
CAGTGGAGAAATCTTGAAAGAAGCGGGAACCAGAATGAAATGAAACAGGTGGTGCCCTTTCGCAGCGGTCACAAAGGAGAGGGGTTGGTGAAGGCAGGGGGGAGGTCCTCTGCCCCCCGGCCTGTACTCTTCCTCTAGTAGTTTAGGACACAAGCGAGAAGAATTGCTAGTTCCCTGATATGTCGCTAGGTGTCTCTGTATCGCGCCGGGGCAGGAAAACTCTTTTCATGCCAACCTCCAGGCCACTCTTAAGCGGGCGGCGCTTTACTCTAATAGTACGCACTTTAAACAAATACAAAGGAGCACAAACAACAATGAATTTAAGATCATAAAAAAAATATCACAAGGAATAAGAAAAATTGACCTGAGACGAATAGATTACAAATGACAAGCGCGACGGGAGTTTGGTATGAAGTTCGAGTTGAGTGGGCGTTTTCAAAATGTCGACGAATTTCAAGGGCGTTCTCTAAATCAATCGGGCCGTCACGTGTTAGGTTCACACAGATGAATACTTTACCATCTCTCAGCTTCCGGGGTGCATCCTGGCGTCTTTATGGGCGATTGAAAACACATAGTATTCACGCGAAAGGTTTCCTTGGTCACGACGATGAAGATGCGAAAAGGGTTCAAACACCTAGTTCCCCGGCTCCTCTTCCTCTCGGGATCGGTGGATCTCCGTGGTATGGCGCGGTTCGGACGTCGCATTTGAGCGGTCGTTGTAGGCGTCGTCGGCGTCGTCGGGGCGTCAACATCTCTCTCTACATCTCTCTGTCGCGGCTGGTAGGCGTCGTCGGCGTCGTCGGGGCGTCAACATCTCTCTCTACGTCTCTCTGTCGCGGCTGGTAGGCGTCGTCGGCGTGGCTCGTCGTCCCTCTCTCTCTCCGTGGCGGGTAGGCATCGTCGGCGTGGCTCATCTTTCTCTCTCTCTCTCCGTGGCGGGTAGGCATCATCGGCGTAGTCTCTTCTGACATCGGGCGAATAGACGTAACGTCCTCATCTCTCTTCTTCCTCTAGCCCGCCATAGTTTCCGGTGTTCCTCGTTTCTCAAAAATTATAAATGGCGTAAGGTAATCACGGAAACACGGTTTCGCTTCAACTTCCCCCAGCGGTTGAGGTAGGCGCACTCGTGTAGACTTACTGCCTATCACACACACACTGGTGTTCGCACAACACAACAAAGTCCACTGTACACGAAAGGTAGCACGGAGCTGCTCTCGTTCCAAGAATCGCGGCAAAACTGTATATGGAGAGGTAGCACGGAGCTGCTCTCGCTACAAGGATCGCGGTAAGACTGTGTATGGAAAAACCATGTCCTTCGTTTTATTTGGATTTTGAAAAAGGACGCTAGGCGCACGTTGGAATGACGGTTCCGGAGAGGTTATTCCACCACGCTCTATTGTCTCCAAACTAGGACGGACCGTGTCCGAAGTTTACTTGTGCGGATTAAGCTTCCGCCTGGCTGTCGCCCATAGCTCAATTGCAATCGCTGTCCACAAACTGATCAATTAGAACCGATTTGATCTGGCGTCCGTAATTGTCGCTTGATCGTGACGAAACTCCACACATCCGTCCTTGCACACATGCCGCTGCGCTGGTATAAGTTTCACATGAATCCTAGGATGCCTTGCAACGATGTTACCACTATGCAATCGCTGAGCCCTCCAAAAAAAAAAACTGGTTTCATTTAAGAAGTTAAACAACATAAACTACATGATTAAAATTTTATCCTGATTTTTAAAGCTTTCTTTTGAATGCGGCATTTAATGTTAATAATAGTACACTAATTCGTTCATCTAGTGGAAAAGAGAATAGAATAATAATAATAATGAATAATTTGGAAAAAAATGTGTATATTTTTATGAACATAAGCATAATTATTATGTCTATACATCACAATGAACAGAAACAAAATACTTACCAAATTTCCAGTACTTTCTGCTTAATGCACCATACTATGTACCGGGTGTTTCAGAAATAATTGAGGGGTTACAAAAGATTTTTGCAAGTAAAGTATTGAATTTACGTTAATGAAAGCAGTTCAGATAGAACGAAGAACACATTTTTTTTTACACCTACAAATGTTCAATGTGTGCACCAAAGGTGACAGATGATACGCTTCCTTAGGGCTGCGATATCATGTGGCATGGTTGGACGAATATTGTTCTTGATGAAACCTCACAAAAAGAAGTCACGCAGTGTTAGGTCTGGTAATCTTGGTGACCAAAACATTGCACAAAACACCGAGTGATTTGAGTGTCGCCTAGCGGCAGGCATATGAACTCTCAGCTTAACAAAACATAAATGCACAAACTGTTTGCGTTCCATGATCGTTCTGGACTGATTTCATTAACGTAAGTTCCATAGTTTATTTGCAATAAATTTTTGTAACCCCCTCAATTATTTATGAAACACCCTGTATAGTACAGTGGGATGCATAAATATTACCAAGCAAATTGTCCATGTTCAAGTACATTATTCTACCCAATGAGAGCATCAAGAATTGAAACAAAACGCCAAAAGCAACTGACAACATTAGCATACATAAAAATATATTCCTTAAAAAAAAAAAAACAGAGAGAAATTAATGACAATAACCATGGACAGTTTGCCAAGCAATACTTGTGCAACCCACTGTACATATGTTGTGAGATTTGATTGCCATCTGGGTCCCCGGGTTCGATTCATGATATATAGGTGATCAGGCAGACATGCTCAAGAAAAAAATGGGCAAAGCAAACTTGGGCTAGAGCATCCCTTGATCCCACCTTTGACTGCTACAGTTGGAAGGGGGTGCAGGGGGCCTTTTTTAAATGGGGTAGCTAGGAGAAGAGGCAGTCAGACAGGGTGTCTACAAATTCCCTGACTTTTTTAGGTGCACAAGACCAAAAAACAAAATTTTTTCAGACTAATGCAAAGCCATTAGAGCTAGCTAATGTCACATTTAGAACCCAACTTAACCAAGTTTTTAGAATATTTACTTCACATGTAAAGTAATAATGGATAAATAATTGATTTATGGTTAACAAAGAATATTTTTTTATAAAAAATCATGAAATTTGTCAATAAATTCAGAAAAGCAGAATTAATTGACAAAAGACTGGCATTGGAGATAATTCTGTAGTTTAAAAAAAATACGAAGTATGTATGAGTCTGTTCACTTAATTTGTCAAAAGATGCATATTACCAGGAAAGTGAAGTTTTAATTGTACTTTACCAATAATTTTTTTTTTTTTCAAAGTCATGAAGTATTTTGTCAAATGCATTACATGTATCAATTTTGGAACAAATGCCAGTCGATTAACTGCAGAGATGAAAATAGTTTAAGAATGAATTATTAATTAAACATTTCTTCCATAACAACCATCACCACACTCTACTACTAATTGAATGTAAACAAACAACGTATCCTACATGCGGCGGCCATCTTGGAAGTGACACTAGCACTCGGGGTGGTAATTTTAAAATGCAAATTGTGAAGCAATGCTTTTCTTGAACTTTTGAATTCACGTGCTTCGCAATTAGAGTAGTCCAATGAGCGTTTTTTTGCTCAAGGGGCAAATAGTTCGCACGGGCAACCTACATGGATTTCAGAATTGATAGTTCTTCCGCTAGAGCAAAAAAAAATGCTCGAACGAGCGAAATATACCCAAACTCTCGAACACTATTAGTACACATAATTCCATCATTTGTCTATGGTAGTGGGTCCTCAAATATCGATCGTGAAGTAAAAGACAAAGCGAGATTGAAAATTAAGTGAACATAGTCATTATTTCCATGTTAAAATGCAGTTTTGTACATCTTACAAAGATATGTAAAAATGAAATAGATGATAATGGGCTGAAACTGCCTACGCTGACATTTTATGTTTCTACGATTATTTTCACATTGAAATGATGTTCGATTGAATGTTATAGCTGCATTTTATTATTTCGCAGAATATGATTATCCTTTTCGGTAAGTGAACAAGGATGTACACGTACTTCTTGCACTGTGATACGATATTTGTAATTGCTTAGGCAGGTCTTGTCAGCATTTGTATCCATTTTACGTTTCGGTCTGTAGATATTGCATACTTTCATGCATTTATTTCACAACTAGCAGGGCTGTTTATTATCTCAGCCAACAATGAATCAAACACAAATGTTTGATTCATTGACTTGGTTTGTTTTGTTTTTCTGTTACTTTTGACTAATTGTGAAGATGAAAATGAGTGATGCTAGGATGAAACTGATGAAGGGACACTAACAAAGAACATTCATGCGAAGGCTGGGATTCGAACCCAGGACCCCTGGCATCATAGCATGATGTGCTAAACACACTGCTACAAAGGTTGGCTGAAAAAGGCAAAAACAGCAGACTGATAAGGCCTCCCTGATGGCATAGTGGTAACATCAAGATCTTGTAATGAAGGGAACTCAGTTGTGATATCCGGTAGAGGCACACATAGAGCGACCACAAGGAAAAAAAAAAAAACCTTTGACGAAAAATCCCTGCACAGCTTTCCCATCTTCCGTTCGGCTCGGGCCACAAGGAGGCATGGTCCACTCCCCCCTCCCAGGAGTATGGTGCACAGGAGTCGCGGGTCTGCACAGGTTGTTTTGCTTGTGGTTCCACTATAGTGGTCGGATCCCAATTTAAACTGTAGGTACAGTACCAATTAGCCTATCTGTGCATAAAGTGGATTGCAACTCAACAGCAGACTGGTGAACATACAGCCACTATGTGCTCAATGTACTACTTACAGCTTTCGCACAAGCGCAATCTGGCAATGTTGCCAGTCACCATTTATATAACCCATTAACCTTTACTTTTGAAATTCATTTTATGCCATTTTTCTAGAAGTCGCAATACTGTTACTGTTGGTATACACTTGTCGCTGGAACAAAAGACAATCGGGTCTTCTCTAGTCTTCTAATACGAATCGTGTGTACAATACCGACTGAACAATGTTCACGTGTGAAGAACAGCGAAGCTTCATCAAATTTCAGGTTGCACGGCAAATTCATAAGTGCTCATGCGAGGCATGGGGACCACACTTTACCATATCTGCCTTCGTAAAATATCAGCAAAATGGGTACTTCATATCCTGAAGGAAGTTCAGCAATGGCACAGATGGGAATGTAATGGATTCCTTGCTTGCATTATTGCCACTGACGAGACGTGGCCAGATCGTACGAGCCGGAATTGAAGTGTAAGCCTTTCTGAATTTGCCGTGCATTCCTTCCGCTTCCACGTGCAACCTGAAATTTGATGAATATTCGCTGTTCATTACGCGTGAACATTGTTCAGGGCAGTATTATACACACACTTCACTTTAACGTCTTCTAACACACAACAGTACTATTCAGCACCAATCACCTACACACGATCCGTAGTACAAGACTAAACAAGACCCGATTGTCTTTTGTCCCAGCGACAACTGACAAGTGTATACCAACAGTGTTGCCACTACAAGAAAAATGACCCTCGTATTAAAAATCACTATGAGCAAAAGAAAATAAAACGTAATGTAAAAAGATTTAATTCTCCACAACATAGCCAATTTTACAAGACAGTAGCACTTTTTTCCTCTTTAAAAATGAACAGTAACATTTACATATACGGGAACTTCACAAAAAAAACATCATTCTAGGAAAACAAGTATTAATCTAAATACTCACTCCGTCAGGAGGGAGTTCTCTGCAGACTCTACTCGACACAATTAGCTTTGAGGTATTTCACTACAATGGCTCTCATCTTCATTATTTAAAAATTAGAAATAAAATTGAGCATTACACAGTACCCAAACTGTCGGTTGATTCTTCCCATTTCACTATTCATTACGTTAGTTCGAGAGTATGCACTAAAAATACATAAATATTGAAAAATGGTTACAGTTAAATAATATTAATTTGATCTACGTTTACATGCATGAAAGAATTACAATTCATTACTAAAAATAACATGTGGTTTTACATTCATTTTGTAGAGTAAGTTTTGAAAAAGTACGGACAGGACCAAGCAATTCGTACTTTCTTGTAACCGAGTGCACAAACTGTTAATTTGCTAGTATTTTTATGAATATGCACAATTCATGTACCTGATTCAAAACAAATTTCTAAATACACAGTGCCATTTTCTTCATAACATACATTATTGACAAATTTTCACAGCATGTACAGGTCATCCAGATTATAAACCTTTCCTGGTATAGTTGTCCGCTTTGGACGACCAGTTTACTTCAAAGGAAGTTCCAAAAGATCAGTTTTCCCCGTAACAACCACATGTCAGGTCCACGTGGAGTCTCGTAAATCATCTCCCTGAAACCTTTCCCACAAATAGCGTCCATCCAAGAAATGCCAGAACTAGTCAAGACCACGTGGAGTAAATCAGATGTTGACAATTCAGTTTCTTTAGAGATTTCTGAACACGAGGTTGCAGTTGCATTATCTTAGCTAGGTTGTGTTATTGTATTGTGCTACTTTTTAATACAATATAAAGACCTTGGGAGTATAACGTCCCATTGAATGAATGGATGTCTTAAACACTGCAGGGAAATGTGACAAGTGCGCTTTAAAAAAAAAAAACAGGTGGTGGCTCGATACCAGACACGTGTCAGGTCGGCTTCCTCTGGGGTTGTGTCAAAGATACCGAACTGGTGACATTTTCCTCCCTGAAGTTTCATTTCAACTATAAGAGTCCTTGAAAGACAGCATTTTTCTATTCTTTATGCATGCACCCATGTAGCATGGTTGTTGTCACTGACACGTAATTTCTTTGCTGAAACTAGGGATGTGACGAAGCTGAAAATGTACCGATACCGATAATTTTTGGAACCGATACCGATGCCAATATTTAACCGATTCCGATACATAAGATTATTAAACAGAAATGGGATGTCATTTTCTGCATGACAAAAATAAATTTGCTATGTACATTTCTATTGCATATCACATGTATATACATATATATTCTTAAGAAATGCGAATGTACATTTGCATCTACAAAAGGTTATGTGAACCTAGAGATTTAACATTAGTACACAAGCAGTTCCTTGAAATGCAAAATGAATTCCTGTTCTGCCAGATTCAACTTCAGAAACACGAGATTTGGAAGCACTTCAGGAAGTAACCTACTTCTTCTCTTATCGCAAATCTGTTCAGCAACACCGAACACTCAATCACTGAATACTGATGCAGCAGGTATGCCCGCCCAAGTATTTTCTCAGCACTTCCTTCAGGTTTGAATTTCCAATACAACAGCAATGTACTGTTTTATTTCAGATTTATAGTTAGGTTGATCCTCTGAATGAGATTTTGCAATAATTTTATTACAAAAACTCTACAATAATGACGAATCATAAGCAAATTTTCAATAAATCTTACAAAACTAGAATATAAAACTTGTTAGAATGTAAAACTCTAGTATAATCTGTACCGGTTTAAATATCGGATTTTTGCAGATTCCGATACCGATGCCGATATGTCAATTTCTGCCGATTTTTATACATCTGTAATCGGCTTCGGCACATCCCTAGCTGAAACCAACACTTATTTTTTAGTATATTAGTGACAGACTGCATGCCCAATCAGTGCAGAGCAACCATCTACATTACACAAAACTTTCAATGCTCTTCATTTTACCCAAGTCACACTAACTCCCGACACCCACTCATAGTGAAGAATGGTTATTTTGACAAAACTGGTTTCCCTGTTGGCTACTTCCGGAAGGAGGGATTCTAAGGTTGCTGCTTGTTGCCCAAATAGGGGGCAGTGGTAGGCCTAATCAGCTGTTTGACAAAGTTTCTTCGTAGGTAAGCGCAGCAACAGTGGTAGTTCTTGCACCGGGAGTTAAGATTGGCTCGACTATTAAAAATATTTGCATGTACACAGTGATACGTAAATGTTTTACGGTTGAGGGGTTAAATCCTGCAATTCAACCTGTAGGTGGTCTACTGGCACAATTGTTGTTTCCATCGTTTTTAAAAGGTTTCTAAGAGAAAAATAGATGACAGTGGCAGTTATGAATTTCCGCTGCATTGCTACACAAGGGCTTGTATTATCGAAACGGGACAGACAAATGTGAAAATTTATCTGACACCAATATCCTACTGATGTGGTATAAAACAGCAAATGTTTTATGAACCTAAGAATTCATACACCTCCTTCATTGATGTTATGTAACCATGCGGCTGTGACTTACAAGAACAAAAAGTGTGTACTCTGACATTTACTTTACAAAATCAAGGCACATGAGCTACATCCATTCATAAAAAAATAACAAAATGGCACAATTCTGCTCTAAATTACATGCTACTTATAGAAATCAAATTTTATTGACAGGCTACCATTAAAATATAATATTTTTACACACACTGTTGTCATTTTTTAAAATTCTATATTACCACACTAATGCGAGTTGCTTATATTTGTTGATGAAAAATTAGTGCAAAGATTGTGAATTGCTTTCGAAGTGACTTTAACACAAGCAAGTATTTCTTTTTATTAGCTTCTATGGGAACTACGATTTATTATTTGACAATCCTACACAAAATGGCTGAGTTTTGCAAACAATACTGAGGTACAAATACACAACAAAATAATTTTGAAAGGATATGCAAAAATCAAATTTAATATTCTTATTGATGATAATGAACATGGGAAGAACTACACACATTTTTTTTCCCGCCATAAATTATCCAGCTTTGCATATACATTCAGACAATGGACTCAGTCACTTGCAGTGGTCTACACTAATTTACATTCTGTCCTTTGGTACAATAACATTTTTTTTTTACTGTCTTCAACCACTTGAACACAGGTTCCTTAATGCAACACTTATCAAAAAAAGGAGGATCTGTAAAATCATTCACAATGATTTACAAAAAGAGACTACAGTATCTGTAGGAATTAATCATTCTTTCCACATGTTACAAAAGAGCTGACAAGATGCACCAACACTGCTTGCGCATATGAACTAAATAGTTACTGGCAACAATGGTGCAACACACACACACAATAAATTCACTCATGAATATATTACAGTGGAAACTCGATTTATTATTTTTCAGGCAGCTATGCTAAAACAACTTATAAAGAGGAAATTTTTTATATTATTTGCATTAACTGGCACCAGAAAGGTAAAATATACAGAATGTCCCAAAATAATTATCGAGGTTTCGATTAGTTGGTATATTGCAACAGACAAAGGTGAATTTTTATATGATAAGAACAGCTGTGGAAGTTTGCTAGCCTAAGCGCTTATCATTTGTTTCCCATCAGTCATAAGTGTATTACAAGATGGTGACACCTGTACAGAAGTCCTTTTGTGTCATTGAATTTGCAAGGTGTCGTTCTGCTTGTTCAGTTCAGCGAGCTTTTCGATGGAGATTTGGAAGTGATTCTCCGAGCAATAACAACATTCGTCGATGGTTTAATAAGTTCCAAAGAACTGGCTGCAAAGGGAAGAGATTTGGATGTCCAAGCGTGTCGAACGAAAGAGTCACAAATATTTTATGCATGGTCCTCACATGAAATATTAATAAAGTACACTATGTAAACAAGTTGTTGTTTACTCGCATACAAGCTTTGTTCTTGTACCGCATAAATCGGTTGAGGCAGTCAAACGGGAAGATTTAAAAAAATCACAAAAAAAAGAGAAATTTTTGAACATGAATGTACTATACATGAGTTGAAATTGCTAGTGTACATGAAAAATGTTAATTTTTTTTTAATATGGTGTCAGTAAGATGGCGTCCTTGGTTTTGCACACATTGTCGGAGTCTCAGAGTAAATACGTAATTTCAACTCATGTACAGTACATTCATCTTAAAAAATTAACTAATATTTACTCTCTCTATTTTTTGTGAATTTTTTAAATCCTCCCTTTTGACTGCCTCACCCTACATAAGGGAAATTAAATGACTATGAAACCCTGATAATCATTTTGTGGCACGCTGTATAATCAGGGGAATATATAAATTGGAATACCACTGTAATACCACTTTCAATAATGTAAAACACGAAATAATATAATTGCTACACAGACAGAAAATCTAAAGGAAAATTAGCACTTTGTGCTCCAAGATAATTTGCTTACGACGAAATAAAAGCAGGAAAAAGGCCAAAGTATCTTGATTTTAAGCTGCGATATATTTGTAGTTGGGGAGTACAGTAATGCTAATACTGTGCAACTTTCTTGGTACTTGCATTAGTAAAGTATTTCATAAATACAAGAGTAATTGCAACAGTACTGTGTTACCCTACTTGTAAATCTCATGTATGAATATACATACCAGAGTTCATTAAAAAGCTTGAGTACACCTTGATTACTGCAAGGCACGTCCAGAAAGTAAGTTCCGTTTGCAATTTATGTCGCAAGAGTGCGCATGCCCAAGCGTGCCGATTAGTTGGACCCATTAATAAGGCAGAAACGTCAGTGTTAGATAAGACAGAAGTGCAAATGCTTCGTAGTGGGTTCGGTAATGTTCAATAAAATCAAAACACCTGCCACGTGCGAAATGTGCTCAGTCTTTGAATGTACGGAATGTGTCAGCAGCTGAAATTCACCGTGAAATTGGTGAACAGATCATGAGTGCCTCAATGGCACGGAGATGGGTACGGCAGTTTAACGAAGGATGGAACAATGTGCATCATGATGAACACAGTGGGCGACCATCTGCGTCTGTGAGCCGTGTTGTTGTTTTCATTCATGACAATGCTCATCCCCATATGGCAGCTGCAACGCAGACTTTGGCTGGGAAACATTTCCTCATCCCCCGTATAGCCCAGACTTTGCCTCATCTGGTGCTGGTGTCACACTTGGTTATCAACAAAGGTGGCATCGTTCTTCAATGTGGGGATACAATATATGTTGTCTCATTATGCCATCTCAACAGGGATGGCAATTATGTTGAAACATAGTCCAAGGCCTGTACTTCAGTGTACAATAAAGTGTTTTGTTCCATTGCATTTTGTGTTATCTTAATTGGGCAATGAAACTTACTTTCTGGATGACCCTTGTATATTCTCTTTCGAGCCAATTTCTAGTCCACACTATTCTTTTAGTTTTTAATAACAGCAGTAGTTATTCTGCACGCACATTCTTCAAATCGCTCATCCATCTTTTTGGCTTGTCTGCTCTGCACAATGCCTTGTGGGAAAAAAAGCTTAGTTCTTTCAGTTGCAAAGAGATGGCATTAGTGTCTAACAAGAAGTTGCAGTATACCTGAAAGGGATATGGGAACTTCACAGAGATCGAAGTTGGCATAGTGGCTCAATGGTGGGGCATTAGCACAGAATGAGAGAGACTCAGATTCGATCCTCAGTGAAGCCACAATTTTCATATATACTCTATGCCCAAACTGGTTGAACTGCACTGAAATTAATGTTGATACGATACAAATTTTCATGGAAGGTAAAATCCACTTCTTTACACTCTTCGGTAACGCATAGTCTTGTATTACGCTATCTCTTGCTCTTTCCTCCGCTTTCATTATCTTTTAAGTAGCACCGTTGGAACAAAAATGCAGTAAACAGTTTTATCAAGTGAAAAATAGATGAACACTTTCACACCCACTCACACGCACAGCAAAACAAACATTCTATTGCTTCTTTGACACATTTTTAATGCAAACGTTGTAATAAAAAAATGTTATGAAAATGTACACAAAACATTTGTTGCACCCTATTGCAGCATTGGTACATCTCTCAATGAAAATATATATATATATATATATATATATATATACTATTATGTAGTACAATCAGTCTCTTTGGGACTTAAAATAACTATTTCTAATCTATAAAAATTTGTACATCTTTCAAGATTTAACCTTCAACACATGTGCACATGCAGCTCGCAAGGTGATGAACTTTTGAAGTTGAAATGCAATTAATGTTACAAAAAGTAAGTTTTTAATTAGTTCATTAGCATAAAAATTGGCAAATCTGACATCATTATAATTTTGTAAGATGATGTTTTTATGTTCAATTACAGTTAAAAACACAAACCTTCTTTCTACAAGTACAAAACAACACACCTATTAACACCCCCTCCCTCCTTCGTTCGTTCGCAGGTTCAATCTGTGAGAGGAAAGAAGGGGGATCAGGGGTAAGAGAGGGGGAGGGGGAGAGAGAGAAAGAGATAGAGAGTGTGTGTTATAGGTCCTCAGTTGTAGTATCCCTTCCATATGCTGCATCTCTCTCACAGATTAATTTGCATTATTTTACTTCGCTTTTTATGCCACTTTTATCTAATTTGCGAAGATGGGGACGAGTGATATGATGCAATTGATGAATAGACACTCTCAAACATTCATGCCCAGCCCAGGATTCGAACCCAGGTCCCCTGATGTCGTAGCACGATGTGCTAACAACTCTGCCACCGGGGCCGGCTCTGTCTCTTTGAGAAGGGGAGAAAGGTATGGGGAGGGGGAGTGTAGGGGAAGGCTAAGAAAGAGGGAGATATACAAGATACTGGGAAAATACATTTTGTTTCTACTTAAGGTTGCGCCGCCCCTGCAAAGTAGTTTTCGGGAATTCCTCCCTTCTCAATAAAACTGCTATGATATTCAAAATTTTGATAAGCAACACCTCTTTAGAATTCCTTTTCGGGTATTCAAGAGAACTTTTCCATGTGTTTTGCTTTTGTTGTAGTTTTGATATCTGAGACAGAAACTAGGCTTATGGCAACACAAAAACTATCATGGATGTCTAAACAACAACAAAAGAAAACTTCATGAAGATTCACTTCAGCACTAGGGGTTTCTAAACATATGCATTTTTTCAGAATTTGGTATATCATGGTTGTTTTTGAAAGGTGAGGAAAATTACTTTGCTGTCGCAGGCCAAAGGTACAGTTTGGCTCAAATGTCAAACGCCACAACACATTTTTTTCTTCTTACAAGCTGCGTCACTTCACACACTTGGGGGTGGTGATAACGATTTATTTTATTTTACTTCGCGTTTTGTGCTCTTGGCTAATTTGCGAAGATGGGGATGAGTGATGAAACAACAAAAATGATAAATGGACATTCACACAAAACCATGCCCGAGCGGGATTCGAACCCGGGACCCTTGGCATCGCAGCACGAAGTGCTAACCACTCAGCCACAGGGTCCAGCTGGTGATAACGAGCAAGACCATTCAAATGATATTTAACGATACTCAATGAGCATATTGGTGAAATTGTTCATAGTAATGTTGATCCAATATGTCTAGAAACCGTTATTTAATGCACAATTCTGCCATTTTTGTTACTGTTCTTATGAATGAAGAAGAAATATCCTGGTTTAGTGCAAAAATTTCTAAAACAGCTTATTTTCCCCAAGTAACCAATAAGGATGCAGATTATTCACGTTGTTTATGAACGGTTTATCACCACACGTCATAGCCTTATATATATCCATATACAAATTATTTCCTCCACTAGTTATCGAACTGTATCCACATTGCTGCATATACTAGAAAAGCAATTAATTTGAATTGGTGGTAATTCTAGAGAGTCAAGTATAAAAAAAAAAAACGACTATTTGAGGGGGAAAATTCTAGATTTAAGGACATGTGCACATGTATTGAGGTTTGAGATTTTATATTTGCAAAATGATAGTACTTCACAAAAAAAGACCTAACACCTTCTTGATTATTTATTTATGTTTTTAACAAGCAGCCACAGATTTATAAAAAATGTCATTAACACCAATACAAATGTAACTTACTTTGTCATTTTTTTAAAATGACTTTTCCATTTCATTTTTTGGTATGAAATTTTCAACCACAATTATGTTTCTACAATCTAATATTGGCCTCAACATACGTTTCGAGTTAACAACATAAATAACAACGAAAAATAGACAGAGAAAAAATATGTACTTAAACTTAATTGTAAAGATGGGCCACGCACGCACACATGCCAAAGTAATTGTACGTTAACACCCACACAATTCACTCTTAGCATCCTTGCTCTACACGAATAAAATGATTAAAACATGAGGTTCAACGTGCGATGCTACAACTAAACTCGCTCACAGCACAGATGTGTTTACAAACATACACTCACACACACATACATATGTGTAGTTAAATTTCATATATTTACAACATATTCATACATAATGATATTCTGAACACAAGAAAGATGGAAAAATGTCATTGTAGTTTGTACTATTGAGCGTAAAAGGGTGGTTTGTACCCTACATAGCTCCCAAGTCCTACTTTACCCCGGTTCACAGCAACCACACATGAAGTCCACGGGGCAAAGCCCCAGGTTGAAGTCTTCACTGGGTAAATTCACCTAAATCTACCTCAGAACGTTCAACTAGGCTTCGAAGCTGGTAAAGTATGATGCACGTCTACACCGTCTCTTCGTGAAACCATCTGAAAATAAATAAATTGTGTCACAAGATGCAAAATAGTGCTGGAAAGTAAATTTTCATCGCTACTTATGATTAAAGCAGCACATTTCTTGGTTTTTACTGCTTGATTATGCACAGAAAGGTTAATCGGGACTGGACTTAGGTTTACAGTGGGATCTGAACCACTATGTGCCTCCATTGCGTAACAAACTTGGGACCTCTTGATTACAAGGTGATGACGTTACCACTATGCCATCGGGCATATATGACAAAAGTGCACAAAATGTTAATTAAAAACAATATTTTCTACTATACGATGCATGGTTTTAGAAGCGATATCGGGCGGAGCCATGCAGAGGGTGTGCGTGGCGACCAGCCAATGCCAGGAGTGCAACGTTGTACAGTTAGGAGACTGTGGCGCCCGAGTTAAACGCCATGTTCTGTATTTTTCTTGCACGCAAGAAGTTTTCATAAAACTCGTCCCTTTAAGGTTCATCATAAGATGGGGAACGACATTTTGAACCTGACTGTCCAAGTCCCATGAATTTCCGTCGCCTACAGCCGGAGTTATCGTTTCTCGAAGAAACACGGGGAACAACACGTCACTACACTCGCACACAATGACCCTTTCGTTTTCCTTCCGTATTCTGTCTGTTGTTTTTTCGTTGCCATGTCTTCGATGAGTTGTTGTGTCTTGGTAAAGCTATGGGTGTCAAATTCGGCTGAATGTGCACAATGACCTTTCATTGTCTTGTGTGTTCACAAACATTGCTAGTCTGGGTCAGTTTTGAGTTCAGCATTTTCATAACAAGGGCGGTGTAAGATAATGTTACTGCTACGGCATGAAGAACAGTTGTGAGAGGATTCAATACAGCCCTTATTGATTGATTTATTTTACTTCGCTTTTTCTGTTACTTTTGACTAATTTACGAAGATGGGGATGAGTGATGATATGATGAAATTGATGAATGGACAGTCACAAATATCCATGCCCAGGTCTGTATTCGAACCCCTGGCGTCGTAGCGCGATGTGCAATACAGCCCTTATGCTTGATTGTTGTGCAATAGTGTGTGTGTTGCGTGAGTGTTATTTAATAATGTCGCGCCAGTGTCATTGTGGAGTGGTTAGCATATCGCTCTACGATGCCAGGAGTCCCGGGTTCGAATCCTGGCCTGGACATGGATGTTATGAACGTCCCTTCATCAATTTCATTATATCGTCACTCATTCCCATCTTCGCAATTAGCTAAAAGTGACAGAAAAGCAAAGTAAAATAAAGCAAATCAAATCAAATTAATAATGTCGCTCTCGAAACCTAGTACATACCAGTAGTACAGCCACCAAAGGTAAATACTCGTATTACGTTCACACGACAGAAATCTTAGTTTTAAAGCTTATTCTTACTTCAAGGAATTGGCGTTCGCAAGACGTGCATGCTGAAACAGTGTTTTCTCAAGAGTCGAGAACTTACGGCTAAAGCGTGTGATGTATGTGTGCATACTGTGCTGCGGATTATAAAACAGGGTAAAGTATCTAGCACAGAAATCAGTGAACCCCTATTCAAATCTCCTGGGAAACATGCCAGAAAACAGAAATGAGAGTGATGATGATGGTCTTGCAGTTCCTCTACAATAAACACCTTCAAACTTCTTTCAGGTACGCGTTTCTCTTATATGCTGCAGTGATATGATATAATCCTGTGTAGAATTCTTCACTATATATTTCATTGTACTCAAATATCACATGCATGCATTATACCCATAAAAAGCTGAATATTGGACACAGCAAATTCTCTGTGTTTCCCTTCCGCTAGCAGTTGGTTTGGCAGCAGCGCAACAGCACTGGCTGCGTATTGGCTGAACTCATGTTCCTTCTAAAAGCGTACGCCGTATAACAAAATGAAAAGATCACCACTATGTTTAGCATTGTGTTTGAGGCTCTGAAAAAAAGGATAACTTTCAACTTCTCAACCTTCATGACTAAAAGTAGAGGTAGTATTCTTAAACTACTACTTACTGTTTACTACGTACTTACTTACTAACCTGCTGATTGGTCACAACCGGCACCTGAGAAGCCATTGGGAGAGAACTCGGGTGAGTGGAGATGGTAGAAGGCGAGACGACCTGATACACTGGATATTGCTGACCACTGCTGCCTGGCCTGTATGATATGAGAAAAAAATCAGAATATCGCCTATTACAAACAGGGTCGAAACCAACATTTCAAACCAGATGTAAAACTGTGACAATTTCTGACTTTAATACAATTTATCTCAGACACACTCTGGCTTACACACACATGCATATATAGATTTCATATGAGTTGGGATGACTAGATGTCACAATTTGCCCAGTTTGACGGAAATTAATATAGAATTCAAGCATAATCCCCATAATTCAAGAAATTCCATTAGTAGACACAATGTTTTTTACTCAATTTATTATTTCTGCTTAAGCAGGGTGTCTACCAAAATAACAAATCTAAAATTCTTTCCTTCTTACTTGACCTTTTTTCATTTTTTATTAACATTTATTCAATCGCTCCCTACTTAGGTATAGTTGCAAAATTAAGAAAATACATAATTTTATTCAATGAAAAACCTCTACCACAAGGCCACTTAAGATGAAAGCTGAAGCTGTACATTAACAAGAGATTTAGACGCTTTAAGGTGAGGAGGGACAATTACGTACTAGTTGTGCATTTATTTCAAACAAGAAAAAGGAAAACAGAGAAGAGGAAGAGGAAGGGATTATCTACGAAGTAAAATGTAAAGAATGTCAGAGTGTCTACATAGGAGAAATGAAAAAGAGGCTGAAAGACAGGTTGAAACAACATAGGGATGATGTATGACTTAAGAGAGAGAGAGAGAAATGCGATATTTAAACACACGAGAGAAACAGGACATGACAGAGTGGGATGAAGCTAAGCAGATAGGAAGGGAGAAGAGAATGCTAGTGAGAAAATGGAAGGAGGCCAGGGAAATAGAGAAGAAAGGTGAAGAAGACGCAATGAACTGGAATGGGGGACCGAAGTTAACAAAGAATGGAAGAAGGTGTTAGAGAGAAAGAGGAGAGAAGAAGGAAGAAGAATGAAGGAAAAAGAGCATGAGATAAAGAGTCCAACCACATTCTAGATGGAAGAAAATATGTTTAGCCTTTTAGGTGAAAGTACAGTTGACAAGGGAAAGCCACCTGCTAGAATGTTCCAGAACAACTTTCCAATAGTCTGGAGGGGAGTAATGTTTGTGGATATATATCACCCCTTTTTGTACCTGGTTACATTTGTACTTGGTACAGAGTCTGATGAAGACCTTGCTAGAAGGTTGAAACGTTACGTTTAGTTTACGTTTTATAATAAAATAAATTTCTGCCTTGGTTAGCATATTGAGTTTTTCATATCATGGAAACAAGGCTTAATGGTGTTATACCTGTATTAGAAGAAATCCATGGAATATAATGAGCATAATTGACAACTTCAAGATGGTTGCAATGATATTGGGAATGCAGCCTGGCTACACAAAGTATACCTGCTTCCTCTGCAAGTGGTATACCTGTGACAGAAGAACCACTTCACAAAAAATAATTGGTCTCAACGAAATTGACAAGTGGGAGAAAAATTATACAGCGTGTGATGTTCCTCTTCCCACCACGCTAGGCCTTACGAAACAATTTGTAAAGGCTAAGGACAAAACTGGAAGAAGATTTAAGTGTATTTCAAACAAATTGCCTCGTCTTTCACCAGCAAAGCGAAAGAAAGGTACTTTGTGGGACATCAAATTAGAGAACTTGAGCAAATCCTGAGTTTGAAGCATGTTGAACAGACAGAGGAAAAAGAGCATAGATATAATGTTATATTGCAATATAAATTGCAAAAATTTTGTGTGCGAATATTGTGTCACATATCACATTATCACTTTTAAACATAATATACTAGGTTTCGAGAAAGATGATTAAATTATTCCATGAGTTCACTCAGTATTCATCTTAAAATTGCAAGAATTTTAGATAAAATTAACATTACGATTACTCGTGTAAACTATCCCTGACAGAGAAAAATCTAAATACAGATTTCAAATCAGCGCAAAATTTGCAAAAGGAATCAGAACTTTTTCCTCCAGAAAAAAAAAAAAAAAACTTTACCAGAAGCATAATTTCTTGACACCCTATTAAGGCTTGGCTTGACCTTGGATGATGCCAGGGTAGCTGTGGCTGTGTGGTTTTTACGCACACAGCTGCAAAATTGAAAGCATATGTGTAAAAGTTTGGATATTTGTAAATGCTCTTGCCTAGGTTACCTTTTGCCCAGTAGCCAGGGGTGCGTCAAGTATCTGTACGCTCAGCGAGCAACGTGATCGCTCAGTTACTTGACAGCCAAATAGGCGTTGCTCAGCGAGTACTGCTCACTTGATCGCTCAGCGAACTTGAACCTTGCTCGCCACAGGTTTGAGCCACATAACATAGCGTTTTTGTGTTTCGATCTCGTGAGGCAAAGGGAAGAAGAGGAAAAGTATGAGGATGGCAGGGTGGCGAGCCGCGAGTGCAGATGGCGACCAATGAGGAAGGAATTATTTATGATGAACGGCTTACGATATAGCATAATTAGAGAGGAAGTTAAAGTAACAGAAGGTGATGCAATATTCCAGTTTTTGTAATTGTATTAAAATGAAAGTGTTGTTTATTCCAAATAATAAATATAAATATACACCGTAGTTTTGGAAAGTTGTGCAAGGGTGTAAAAATGAAAATTTCGACACTTTTGTTCACATCAACTAATCTATTTCCGTAATTAACATCTTTTCAAATACCGAAAGTTTGTCCACTCGATGCACCCACATTCGTCACAGATTCACAGTTTATTCAAAGGCACTGATATTTTGATCAATGAGCAAACAGTGTCAAGTAAATGATCTGTCTGCTCAACGAGCGAAGATCTTGCTCAGCGAGTGTAGCTCAGATACTTGACAGGCCCCAGGGAAGCCAACGGTTGCCTTCCCTCAACGGCTTCCCTGTTTGAAAGGTAACAATAGGATCTTGCCCCGGTGGTTGGAGGCAGGTCGTTTGTCGGAGGTATAAATACCGGTTCTGACTTGTTACGCTCTCTCATATCTCAGAATCCCAGGCTCTCAGATACTCCCAATACCAGGGCCAATGGATTGAGGCGGATTTTTTTATGGATGCATAGTGAGACACGGAGAGTGAGTGCCGTATGTTTAGGGACCTCTGCGTGATAAAGAGCGGGGGCAGGTTAGAGCTATGCTAAATAATGCGCTTGTAGATTGAAGTCTTGATAAGTGCATTTCTCTGTGTGAAGGTGCAAAAGGCAACTTAGAGCACTTTTATTGGATCTGTAAAAGAAAAGATGTATATACAGAGTAGGGGAGGTATGTAAATAAACTGTACATACAAGAGAACTCCGTGAGACGTTATTCCTTGCCAACACTGTTTTCAAATTTTCCTCTTAAAAAAAACACATTGATATTCCAAAATCTGAAAAATTACATTTGCTTAAAATTCCATTTAAAGTATTCGCATGGTTTGCTTTCTAAGCCGCGCGTCAGGCTAAGTTTGCAGCAGGTTTTATGTATCAATCCGCGCGAGAACTGAGCTCAGAATCTTCCGTGCCAGTCTTGCCTCAACCGCCGAGCTGCTTACATCGCAGACACTGAGAAAATCCACAGTATTGCCAACCGCACAACACATCAAAACCCGCATGCATGTCAAGCAGAATGTATTTTTGCTTCTCTTTGTCTCCTGAAACATAAAATTTTAAAAGTACTTTCTGCGCATAGATTATTTAATAAATGTGTCATTAATATAAGAGCGAAATAACTTCTAAACATGAGAGAATGTATGTATATTTCGAGCACGCAAAACGAAATATAAAAGGAGATAAAAGTAAACAACAATAGGCCCCTCTTGAATTTAATGACAAATTATTATTTTTGGTTTAGAAAGAAATACATTTATGAAAAAGGTGGTTGCTTCGTTCGCAATACATCCGTTACTGTAACACACCCGCACTTCAAGTTATACCACCAAAAAAGCATGATTTGTTATTGGTGATATATACAATCAGGTGCATTGTCTGTCGCTATTACTCTGGTTTCAATTTATGAATCACTTCACTAAACCAGGATTCAAATCTTGGTCTGTCCATTTCTTGCTGATAATTCCCTTTCTTTGCGCGGAACAGTAAATATGCGCCTTCAACAAACCTTTCATTGCCGCCAGTGGGTGAAACAATAAGCCTCCCCCTTCCCCACATCGTCGGTTTCTTCAGCCCTGGCGGTGGTTTTGCATGGTGGTATCCTTCCATGTTTTATTCCCCCTTCCCCCACCCACAGAGTTGAAGGACGTCTCGTCCAAATAATAAACATGTTTCTTCTCACTGCGATATCTTTTAATACCGCTCAGATTCTTTTGTCGTCAAACAACAAACAATCGTTTCCTCTTGCTAAACTCAAACCGCAAATCATTCAACACCCGTGATACAATTCGTGCGCACATTCACCTCACGCCCTGTTTTACTTTGATCTTGTTGCCGCAAGGAGGATTATGCATTTAAACAACTTGCTTGACTTTGAAGAGCATTTCCCTTCGGATGAAGCCCAAAATAACATTCGGGTAAAACCACGCGCTGAACAGGAGATTCAGCCATTCTCGCCAATCTACAATAAACATAGGGTTAAAATAGTGGGATGTGCAACACTGGTATCACCGATTCCACGCGCTCTGCAACGCATTCAGTCTTGCTCGACTCGCTCTGAAGTTTCAGTGTGTCTCCAACTCATTACACATTCCAATTGGCGAATCTGCGGTTCTAAGTTCGTCTGCATAGTGATTGCAACCAATTAAGTCCATACCTGTTAATGGATGTATTATTGTGTCTGTATATTACAAATTAACTAACTGTTTTCTTGCAAGTATGCAGTTGTGTCGGAATAGAACCCGTCTCAGTGGAACTATATTCTTGCGCGCACGTTTGGATCTACATATGTGAAAACCTGCTGCAAGGTTGACTTGACGCTTGGCTTAGATGTTAGCAAGAATTTGATAGACTAATCACGAAACAGCGAAAGCAAACAACACAAAGATTTATGTGAATCCTCTAGAACAGTGGTTCTCAACCTTTTTCAGTCCGGAACCCAGCTTCAAGGATATTACACTTCATGGGACCTATAAGCATGGGTGCCAGGAAAATTACTTGCAGGTGTGTGCACCTAGTTTATAATAATATTTTTGTTAACATAAAGTACTTTCAAAAGCCCTCTTTTACAGTATTCTTAAACAAATTACACATACAGTAGAGTCTTGTTTATCCGACCTTCGCTTATCCGACATACCACAGGAAAAAAAAAAATGTAATCACAAATACGACACAGAAAGCAATAATAAACATAACAAGCGAACCTATACAAGCAAAATGCTAGAGGGTGGTTTGGTGGTGTTCTATCAACATACATCGTACTTTTCCAGCCAGTTTAGTTTCCCTTGGCCGGACTGTACACTATGACTCATGTATTTGTCATTCACTACTCAATGCAGTGCAGTTTATCATTGTATGCAGATGAGTTTATCATCTGTTACATGCGTATGTGTCTGTGTGTCTTAATTTGACAAACGTTGTTGTGTTGTTTAAATGTTGAAATTTACGCAGGGACAAAGGTGTCTATTGTTGTAAAACATGATTACTGAATTAGGTTTGTAATGTGTAAAATTATAACATTAGTTTGACATTCAATAGGCTTTTTCTTAACACCTCCTGAGCATCCCCGATGGCGCATCCCACTTTAAACCGTAGGTCCAGTCCCGATTAGCCTTACTGTGCATAAAGTGGACTTAAAACACCAATTTATCCATCCATTCTTAACACCTCCCTATTATCAGACATTTTCGCTTATCCGACGTTCTGCTGGCCAGTTTTTGTCGGATAAGCGAGACTCTACTGTACTTCATTCTAGAAAAGTAAATATTTAATTTAAAAGATTTATTTACTCTAGTCTAATATCTAACTAAACACACATGCTGAAATTGAAATTTACTCGCTGAACTAATGCACACACTAGGTACAGCACAAGTTGAATTTAAATTGTTAAAACAATATATCTTAGTAATAGGTTTTTAAGATACAACAAATAAATTTTCGAACCTGATTCGTGACCCATCAAATGCCCCCTCGGGATGTTCCCCATAGGTTGAGAAATGATGCTCTAGAAGGAATTCTAACCAGATGCAAGTTTTCAGACTTGAGTATATCATATGAGTTTTTTTTTAAGGAAAGGTCGAAAACAGCTGCCCTGGCATTGGCCAAAGGTCCAATCGAACCTTAAGTTTTCGTCAGTACAGAGTAAACAAGATTTGACATTTTTAACATTATGCAGAGTAATTATAAATGGATGAAATGACCATGTGTGTTTATAAAGAAACTACTGATGACAGAATAACTTATTAGGCTTCAATGGATAGGAAAACTGAAAGTTTATATAAATCACAAACATTCAATCTCAGTGTATTTAGATCACAAATATCCATAAATATTCATTGTGGGAAACACATGTCCAGGCAATAGTTCTTGCTGAACGTATGATCTTGTCAGTTGGCTTCAAGCATTGTACACCTCTGTTCACAGAAAGTGGCACACTCGTTTGAGTTGAAGTCCAGCTTCGGGTCTAGCAGTACAGCAGTGTTGCTTACTATCAAACATTTTAACCACATGCAGGGAATTTTGTGTCTCTCGGACTCAAAGGAAAGGGCTAACAGAAAGATTGCAGCGTAAATATTAATTAACTGGACTGTCCACGTCTACATTGAAAGTAATGTAAATGTGAAAAATTTGTAAAAAATATATTAAAAAAACACATTTTTGACATTCGTGAAGAAGTGGTTATCACAATACGTTAGCATGCGAGGGCCCCGGGTTCGAATTTGCCCTGAGCATGGGTGTTCTTTTAGAGTATCTCTTCATCGTCGCGAGTAGCCGAAAATGGAAGAAGAAAAAAAAAAAAACATTTGATTAAGCCAGACTGAGATAGTGCTGTTGTAATTCCTCAAATTATGATGATAAAAAAAATTCTTTCGGAAAAGTGTTATACTAGCCCAGGAGAAGGCTTGAAGAATATAATAAACTCCTACCCCATCCACTTTGGCAATCATAATCACAAAGTCGGCACTGAATATGCGATGGGAAAATTAATAGAAATCCAAAGCAAGAAGAGTTTATGTCACAGCCAGGGAGGCACCCCTCCCCCACAAACACACACACATCAGTCACCCAGGCTATTAACAATAAGTCAATGGTTGTCCTCTCATTTAACTTTGACAGTAAATGGAATTTTTGTAAAATGAAAATTTTCGGGCTTTCCTTCTTTACACGTGCACATTGGTTTCGTAATGGAGCAAAAAAAAAAAAGATTGTGACTCGTAAAATCACGACCGGCTGAATGAATTTCTCCGTAGATTCCAGAATAATGACACTTCTTTTTTAAATAAATAGTTTAAAAATAATATAATATATGTGCCGTTGGTTAATACAATTCCTCGTCACATAGAAGACTTCGCTATGTTGATGGAAGCTACAACACGATTATCATTTACGGTTGGAAACACTCACCTTCCACAAAAGCACAACTTCGCAACGTTTTCCTTCATTTTCATGCACAAGCTTGATTTGTATTATGTCAGCAACGTGCACAGCACACAAACACTATCTGATGAAGCGTTTTGCTTTCAAATTAATGTAATTAGCAAGAAGCGACATCAAAAGTTTCGAGCTGGACAGGAAAAGATGCAATCTTATGGATAAATTAATCGAATAGCTTGGTTTCTTCACCGTGGCTTGTGGCAATGTCAGTTAAAGGCCAGCTTTGTAAGCTGAAATCCTAGGTTCGAATCCCCATGTTTCCAAAATATTTTTTCTTACCAAATGGGTGCTATGTAATGTATTTTATTCTCGTCACACCAATTGCAGCCTGAAACTTTGTTATTGTTTGTGTGCCAATAAGACAATATGTATTGAAACTACTACTCGTTCAGAGAACGTGACTCTTACTCGAGACTACTTGAAATTGAGATTTTTTAGTTGCTGCTAAGCCTTGATATTTACAACAAGTGCTAACATTGAAAATTGTTGTGTGATAAAACACACCGTTAATATTCTCAAGAACAAAACCACTGAAATTACATGAGTAAGTTGTGAGGAACATCAACAGATATATTTGTCCTTGCTAGCTACAACACAATACTCCCTGGTTGCTTGCCATATAGCAACAATAGTGAATGTTCGAACGTAAGAATGAATGAATATGTGCATCTAATACATACAAGTAAACTTGGAGAGTTTTCCCATCCATTGGTGCCTATCATGTTATTCTATCAATAGTTGGAAGCCACATATTTACGGTGAATAACAGATCAAGATTTCCGTACAAAAACTAGGCACTTTCAGGATCAAAAGAGGCATATAAAATGGCATTTCAGTGTATAAATGGTGAATGAAAACCTACATTTGATTTAAAACTACACTTATTACACAAAATAAACATTTCCTTTCTAATAGTACATTTATGTCGTTATCATAAGCTTATTCCCGTGTAAAGGAGTCAGTTTTTGCTTCTGAAATATTTACAGCAGAATTAAATCAATTTTCCAATATTTGCATAACTGACAGGATAATTCAAGACTTCAGAAAGTGCCCATCGGAAAATTAATAAATTTCATGTTTAAGAGTTTATTTTGTTTTTTGCATTTTGCAGTTCATTTCGCATGATTTTGTGTGAAGCCATGGTAGGAAATTGCACCTTACACCTTTCAAAAACATGAAGAATGTTTTTGTGTTAAAAACGAAAGGCACAAGCTTCTATTTTTTTTTTTTTTTTACTAAACACACAGAGCTGTTTCGTTCATTTATAATTACCCCGTACATTCATTCTCAATGATCCCAATAAAACAACAGGTTATAAAATTTCCTCACATTTCCCTTAAAAAATATCAAATCAAGCTCCCACTTTATCTCACATACCACGCAGTACTTCACCTCCATCAAAGTACTGGCCAAAATTATATAACACAATTGGTATCAGCTACTACATTACAGAACCCCAAGAAAGTAGAAGGAAATTCAACCATTATTGAAAATCACTTTTGAAATTCTTTTGCTACTTAATTCCAGGGAAAAGGACAGAAGACGCTACCTTCTCCCATCCACACGCAATGGATCCGGAGTCGCTGAGGTGCTCCTCACCACACCCGGGGTAGACGAGGCAGGAGAGACGATGGTTGTACTGGCAGGAAGACTGGTTGGAAGATTTAACGGAGACTGACTAGGCAAATAGCCCCCACCTGCAGGACTGTGCCTAAGGGGAAAAACGTTAACTCCATTAAACACATTCTTTCTATGTTCAATATAACTGGGAATAAATATCGAGAAAATAGTACTAACTTTTCCGCGAAACAACAACAACCACCCTCCTCTTCCTGCAGCTGCTGCTGCTGTTGTTGTTGTTGTTGTTCCGCAGAAAATGTGAGTACTATTTTCTCTAGATTTCTCTCTACCACATCTCTCATTTCCCAATTATGAATAACTGGGAATATGACTGAACAAAGCATGAAAAGACAGAAGGTTGAAGAATTCAGCAAAAATTCTAGGACCAACACCAATACAGGATGCTTGAAAACTGTAACAATTAAAAAGTTATTCAAAATACTTATTACTACGAGGGTCATTCAGAAAGTAACCGCCGTTTGGCTGTAATTAAAAAACCCGCATAGATACAACAAATTTTTACTTTACATGTGAAAGGTACAACTGTCCTGTATTTTTCAACATAGTCGCCATGTAAATTCAAGCACGTGTCACCAACTTACAATCTCTTCGGTATAAAACTCTGCCGTCTGGGAATTCAACCAACCTGTCACAGCATTTTGAAGATCCTCATCGTCAGCGAAGTGCTGTGCCCCAAGACACTTCTTCATGTGAGTGAACAGATGAAAATCAGAGGGAGCCAAGTCTGGCCTGTATGGGGAATGATAAAAAAAACGTCCAATTTGAATTGGCGCAAAAGGTTTTGTGTTCGCCGAGCAGTGTGAGGGCGAGCTTTGTCATGCATGAACACAACTCCAGATGTCAGCAAACCACGACGTTTGTTCTGGATGGCTCTTCTCAGTTTCTACAAAGTGTTACAGTAAACTTCAGAAGTGATTGTCGTACCACGTTCACGATGAATGTCTGCCACTTACAGATTTTTTGCCCAAAGAAATCTTAACACTCCGCGTACCTCGGCATTTGGCGGGATTTTCGATGGCAGCACACATTTTGTGACGTTATAACCAGCACATGCGCGGCACTACGATGCTCTCACTAGCACAGCTGGAAGCTTACTGAATCACAGATGGCGTGATGTAACAACAGTTGCGCTCTGCCAACTACTACTAGTGCCACGCCACAACGGAGGTTACTTTACGAATGACCCTCGTATTAGTGTGAAAGTATTCCACTCCAAATATATGCATCCACAGGGTGGCTACTGTAGGACTATGATAAAATTCAAGTATAATTCCCGGTTTTCAAGGCAAACTTTCTAAAAATTCAAGGTTACAAGTATGTGTTTTTCCTATTTCAACATTACGTATTATTGCCTCTCACCACCCTCACACATACAAAGGCATCCAAAAATTCTAATTCAATTCAATGAAAATATATATTTAAAATGCTTAATTGAAGGTGCGGAGTTTACAATTATCATTTCACATACTCAGACTTGAAATACATCTGCACACACAAGTCACATATGTTAGGGGATAAACTAATCTACGAAAAATTGTTAATTGTATAAGAATTTCAAACTCAAATTTTAACTAATCAACTTCAAGATATGTTATCTTGTAATAATCTTCCACCTGTCTGATAGACTAAGAAAATAAACGGATCGAGATAATTATTCTTTTATTTTCCATGCAGCTTTTTTTTTACTTCCTAGATATAAATAGAAGCTCAATTGTGAAAAACATGCCTCAGGGCATTTATAAATATATCTTATTTCAATGGGATCTAGATTAATAAAAGTTTCAATTTTCATGTCTACGGAGAAAAATTCTCGCAGAATTCCCGGAATTCCCGGCGAGTAGCCACCCTGATCCATTTACCAAGAGTTTTAGTTAAAATATTGAAGACTTGCATTAAAATATTAAATTACATGTTAGATTATCTCAAAATTCAGTTTCTTCACACAAAGCTAGTGCGAAATAAAAAAGAACTTCAAACAAGGATAAGCTCCATGAAAGTGAAGCATGGAATTCTTGCAGAACCTGTGAGAAACCAGGAACGTATCAGCTAAGCCTTAAAATATTCCAAAATATTTTCTCTGATTACTGAGAACTTTAAGTTGAAGAGTGGGCGTAAGAAACTTATGGAAGTCTAAATACATCCATTAATGGTATTTTTAAAAACCTTTGTCTAGCTTAAGAATTGAATTTCAACTGCATCGTAGGGAGAAATCCACAACCTACATCTTCATCGCTTTGTTCCTAATGTTTACATGCATTTTGAGAGGATGGAAATAAGCATGCACTTAGAAACTGTATCCAGGGTTGCTATCTACACACACAAGAACATGTGAAAATTCGAGGAGGAAAATATAAAATTACAATTGGCATCAAATGTATTGGGTGCTACAATTATGTGCATCTAGCCTTCAGGCTAAGGTAACAGAGGTACATTATTTCACCATAACAGATCTCCACAATATAAAAACAACAGAAAAAGTTCATAAATCATAATTTTTCATTTTCTGGCAGATTTAGAGTGTCGTAGAAAATGCTGCTTTTTGCTTACATCTGGAGAAATTATTGTTGCATATAGGAATTCTATAGGAAATGCCAACCAGACGAAGACCTATAAAACAATAGACGATAACCTCATCTTCACCAACTTTTCCGATATTTATCATCATATTGTCAATGTACATTAGTTATTAAACTGGTATCAGGACCGCAAGTTTTACTTTCATATTCTTTCTATTATCTACAAGGTACAGTCATTAAATAACAGGAATTTTATTATAAGTTTCAGGGAGATTGATGCACAACGAAAAATTGTATCACTGGACACAAATTGGTTCCTTAGAAATATGCCACATAGGTGTCGGGACGATCAAGCAGTTTGCGCCTGCACAGTACATACAACATGGCCGCTCCGCTGTCGACTTGCACCAAAGAAGACCAACGAAGTGTTATTCGTTTTTTTGTGATCAGAGGGAGTGAAACCTTCTGAAATTTACAGCAGAATGAAGGTTCAGTATGGAGACAAGTATTTAAGTAAGTAGAGAGTGTACGAATGGGTGAAAATATTCAAAAACAGAAAACCCCACAGGCGAGTGGGAGAACAGTTTGGGTGGGAACTGAGACAGTGAAACAGCAGATCGACCAGCAAATCCGTGCCAACAGGCGAGTCACTGTTGATGAAATTGCCATGGAATTCAACATGAGTCATGGATCTGCATTCAATATCATCCATTATGACCTTGGCTATAGGAAAGTGTGTAACCGATGGGTACCAAAGCATCTGTCGAGTGTCCATAAGCGTGCGCGGCAGACAATCTCTCAGGATCACTTGGACCGTTATGCTCGTGAAGGAGATGCTTTTCTTCATCGAATTGTGACAGGAGACGAGTCCTGGGTGCACCATTATGAACCAGAGTGTAAGAGACAATTGATGGAGTGGAAGCACCAAACGACTCCGGTCAAGAAAAAATTCAAGAGACAGGCATCCACTGGGAAAGTGCTGCTAACGATCTTTTGGGATGTAAATGGCCCTATATTGGTGCACTTCCAGGAGAAGGGTCAAACTGTGAATAGTGCTCGATACAGTGACATGTTGGTAATCAAGTTGAAACCTGCCATACGATCAAAACGTTGGGGACTTCTCTCAAAAGGAGTATTGCTGCTCCACGACAACGCCTGCCCCCATACGGCTGTGCATACTATGGATACAATACGTGATCTGAATTTTGAGGTGTTTTAACATGCATCATACAGTCCTGACTTGGCACCATCGAATTTTCACTTGTTTGGACCTTTGAAAAAACATTTGCTGGGTCAGAAGTTTGCAGATGACAATGAGGAAGGTGAGGCGGTGCAAAGATGGTTACACGCCATGCCAAAAAGTTTTTTTGTGGAGGGCATCTGCAAGCTTGTGGACAGTTGGACCAAGTGTGATGAAAAGGGTGAATATGTCGAAAAATAAGGCAAAAACCATTTCTGTATGTATTCTTGTAATAAAGTTATAATACAATTCCTGTTATTTAATTACTGTACCTTGTAGTATTATAAAAGTGAAAATTTATTACAGAAATTCGAAGGAACCATAATTTTGCACAAGACTGAGAATCATAAGAACGAAAGAAACAAGTTTCTAAACTGAATCTTTTCGGGAGTGGAATCACAAGAACAGAATCCAGAAGTGGAAGTGAATTGCTTGTTCATTTTGCAACTTTTTCTTTTGCAGACTCCAAAATACATGTAAATTCCAGATGATCTGCAAAATACCCTGACATTTCCCTGTTTTCCAGATGCGTAACAACCATGTGCACCTCATTCCCTTAACCTTTTTATAATGAATAACCCATGGTACAACAGTCATTGGAGGGAGGATCAGTCCTACCCAACAACTGCCAGCCTCACTTCCACATGTCTCAGCACAGGTGGGCAATCATCCAACAGTTACGGGGTGACGTGAGGTAAGCAGGACGAACCCCCAGTCTTCGTTGTGGGTTTCCGTGACCAGGTTACACTACTCATTCGAAGCTCCCCAATTTCTACATGATGGTGGGTAGCCACCGGTCCCATACACAGGACAAAATCTCTAGAAAAGTTCTTACGCTTAGACAGTGCCCAAAGCTTGTGCATTAGACCGCATGGCCACAGTGCGAGACACTTTCTTAACAATACAATAAGAAATGTACAGTCAACTCTCGATTCAACGACCTTTCACAGTTCCCGGGAAAAGGGTCGTTATTTTGAAGGGGTCGTTATTGGAATTTGCACCAATTTTCAGCTTAAAGGGAGCTCAAACGGACACTAAGATGCCTAGGAGATGGTAACACCATTTATCCTGGTAGTTATACAACCTGTTATGCACAGGATGCATGTTGTGAGAAGGAAAATAGAACATGAAATTTTTTTTTAAAAAAAAAGAATTTAAAATAATGTTACTTTGTTTCAATTGTGCACAGTCGTTGCCTTTCCAGGAAATTCTTACAATTCTAGTTCATGAGAAATCCGTTTCCACTGAGACCTATTGAAAGGTAAACAATCTCTAGCTTATTGCAAGCGAAACTCGAAGAATCTTGACACCAGTCAGACTGGTGCCAGCAAAAGTCGGGAGATAATCGGGCAGAATGAATGTTGGATTTTATACGGGTTTACTGGAGTATTGTCTGTTACAAGATTAACTGGTAAGATTATATCTCTCGGGAGAAACAACACAACCTCTCTAGTTACCAGACAAAAAAAAATAAAGGCAGGGCTGTAATTTTCGTTCTGGTTCGGCTGTGTAAAATACATCGTAAAAAAAAAGTCACTTTTCTTTGCTTCAACCAACTTCATTCACCCTCCTTCCCCATTCAAGGGAGCAGTCCAAACACCTTCCTTGACTTGCATTGTAATCCAGCGTGAAAAGGAAATGCGCAACTTGCGATCTATTTTCACCCAATGCGTATTGTAGGACAGGTCATTAAACAACTTGGCAGTTGATAATCATTCGGGTTTGGAATTGAATTTCACTTTAAACTGTATATTTAGTCCCGATTAGCCCATCAGCATAAAATGAACTGAAAACAAGCTTCATGAAACTGCGCATTTTCACATATCAAAATGGTAGATCGTTATTTACTCTCACGTTAATTGACGATTTAATGTTGGATTTAGGAGTATTCTCGATGTCAAACACCCACCCCTCCAAATGCTTTCCCCTTGAATAATGTCTTTTTAATCGGTCTAAGCGACGAACACACTTTTATTTTTTTCGCATGAATGGTATGAATGGTTCTGAAGAAAAGTAAATTAAATTTACAGTTTTGCTTATCAGAAGGCGCAGAACATGAAGTTATTTTAACTCTTGTTTCGCTTTCTGGAGATCGAATTTCGTTATCCTCAAATCAAAACAGCTTTGCGAGATTCAAAACAATAACTTTTTTCTTCGCGCTGGATGAGTCATCGCTGTTATCGGCAAGCAAGGGCTTTGCAGACGCTAGACAAAACACTGGCGCCAGCTGCATCGTAAAAACAAGGAGACCGGCTGGAAGTTCGAGCAACAGGTGGCGGAAGAGAAAAGTCCCAGCATTTTAAAGATAACGCAACTGTCGAAGACGAAACTTTTAACAGCAGTGTTAAGAAGAAAGAAATGACCCTTGCTTTACGTTTTACCACGCAACAGACAATAATACCGGCAATATTTCCTATGCAGACAACAGCATTAAAAAAATATATAATAAATAAATTTAAAAAACAACTGAATTCTGCAATTATCAACATTGCCGTGCACACCAGTGGCGGAGAATGAACTGGGGAAAGGGTAGAGGGTCACCTTTTTTTTTTCACTTGTTCTATGTTTTTTCTTCGTTTTCAAGAATATATCCAGAACTGGTTACCCCATTTTAGACGTCAAAGGAAAGGAAGAGGGGTGGGTCCTTTTCCACCCTAGCCTGTAATCAGCCCGCATCAGAAAGAAAATTGTGGCTGAAAGAATCTGCATCCCCCCCCCCCCCCCCCCCCGACGTTTGCTGACAGGAAAAGAGGGAGAAATCAGTCAGCCAACGGAACACTTTTTTGGCAGATATTACGACATCGACACAATTAGGAAAACGTATGAAGTGGGAAACAGGAGTTATGATGCACGTAAGAGCGAAGTAAACTTTTGTGGAAACCTGGATGACAACGCATTAAGCGGGTTGACGATCTTTAGTTCACCTATGTGGTTTTGATTATCTCTAACAGTTTCGCTTTTTTATGAAGTGTTGCAGGGAACAAATAACACGTTTTGAATGAAAGCAGTTACCGGAAGTTGTCGGCTACAAGGCCGAGACCTGCTGAACTCTAGGTCAAAGCTGGACAGATGGGCCAGACTTCCAGGCGCCGCACATCTGTATTTTCGAACATTCCTGCGATATCTTATCTCTCAAGGTGGTGTATTTATCGATGAAAAAGCTTGACCTGCCATACACATTGGCAAAGACTGCAAGTCCAGCAGTCATTTCGGGCTGCTCCCACCCTTCCCCGCGAGTTTTCAGCAGCTCTTAGGACAAGGAAACAAGTCAAGTCGATTTAAAATAAAGCCCCTATCACACGGAACTGGATTTCTAGTTAGTTGGCGATGAACTAACTTTCTGGGTAGTAATCATGGCCGCCTGGCTGACTGCTTGACTGGTTTTGAGGAATAGGACATGTTCTAATTGCTACTAACTTCTTCGACTAGATTCTGTTGAACAGCCAATCAGAGCAAAGTTTGGCCACGTGAAGATATTCTGTGAGTTTGTAAAGTAGCCTTTTTTTGTCTGTGGCTTCCGAGTGCATACAACACGAAAGGCAAGTTTACAATTGAAAAAGCTAAAATATTCTTCCA
This sequence comes from Lepisma saccharinum, assembly GCF_977018435.1. Lineage (NCBI taxonomy): Eukaryota > Metazoa > Arthropoda > Insecta > Zygentoma > Lepismatidae > Lepisma > Lepisma saccharinum. The sequence continues at coordinate 16,530,304 of NC_139257.1, forward strand.
TACGTGTATAGTAAACGTTGTAAAGTACGTATTTTATCAGCACCGTTCTTCTCTACCTAAAACCATTTAATGCGATGCGATATTCCTCTCGGTTGGATAGTTATCGTATTTTAAAAGTGTGAAGTGATACGTTGTTTACATCTCGCGCGGCCGCCATTATGGAAACGAAAGACTATCGACAAGTACGGTATAACAAGTACCGTGTGAGGCGAAAACTAGCAAATGGGTAGCCAGTCCAGCGTCAACTAGAGCATTCCAAATAGAAATCCAGTTCCGTGTGATAGGGGCTTAACATCCAAGCACATTCGATCTTCTCTTCTCACGTATCCAAGAGCAAGCGTGACAAAACAAGCCTGGCGCGTTGGGTAGCGGCAGTCGGGTGCGGGGTAACATTGGTGCACTTGAGGGAGGGGAGGGCAGAGGTCAAGTGCTATTAGATATCACTCAAGCATGGTGTGGTGGTGTCTATTTTTAGTTCAGACCTAATTGTGAGCGGTAGAGCGCTCGTAAAGGGAATGAGTGGAGGAAAAAACCGCATTTTTCGGCCGATTTCCTTCAATTTTTCAACTTTTTTTTTCAAATTTTTCTATCTTTTTCTAAATTTTTCACGGTTCCCGGGAAAAGGGTCGTTACTTCGAGAGGGTCGTTATACCCGGGGTCGTAGAATCGAGAGTTGACTGTATTTCTATTTTGTTTTGCGATACAAAGCAGAAGTTGGAAATTTGCTCTACATGAAATATGAAGAGGGTGCTGTTTATAATATTAAATAGTGAATAAAAAAATGATTACTGTGAAGGTTAGGCGACAGTTTCTCTCTGTCAGTCCTCGTAGAACAAAAATGGAAGAGGAACCTACCTTATAGTTGGCGATGCAGCTATAGCTTGAGGGCTTGGTTGTGTGCCACCAACCACGATGCCAGGGGGACCGACCCGATCTTGCGCTCCTGGGCTCCTGTGGGAGTAAGCTGCTGGTTCAGGGAGACCGTTCTCCATGGGGATGTAGCTGTTGATACGAGGACTCCTCTCTTGTGGTGGAGAAACGACTGTGGTAGGATGCATGTTGTTCACTGCAAGGAGAGGCATATTATTACTTCAGGAGGCTGCATTATTTTACAAGTTCAATTTTGAAATTTCACTCTTTATGCTCTCAAATTCACATTACTGTTGCCATTGTATCTAAAGATATCTGTTTGGCGGTTACGGGGAGATAGGTAATTTACTCTGATATGCTTATTTTTCATTTTCCACGAAAATTTTTCTCGCGATCGATTTCGCCACCTGTCTGGTGGCTTCGTCAGGCATGTACTGTCTTGCTGCGGGCAATGTGGTTCCTTCTTCTTGCGCTTGTGGCAGCACTAGTTGACACGGTCCTTTCACTTTCTGCCGTTCTGGTGTGGATGAAGTGCTTCCTTATTCTTCCAAACCAAAATGGCAGACAGAGCCAAAACTCCGATGCGTGACAAAAGGACGCGCAACACGCACACCAGAATGGCAGAAAGTGAAAGGACCGCGTCAACGAGTGCCGCCACGAGCACAAGCTGAAGGAGAAGGAACCACGCCGCCCGCAGCAAGAGAGTACACGCCTGACAAAACCACCGGCGAAATAGATCGCGAGAAAAATGAGAAGTAAGCGTATCAGAGTAAAATACCGTTGCCTTTTTTCGTATCTAATTATAACACCATTAAGCCTTGTTTCCATGATTTGAAAAACTCACTATGCTGACCAAGGCAGTAATTTATTTCATTATAAAAGAGGCTGAAAGACAGGTTGAAACAACATAGGGATGATGTACGACTTAGGAGAGAGAGAGAAATGCGATATTTAAACACATGAGAGAAACAGGACATGACATAGAGTGGGATGAGGCTAAGCAGATAGGAAGGGGGAAGAGAATACTAGTGAGAAAATGGAAGGAGACCAAGGAAATAAAGAAAGGTGAAGAAGACACATGAAATAGAATGGGGGACTGAAGATAAACAAACAATGGAAGAAGGTGTTAGAAAGATTGGAAAGGACAAGAGAGAAAGAGGAGCGAAGAAGGAAGAAGAATGAAGGAAGAAGAGCATGAGATAAAGAGTCCAACCACATTCTAGATGGAAGTAAATATGAATAGCCTTTTAGGTGAAAGTACAGTTGACAAGGGAAAGCCACCTGCTAGAATGTTCCAGAACAACTTTCTGATAGTCTGGAGGGGAGTAATGTTTGTGTATATATATCGTCCTGTTTTTGTATTTTGTTACATTTGTACTTGGTGCAGAGTCTGAAGAAGACCTTGCTAGAAGGTTGAAACGTTATAAGTTTAGTTTATGTTTTATAATAAAATAAATTACTGCCTTGGTCAGCATATTGAGTTTTTCGTATCTAATATTTCACAGATTATCCATGTATTCACATTAATACTAGAACTGGAAATAATGCAAGGTTATAAAATAATTAATGTGCTGTTGACAAACATAAATACAGTATGTAATGAATGGTAATAACTGGAGGCATGGTTATTTCGTTTTTGAAAGGTTTGAGGTGCATTTTCCTACCCTGTTTTGTCACGAAATTATGCAAATTAGACTCTTAAATACGAAATTTAGTTTATTTACCGACGCAACCCTTTCTGAAGATCGAATTATCCTGTGTGTTTTGCAATTCACAGGAAATTGATTAGTTCTGCTGCAAATATTTGAGAAGCAGGAATAAACTTAATACTCTGGAAACTACATAAATGTACTATCAGAGGGGATAAGTTTATTTTGTGTAATAAGTGGTTTCTAAATCAAATTTAGGATTATATTCACAATTTTAAAACCAAAATGTCATTTTAATATTACTATTGATCAGATTTTTCACTGCTATAACACCGAAAATTTATTTTATTTACCACTTTAAACCTGAAATTGACAAATTTTTTACCGAAATATTGCTTTTTTATTTACCAAAAACATGTGCCTCTAGTAACAACATAATGTTTGTAATGACTGAACCTTATTAGCAGAGGGTTGCCGATATTTTGAAAATCATACTCTCTCTTTCTCAAGAAACACTGAATGGTGCAGATAGTTACATATAAAAAAGCTTTTGGTGTAGATCCTGGGTGTTGTTGATAAGGGTACCCCAAGATTAAAAACTATTAAATTCACAACTAAAACCATATTTGTTCATGGATATGGGACAGACTGCTGGGAATATTTCCATCAGACTTTCTGATGTGTAATTTGGGATGTGACGTTATATCCCACCATGGACACAGCAGAAAATTTCTTCTTCTTGACAGATATTCAGCACTATATAATTTAGAGAAAAATTCATGGGTTTTCCATTCCCCACATTTCAAAAATATTTCCAGCCACAATTTGTGAGCTCCACCATATTTTCTATTTCACTTTTCCATCTACTATTCTTCTATGCTCCATGTGTTCAGATTAATATTTCCTTCTATTTTCCTGATGACTTCCGTCTTTACTGACGTGTCCACTACAGTAATATTGATATGTAAGTACAGTCAACTCTCGATTCTACGACCCCGGGTATAACGACCCTCTCGAAGTAACGACCCTTTTCCCGGGAACCGTGAAAAATTTAGAAATAGATAGAAAAATTTGAAAAAAAAAGTTGAAAAATTGAAGGAAATCGGCCGAAAAATGCGTTGTTCTCTTCCCCACTCATTTCCTTCACGAGCGCTCTACCGCTCACAGTTGGGTCTGAACTAAAAATAGACACCACCACACCATGTTTGAGTGATATCCAATAGCACTTGACCTCTGCCCTCCCCTCCCTCAAGCGCACCAATGTTACCCCGCACCCGACGGCCGCTACCCAACGCGCCAGGCTTGTTTTGCCACGCTTTCTCTTGGATACGCGAGAAGAGAAGATCGAATGTGCTTGGATGTTATTTTAAATCGACCTTTTGTTTCCTTGTCCTAAGAGCTGCTGAAAACTCGCGGGGAAGGGTGGGAGCAGCCCGAAATGACTGCTGGACTTGCAGTCTTTGCCAATGTGTATGGCAGGTCAAGCTCTCTCATCGATAAATACACCACCTTGAGAGATAAGATCGCAGGAATGTTCGAAAATACAGGTGTGTGGCGCCTGGTAGTCTGGCCCATCTGTCTAGTTCAGCAGGTTCCCGTGAGTGAGCAACTCTCGGCCTTGTAGCCGACAACTTCCGGTAACCGCTTTCATTCAAAATGTGTTCTTTGTTCCCTGCAACACTTCATAAAAAAGCGAAACTGTTAGAGATAATCAAAACCACATAGGTGAACTAAAGATCGTCAACCCGCTTAATGCGTTGTCATCCAGGTTTCCACAAAAGTTTACTTCGATCTTACGTACATCATAACTTTCCTAATTGTGTCGATGTCGTAATATCTGCTAAAAAAGTGTTCCGTTGGCTTACTGACTTCTCCCTCTTTTCCTGTCAGGAAACGTGGGGGGGGGGGGGGGGGTGGCAATGCAGATTGTTTCAGCCACGATTTTCTTGCTGATGCGGGCTGATTACAGGCGAGGGTGGAAAAGGACCCATCCCTCTTCCTTTCATTTGACGTCTAAAATGGGGCAACCAGTTCTGGATATATTCTTGAAAACGAACAAAAACCATAGAACAAGTAAAACAAAAAGGGACCCCCCCCTTTCCCCAGCTCATTCTCCGCCACTGGTGTGCACGGCAATGTTGATAATTGCAGAATTCAGTTGTTTTTTTAAATTTATTTATTATATATTTTTTTAATTCTGTTGTCTGCATAGGATTGTTTTGAATCTGGCAAAGCTGTTTTGATTTGAGGATAAGGAAATTCGATCTCCAGAAAGCAAAACAAGAGTTAAAATAACTTCATGTTCTGCGCCTTCTGATAAGCACAACTGTAAATTTAATTTACCTTTCTTCAGAACCATTCATGTGGAGGAAAAAAAAAGTGTGTTCAATGTAGGAATGGTCGCTGAGACTGATTAAAAAGACATTATTCAAGGGGAAAATGTTTGGAGGGGTGGGTGTTTGACATCGAGAATACTCCTAAATCCAACATTAAATGGTCGATTAACGTGAGAGTAAATAACGATCTACCATTTTGATATGTGAAAATGCACAGTTTCATAAAGCTTGTTTTCAGTTCATTTTATGCTGATGGGCTAATTGGGACTAAATATACAGTTTAAAGTGAAATTCAATTCCAAACCCGAATGATTATCAACTGCCACGTTGTTTAATGACCTGTCCTACAATACGCTTTGGGTGAAAATAGATTGCAAGTTGCGCATTTCCTTTTTCACGCTGGATTACAATGCAAGTCAAGGAAGGAGTTTGGACTGCTCCCTTGAATGGGGAAGGAGGGTGAATGAAGTTGGTTGAAGCAAAGAAAAGTGACTTTTTTTTACGATGTATTTTACACAGCCGAACCAGAATGAAAATTACAGCCCTGCCTTTATTTTTTTTTGTCTGGTACCTAGAGAGGTTGTGTTGTTTCTCCCGAGAGATCTAATCTTACCAGTTAATCTTGTAACAGACAATGAATGCTCCAGTAAACCCGTATAAAATCCAACATTCATTCTGCCCGATTATCTCCCGACTTTTGCTGGCACCAGTCTGACTGGTGTCAAGATTCTTCGAGTTTCGCTTGCAATAAGGGAGAGATTGTTTTCCTTTCCATAGGTCTCAGTGGAAACGGGTTTCTCATTAACTAGAATTGTAAGAATTTCCTGGAAAAGCAACGACTGTGCACAATTGAAACAAAGTAACATTATTTTAAATTCTCTTTTGTGAAAACTTTTTCATGTTCTATTTTCCTTCTCACAACATGCATCCTGTGCATAACAGGTTGTATAACTACCAGGATAAATGATGTCGCCATCTCCTAGGCATCTTTGTGTCTGGTTGAACTCCGTTTAAGCTGAAAATTGGTGCAAATTCCTATAACAACCCCTTCGAAATAACGACCCTTTTCCCGGGAACTGTGAAAGGTCATTGAATCGAGAGTTGACTGTACGTTTGTGTGTGTAAAAGAAGGAAATACAGGTAAAAAATGGAGGAAATGGAAGTGTTGAACCTGCAAGATTGCCAGGTCCATAGCAAAGGCAATGTTGAAGTTCAGGTTTCTTAGAGACGAGCAGTGGTTGTTAATCCTGAGGTTGAGGGCTGTGGATGTTTTCCCCACATAGGGCAGTATGAATTTGGAGATGGGGAGGGGGTGGTGGAAATTGGGAAGATTTTGCACCTTGGCTGGTTGCATTTGTGAGCAGAGGAGGGGGTATTGGTTGGGGGTAAAGGGGAGTTGTGGTCATGGAAATTTTCCAGGTTGGGAGAAGGGGATCTTGAAGAGAATTCTTGGCTTGTCTGGAAAGATGTTTCTGGAGTTGGGATCACTGTGAAGAATGGGTAGGAGGGAACGTAGGAAGGTGTCATTGATTTGTTTATTTTACTTCACTTTTTGTGCAACTTTTGGCTAATTTGCAAAGATGGGGATGAGTGATGACATGATGAAATTGATGAATGGACACTCGCAAACATCCATGCCCAGGCTGGGACCCCCAGGACCCCCTGCCGAGGAAGTGTCTGAGTTTGTTCAGGTAAGGGTGGTATTGTGTGACAAGTTTCTCCTTAGCTTACTTGTTAGGTGTCCAGTTTGGTTGAACAGAGTAACATAGGCAGAGCTTGAAGTTCCGTTGCGAAATGAGCAAGGTGTTGAGGAGTTGACCCTGAGGATCATGGAGAATGGGATTGCTTTCCTGGGTGATAAATGCAAGTACTGCATGTGGTTGATGGGTCTGATGTGGATTAACGCTTTCAAATGACCATTCTCGTTGTACACATCACACATGTTCACATCAAGGAAGGTCATTTGATTGGTGGAGTGTGTCCAGATAGAACTGAAGTGGTTCAGGGTGTCAACAATTTTGTAAAAACAAAATTCCATGACTTTTCCACTCTTTCCAGACAAAGTTATTAGGGCTGCTGAGTTGGTGTTTTAAGTCCACTTTATGCACAGTAAGGCTAATCAGGACTGGACCTACAGTTTTAAAGTGGGATCTGAATCACTATGTGCCTCCACCGGGTATTGAACCTGGGACCCCTTGATTACAAGGCGACGACGCTACCACTGCGCCACCGAGGAGGCCTGAAAGTTATTAGGGCAATTCATGTATTTAAGCTTTAGTCACTGGATCTCTCGCTTGCCTGTATTCTCGTTGTGCTTTTCAAACTTGCCGCAAAGTTAAAAAAAAAAAAAAAAACACTTAACTCAAGAACTAATTGTCGTAGACTAATGAATTTCATTTTATTTTCTTTTTTAAAGACAGGGCTTTCAGCGAAGGTAAAATTTATACATTGTGCCTCACAATAATTAGTGTTAAACGAAGAGGAAGAAAGCTGATTTTTTTTAAAAAAAGTTTGTCCCTGTACCCTCCCCAATACACCAAAGTGAATAAAAAAAATGTAGTATGTATTGGTGGTACATTCCTACACCCTTCCAAAGTTTTGTTGAAATCAGACTAATACTTCTTCAGTAAAAAATTATTAACATTATATAAAGTGGAAGTGTTGCCAGCTTCAGGACAATTTCCGTAATTTTGCTTCTAGAATCGGCCCTATGACACTGGATGGACCAAATTTTGAGAGAAGAATGACAAAATATCACTCTATGAGGATATGTAATTCATGTGCTGCAACTTTGAAAAAAAAGAGAGGAAATCACGGGGTTATGAAATTTTGTGTAATTACGGAAAATTTCGAACTTTGGGCCTTTGCCTCCGCTTCCCCATGGACCGTTAATTTTCGGGTGTTACTTAAAATGATGCTTTTTACTCATTCTTAAATTTAGAATTTAAATTGTTCAAAGAGATACAGTAGTTCAGCAGTTATAGCCTTTTATCTTCAATTTATCCCATAGCAACAAAAGGGAAACAACGGGCTTTTACAAATGGCACTTGTTAATAATAGTAACAATTGATGTATTGTTTTGTAATTCCAGTACATAATACCTTTATATGTAAACTAATGAACAAAAAAGACAGAACTGAAATACAGTGTATAGTTATCAAGAAATGATGTGTTAATTGCTGCTGTGTGCTAACATGTGGTCGGGGCAAATTTTGACAATCGGGCCTTTGCCCCCACGTCCTCCCTGAACCCTTAATTGTCAGACATTTCTTAAAATGTTGTCTTTTAATCATTCTTGCTTGTAGAATTTATTTTCTTCAAAATGATGCAGTAGTTTACAAGTTAGGGGCACTTTTAGAAATATTAAAAGTATATATAAAAATATATCATAAAATACTTACGTTTCGTGAGTATCTGTTTTTACGAAAGAACGACGTTTCGGGATCCAACTGTTCCGTTCTTCAGGTTCTCATTCTAGGCCAGTATGATCACTACAAAGCCACGTCAATTAAGACAAGGGTAAAGGAAATAGGTAAAACTGGAAAAAAAGTTGATTCCATACCAACTGGCCCCATACACGTAAAACTTCATGATCTGTTCCTTTCCTTAAAAACTCCAACTATTAAAAATTCCCGCAAAAAACTTTCACACACTAAACACACTAAAAAAAACCTTCACAATGTAATGCTGGCCCTCACGACATATCAACTCGCTGTATACTTTGTGAGGGCAAGCATGGCATTGTGAAGGGGTTTTAACGTGTTTAGTGTGTGAAAGTTTTTTACAGGCATTTTTAATAGTTGGAGTTTTTAAGGAAACGAACAGATCATGAAGTTTTACATGTATGGAATCAACTTTTTATCCAGTTTTACCTATTTGCTATACCCTTGTCTTAATTGATGTGGCTTTGTAGTGATCATACTGGCGGAACAGTTGGATTCCGAAACATCGTTCTTTCGTAAAACAGATACTCACGAAACATAACTATTTTATGATAATAAAAATATTTAAATAACTTACGTGAGTGAGTAGGAATATTTCAGAACGACGTTTCGGAAGTCTGTACTACTTCCTTCATCAGGTAATAGGTAATAGAATAAAAAACTTTAGGTGCCAAACATGGTACCGCGTTGTTAAATCGTAAGTTGAGGACTCAGGTTGAGGATAGAATAGGTAAAAAACTTACGGTGACAGCATAAAAACTCTGATAAAAGTCTTCGCTGGTTAAAAATTCCTTATGTTAAAAACAAAAACCACAACTAAAACAAATAAAAATCGAAGACCTATTACAGTCCCCTAGTGACTTCCATCAGTGTCGGGGTCCATGTGTTCTACCCAACATAGGGAATGTGCCTCCACTGGGTTTCGAACCTGGGACCCCTTGATTACAAGGCAACGACGCAACCACTATGCCACCGGGCAGGCCCGAGAGACAATAGTAATATTACAGTATCCAACAGGAACTAAAGTGGAAATAGACAAAAAAAAATTAAGAAAATATATATAAAGGTACATGTAAATAATATTACCTTGCGTTGGTGGGTTCTGAGCACCTCCTGCAGGTGAGTTTTGAGACAATGGAATGCCAAGACGAGCGTTGACGGCCAGGAGGTGGTCTCTGCGCTGTACGAGGCTGTTCACATGTTCCTCCAAGCGAAGATTCTCCGCACGCAGCTGATGCAGGCAAGATAGCAAGGATGCAACTGCCACAAAGAAAAAATGTATACATTAATTTTGAATGAAACCTTGCATTTATCGTTTCTTTATATACAGAAATCTATAGTTATGTCATTAGGTGCTGTACATCTTATTTGAGCTAAAAGTGCACTGTCTATCATAACACTAACCCACCCCTGCAGTTTATAACCCAGGGGTCTCTATACAAATGGCACTCACTCTTTGGGTTTTCCTATGTATCTGTCTGGCTCTGTGTAACTGTCTGTCTGAATTCATATTGGATTTGGTGCGTGTTACTCACAATACTAAATATTAAAAATATTTCTATTAAGAACACAATAAAAATATCTTAAAAAAGGTAAAGTGCTCCCCTGTGCTTAGCACCACGCCATGAAGGTGTATAGGGGGTGTGGTGGTAAAGCCTCACACTTTCTTGATCCGGTCGTGAATGGGGGTGATGTGATCAGCATCATGCCCCTGACTGCCTTTACCCCCTAGGGTTTCCCCCAGGTACCCATGTTATTCAATGCTGGGTGGGCGCCGGGGCCGCTTACAACGTTAGAAAAGTTAACGGATTTGAACCAGCCGGGGATCGAACCCGGGACCTTTAGCATGGTAGTCAGATGCGTTACCGACTGAGCCACCGCGGCTCATATAAAAGCTATTTTACTTACGTATTTGTGAGTCTACTCCTTGAGTTAGCTACATTTCGGGGAAGTGACTGCTATGATGTTTTTTAAGCACTCTAGGCGTAATACACAAATAATACACGTCACTTTGCTTCAGTAAAACACAACCTGGGATAAAGAAATAAGATACTTACAATTTTTTGATTTCAGCTTCCACCATCTTTCTTTTAGTAGTGCTCATGATAATTTTTTACCTCATTCTTTATTGATATTTTTTTTCTTTTCAGAATCGAATACAAGTTGGCATAATTTCTACAAAGTTTTATATTAACAAATTTGAATAGTTTCTTTACAATATTGTCTGATGATAACTTATTATTGAATAATTTGAAATAAAATAGGTTTTAAAGAAAATCGCTACTATGTTGGGATATGGATTGCGATGGTGAACAATAGATGGCTCTGGACTTATGAGTATTTTTCTAACATTTTTCTTTATTGTTTCTGAATGTTTTACTGGGGTGGAAATGAGTTAATATCTTGATCTTTTTTACAGAATTTAGAATTTTATTTGAAATTAAGAGGATAAACCACATGTAGGAAGATAACAAAGTTTAATTTCTAATTTTCATAAAGAAAAATGAATGTAATTTCCTTTTATACAAGTAATGAGAGAGCTAAATTTTTATGCCAAACGGCTTTCATATCAATATCATGATGATATTGATATACTGCCCCCTTCTTCAGGCCTTCTTTAAGCATGCAATACTGCCATGCCGTGTTGTTATATCGTACAAGGAAAGGTTGGACAGGTATGATTGGGGAAAAAATTATCAGAAAAAACTATGTCACTTTCACCCTGCATTTCCTTAAAACTTGTCATGTTCACTATAATGATTGATGACAAAGATGATAGGGCCTAGGCCAAAAGGAAAATTCATGATATTATAGAACATAGGATCAGAAAAGAATACCAAAAGGAGAAAAGTGATAAGGTGGGTAGAAAGAATAAGGAGTAAAAGTAACAAAGAAAGGATATAAGGAGAATTAGAAATGTAAAAGAATGGGTAAAAGAAAAAAAGTAGGGATGGGCCGATAAGAAATTTTGGCCGATACCGATAAAGTACCGATATAAAATTTACTGATACCGACAACCGATATTCTACTGATCCGATATAAAATTAGAAATGGTCCTTGAAGAACCTGAAAGGTTCATTGACCTCTTCAATAAATATGTGTTTCAAGGTGACTGCAGTGCAAAAGAAATTGCATATTTAGACATTTACTTTTTTAGAAAGTAGGACATGGAGATTATACATAAAAATTACAACAAAATGGCAGAATTTTGCACTAAATTATCAGATATTTATCGATATATCGGATCGGTAAAATAATCGGTAATTTTACCGATAAACAGATATGCCCATATCGGCCAATACCGATAGAGTACCGGGAAGTGATTTGTGCCATATAGGAAGTGCGTGAATTTGACCTGGAAATAACGTACTTATAATCGAGGTGGAGACATGCTGTAGGGATATAGCCTGTGCTTCCTGCATTCCACATGGAACATTTACACGCAGATGGGAGTGAGCACAGTTCTTGGATTTTTAATTTGTTTTTACTGCTTTTAATGAATTTTAAGGGAATTTATGGTGAACATGACAAGTTTTAAGGAAATGCAGGGTGAAAGGGACATAGTTTTTTCTGATAATATTTTCCCCAATCCTACCCGTCCAACCTATCCTTGTATGATATAACGACGCGGCATGGCAGTATTGCATGCTTAAAGAATGCCTGAAGAAGGGGGCAGTCGCTTCCCCGAAACGTAGCTAACTCAAGGAGTAGACTCACAAATACGTAAGTAAAATAGCTTTTATATGATATTCTTATTGGGTTCTTAATAGAAATATTTTATAATATTGTCTGTCTGAAATGAGTTGGAACCCGGTATTTATATCTCCGACAAACTGACCCGGGCTGAAGGCCCTTTCGTTACCTTTCAAAACAGAAAGCCGTTGAGGCAAAACAACCATTGGCTTCCCCGGATACCGAGCAAGAAGTAACTTAGGCCAGAGCATTTACAAACAAATAAACTATTATACATATATTTCCATCTTACAGCTATGCAAGTTAAAAACCACACAGCAGTATCTACATTTTTTATAATTACTTTTCCTAAAATTGATAATTTTTCTATTTTATCACTGTTAAATTTCTACATGAAACCCTCACTGAAGCATATTGTTTTTCAAATATCCAATATTCATCAATTTAACGTTTTCCTGTTTTTCCACCTTCAACAAAAAGGAAGGGGAGCCACCATGCAGTTGGATAATGCACTGGATTTGTAGAAAACTTACAGGTCTATCATAGGAATTACAATTATATATAAAAAAACTGATGGTCGGGAAAAAAAGCAGACTTGCTGCATATGTCTGAAGAAAGAAACAGTTTCAAAATATTGGAAAGAAAACCTGGAATTCAATAACTTGTGAGTATACTCTTTTCACATTTTTGGAAGTGTTTTCAGTACATAAATATACTGTAAGAAAGAACTGAGCCCTTTGAGGCCTTCTATTTCCAGCTGTGTACACAATGATTTATCACAAGTAAGACTATCTACTTTTCTGCACAAGGTATCTTTTTGGATACGACACAATTTCAATGAAGTCTTATATATATTACTAGGGGCTTGATTTTTCACATCTAAAATTTGAGAATTTCACTTTTCATGTTCCAGGCTTAGGATTCAGGTAATCTTTGTAAAATAACATGAAATTCTGGTTATTTGTTTAGAGTTTTGATTATTTACAGTATTTAGTATGATGTGACAAAGCACGCAAGTTACTGATAGTAAGACAAAACTATCACTTTGTGGTAATTTGTACTGATTATCAGCAAATATTAATTTGCATCATAAATTTGATTAAGGTGGCAACCTTGGTACTTTGTAAGGTTGTCATCCTATATTTTGCCAAGTTCACTTGTACCCTATTGAGATCAACTCACTTTTCATAATCCCGTGTTCCGCATCATGGCCGTGGGGTTTAAGGAGTCATGCATTGGGCTTGGGCTACAGGAAGGTGCAGGTTTCGAGTCTCCTGGGGGAAGCGTAACAACTTTTCTCCTGAGATTTCTGCCTGTGTATGGTCACCCACCGTGGTGAAAGAATTGGGGAGCTACAAATGAGTAGCATAACCCAGTCGCAAAACCCACAACGATTGGGGGTTTGTCGTGCTGACCACATGTGACCATGTAACTGGTTGGATGACAGGTGGGAATGAAGCCAGCAGTTGGCACGTAGATCCTCGCCCTTATGGGCTGTTGTACCACAGGTTATATTCACATTTTCGTACAGCTTTTTGAGGCGATTGATTTTGCCACCTGTCTGGCAGCTTTGTCAGGCACATACTGGCTTCTTGAGGGTAGCATGGTCCTTTTTACTCCTTCGTATGTTTGGTGGCACTAGTTGATGCAAGCACCAAGTATACGTGCCTATCGAAGCTGTCAGACTGGTGGTGAAATCAGTCACAATATAAAAAACCGCACTGAAATATGAATTCGAGTTGATTCAAATAGATTACTCTCAGCATACTCACCAAACGGATATCTATAGATACAATTAATAATAACCTGTGGCACAACAGCCCTTGATGGCCAGAGCCAACCTATCGATTACCAGCTTCACTCCCACATACCTCAGCAGAGGTGTGCGATCATTAGAGGCACATATTTTTGGTAAATAAAAAAGCAAAATTTCGGTACAAAAACAAAGTCGATTTCAGGTTCAAAAGCGGTACATAAAATAAAATTTCGGTGTCATAGCGGTGAATAATCACATCAAAAGTGCTATATAAAATGACATTTTGGTTTTAAAATTGTGAATATAATCCTAAATGTGATTAAAAAACTGCACTTATTACACAAAATAAACTTACCCCTTCTAATAGCACATTTATGTAGTTACCAGAGTATTAAGTTTATTCCTGTGTAAAGCGGTCCATTTTTGCTTCTCAAATATTTACAGCAGAATTAATCAATTTTCCATGAATTGCATAACTCATAGGATACATCAGATTCCACAAATTCTCGCGTCGGTATATAAAAGGTAAATTTCATGTTTAAGAGTATATTTCGTATTTTGCAGTTCATTTCACATTATTTCGTGACAAAACAGGGTAGAAAAATGCACCTCACACCTTTCAGAAACATGAAAAATGAACATTACAGCATGTTATTTCATACTTCGGGTTTTTGTCAAAAACGAAATTTGCATGCCTCTAGCAATCATCCAACTAGTTATACGGGGTGACATGTGGTCAGCATGATGAACCCCCAGTCATTGTTGTCGGCTATCCATTCCCAGTTTAAGCTGGTCATTCATAGCTACCCAATTTCCTCACGATGGTAGGTGGTCACCAGTCCCAGACACAAGCCAAAATCTCAGGAGAAAAGTTGTTATGCTTTCCCCAGGGGAATCAAACCTGCATGTGTCACGTAGCCGGAGCCCAAAGCATGATGCCTTATACCACATGCCCAATGTGCAGTACTTAGGTACAATTAGATGCAATAAAAGTTTATTTGGCTTTTGCGATAGATTGTCAAACAGATTCACTTACACAACGAAGACTGCAACACTGAAATTAAAAGCAGGTATCCACAGGAAGGTTAATATGGTTGTACTGCTACATGCAAAAGATTCAGGTTAAAACGTGTTGTTCCTATGGAACTGTGTCCTAACATGTAAGTGTGTCTGTTTCAAAACTTCCTAATGAAGCCACATGTACTTGGCTAATAGAGGGCAACAACATTGCAATGTGTCAAGTACCTTTTATAATATTACAATGTTGGCTCATGGCATGAGCCAAACTCTAAAGTTTAATTGGCCAAATAACTGTAAGGAAATTATTGAATGACTAATACATCAAACATTAAATTTTTACACGCTCCTGCAATAAAAAAATTTCCCAACATGATTAAAAGGATGAGATTTGCATAATCACGCTTGGCAACAAAGTAAGAATGACAGCTGCATTTTGAGTTGTCGTTACTTTGCACTGCTGGAAACCAACAAGATCAGAATCAATGCCAAAAACTCATGCCCCTAGACATCACATTCAAATGTCTGGCCTGAAAATAGAAACACCATTGCCTACATAATGGATGACCAGGTGTGAACATACTGTCGAAATGCTGCGCCTGCTCCATCAAGAACTGGCTCCCCTGTTCCCACTGCCTCTCCAAGAGCTGGTCCAAGCTTTGTGGGGGATTGGTCACAGCTGAAGCACTGGAAGGTCCGGCTCCAGGGGTAACTGCTCCAGCAGCGGCTACAGTTGAACGAACCTACAATGAAGAGATGTTAAAATAATCATTTGATCCACTTTGCAAACAATCAACATCTACACAGGGTTACTATAATATTATGATAATGAAATTCGCTGATATTTCCAAGTTTTCCAGTCCAAAAATTACAGACATGTTTATTATCATCACAATATTTGCTTCTGAACCTTGTTTTTTAATTAAATAATAAGCAAAATATTTAGCACCAGCTATAACACCATTAAGCCTTTGTATGAAAAACTCAATATGTTGACCAAGGCAGACATTTATTTTATTATAAAACATAAACTAAACGTAACGTTTCAACCTTCTAGCAAGGTCTTCTTCAGACTCTGCACCAAGTACAAAAGATTTGTAGTTACGTTTATGTTACGTTTAGTTTATGTTTTATAATAAAATACATTTCTGCCTTGGTCAGCATATTGATTTTTTCTTAGCACCAGCGCACGTTTAATATCTCATACCCCATACCAGTGTTTCAAAAGCAAATTTTGTCCTACATGTACAAAACACATGCATGTTCGAAGAACATCATCATGATGCCATTTTTAACTTTCTAGCAGCAACAACAATTTCTCCAGATGCTATAAACGTAAAGAGATTTGGAACAATTTGGTCATACCGATTTCAAGAACCTAGACCCGAGATTGAACAAATGTAGGACCGAAATACGAAGGAGCTATAATTTTGTACCAGACTGAGAATCTTAAGGACAAGAGGAACAAGTTTCTCTACTGAATATTTTTCGGGAGTGGAATCACACGAACCATGGTTCACTTTGCAACTTGACTCTGAAATCCGTGTAATTTCCAGACGATCCGACTTTTCCGATGCCACATTCCTGGACATTTTTCGGTTTTCCTGATACATACAACCTTGTCCACAGTAGCATAAGCATATGATCAGACAAGGAGAGGTTGACGAAGAAATTCCATTGGGATAACATATTGTTCAGTTCTGGATGGGTTTTTCTGCTGCCGAGAGTTACCATTGCTCTCATCTCCAAAAACTGATCTGGTTGTTATCCTGAGGGAATCTCTTCGTCATTTGCCAGGAGGACAGCTTAAAGAAGCTCTTTATTAAGAGAATGGTAGTCGGAACATGTAACCAACTGTAAGACATACATTAGATTTTCAATAAGTTTCCTGAAATGTTAAGGTACTCATGTTTTCCGCAAAGCTGTTTTACATTCTTTTCTATTAATTTCGGTAGCCACTGCCACTTCGCAGAAAACGTGAGTACCTTAATTATCTACGAGGATGGTTTGAAAAGTTCTCGTAATGGAATAGAAAGAAATGACTTACAACAGTGATTTTTTTTTATTTGTCAATGTAGTCTCCCTGTACACTAATGCTCTTGGTCCAGCGATGTTCCAATGCCTTGATCCCATCTCGAAAATTAGATTCCTCCAGGACTGTGAAATACGTGTCAACTTCGGCTATTAGTTCTTCCTTTGAAGAGAATCTCCGTCCACCGAGGAAACTTTTGAGTTTGGGGAAAAGATGGAAGTCTGAGGGAGCCAAATCAGGCAAATAAGGCGGATGTGGCAACAATTCGTAACCAAGTTCATGAATTTTTGCCATGGCAACGACACTTGTGTCAGGGCACGCATTGTCCTGATGCAAGATGATTTTCTTTCTTGCCAAACTTGGCCTCTTTTCCTGTATCTTATGCTTTAGTTGGTCGAGGAGATTAGCGTAGTATTGTCCCGTAATTGTTTGACCAGTGGGAAGATAATCGATCAACAGAATCCCTTTCGCATCCCAAAATACTGACGCCATTTCCTTTCCGGCCGACCGTATTGCCTTTGCTTTCTTTGGTGGTGGTGAATCAACATGTTTCCACTGCTTTGACTGTTGTTTTGTCTCTGGTGTATAGTAGTGGACCCACGTTTCATCTGTCGTCACAAACCGGTGCAAAAAATCTGTTTGGTTTCTCTTAAAACGAGTCAAACGTTGTTCGGAAATGTCCACTCTGATGCGTTTATGGTCCTGTGTTAAAAGTCGCGGCACCCATCTTGCAGATAATTTTCTCATATCCAATTCAACTGTTAAAATGAGATACGCCCATTCGGATGACATTCCTATAGCTTCAGCAATTTCACGCACTTTCAGTCGGCGATCCTCCATGACCAATTTATGCACTTTTTCAATAATTTCTGGGGTAGTAGCACATTTTGGGCGACCACTACGTGGTCATCTTCTAAGCTGTCCCGACCAAATTTAAACTAGTTTGTCCACTTTGCAACAGTTGAATATGAAGGAGCAGAGTCCCCCAGTGTGTTCAGAAAATCGGCATGAATTTCCTTTGCTTTCATACCTTTCTTTACGAAGTACTTAATCACCGCTCGAATCTCGATTTTTTCCATCTTCACAAAACACTGCACGGGAACAACTACAAAGTGACGTCCGCACCACAGGTCTCTACCCAGAACACTGACGTGCCACGTGTTTATTAATAAAGGATGGCCTATTACTATGCGGGAACCTCGTTGTCCTAGCACTGACATCTGGTGGTGATTCCGAGAACTTTTCAAACCACCCTCGTATTACCGCGTCTCTCATTTCCATAGTATGAATTAGTGTTATAGTTTTAAAAAGCTTGTTAAAGTTTCATTACATATGCTGTGTGTTATTGGTAGAGACATGCATATTTCGTTTTTGACGAAAACACGAAGTGTGAAATAACACATTCTAATGTTAATTTTTCATGTTTCTGAAAGGTGTGAGGTGCATTTTCCTAACCTGTTTTGTCACGAAATGATGCGAAATGAACTGCAAAATGCAAAATAGACTCTTAAACACGAAATTTACAGTTTATATACCGACGCGACACTTTCTGAAGTCTGAAGTAACCTGTGAGTTATGCAATTCACAGAAAATTGTTTAATTCTGCTGTAAATATTTGAGAAGCAAAAATTGACTCCTTTATATAGGAATAAGCTTAAAGCTTAATATTGTGGTAATGATTTAATGTGCTATTAGAAGGGATATGTTTATTTTGTGTAATAGTGCAGTTCTTAAATAAAATTTGGTATTATATTCACATTTTTAAAAACCAAAATGTCATTTTATATGGCACTTTTTCACCGCTATAACAGCGAAATTTCATTCTATTTACCACTTTTGAACCTGAAATTGACTTGTTTTTGTACCAAAATTTTGCTTTTTTATTTACCAAAAATATGTGCCTCTTGTTATTGGTATTGTCAAGCACAATTTTGATAAAAGTCCAATCAATGTATTTGATGAGAAAAGGAACACACCTGCATGAATAAACCTGGTAACAGTTGGTTGCTATGACGCTGACAAAAATATGGATGGATCAAATTCAATTTCTGATACAAAATTGTTAAATAAAAAAATTAGAGCTCTGGTGTAGGAAAATGGTTGGCTCTCTCACCTTTGGTGCAAGCAGTCCTGGGTTCGAATCCTGATGGGAGGCATGAATATTTTCTTTCCGAGCCAGTATTGCGATGGCAATTGGGCAGCTCCTCGCAAAGAAAGAGTAAAGGGTCCCGTTTCTTGATGTGCTGACCATGCAGTATACAATGTAAAGTCCCTTCACAGGCCCTGGCCGTTGGAGGGCTGTCGCACCATGGAGCAGTTATATAAGAGATTCCAAGTATAATTCTACAGGGTTTTACTTGCTTTCGGCCTCTGATTTTTGCTTATAAAAATCAAACTATTGGTCATAGTGTATTGTATGTATTGCTACGGACATACTTCACTGGAGATGGCGTTACAGTCTCTCTAGTCATAGCATGGACATGTGCATGTGTCTGGGCAATTCTGCGGTTAAATGTCTATTGTACGGACGTGCGCTTTCAGTCTGAGTTCTTGACCCTGCTGTTGTGACTAGGGTTGAGCGATATACAGCGTGTCCACAATGAGACTCCAACATTTTGAAAGTCTATAACTTTTTCATTTTAAATTGTACAGCTGTGATTCCAGAAGCAGCAGAAGCAGAAACTCAAAAAGTTTATGTGGTAACGTTTTAGTGCGTGCAATAGCCGTAGTGGCACTGCAGCAATCGATTGTTTGAAAATTGAGATTCCAAACGAGCATGCACAGGTTGTGTGGTGGTGTGCAGAAACGAAATCACTTATTCAAGTGCAACGAAACTTTCGTCGTGTGTACAATAAGGATCCTCCGACATTCACGACTATAAAGAAGTGGTGTGATCAGTTTTTGGCGACCGGCAATGTTTTGAAAGGACACTGTGGTGGTAAACGCAGAATCCAGGAACAGGTTGTAGAAAATGTGCGGAGGTCATTCGAAAAGAGTCCACAGACGTCAGTAAGACAAGCAGCGAGAGAACTTGGTATGAAACGGTCGACAGTTCACATAGTTCTTCACTGCTTGTCTTACTGACATCTGTGGACTCCTTTCGAATGAACCTGTGCACGCTTGTTTAGAATCTCCATTTTCAAACAATCGATTGCTGCAGCGCCACTACGGCTATTGCGCGCACTAAAACGTTACCACATAAACTTTTTGAGTTTCTGCTTCTGCTGCTTCCGGAATCACAGCTGTACAATTTAAAATGAAAAAGTTATAGACTTTCAAAATGTTGGAGTCTCATTGTGGACACGCTGTATTGTATAGACCACTTTCGCTCGAAAATACTCAATCGAATCTCCTACGTTCGATCGTACTGCACTCGTAGTGAAATGATTGACAACGTCTTGTATTTCAGAGCTTAATAAGCAGCACCCTCAACCTAAAACCCATACATGGAAGGAAACCACTACAATTCTAAATAATAATTCCGTATATTATTATGTAAGGCTCAAATACAATATATATGAAAGTATGCAATATCTACAGACCAAATTTTGAAATGGATACACATGCAGGCAGACCTGCCTAAGCAATTACAAATATCATATCACAGTGCAACAAATACGTGTACATCATTGCTCACTTACCGAAAAGGATAATCATATCCTGCGAAATAATAAAATGCAGTTATAACATTCAATCGAACATCATTTTAATGTGACGATAATCGTAGAAACATAAAATGTCATCCTTGGTAGTTTCAGTCCATAATAATCTATTTCATTTTCACATATCTCGGTACAAAACTGCATTTTAACATGGAGATGATGAGTATGTTCACTTATTTTTAATTTCACTTCGTTTTTTACTTCACGATCGATATTTGAGGACCCTTTACCATAGACAAATGATCGAAATATGTGTACTAATAGGGTTCGAGAGTTCGGGTGCATTCTGCTCGTTCGAGCATTTTTCGCTTGAATGTAAGACCTATCAATTCCGCTTGCTATCTAGTGTTGACCGTGCAAACTATTTGCTGCTCGACACTCATTGCAGCATTCTAGTATAGACGCGATATTGAAAAATTATCGTCCAGGGGCGAAATCAACTAGACGATACATCGCAATATCAAATTTCTGATACTGTCCATCCCTAGATGTGACGCACCTGAAAATGGCTTGTGTTTGTTCAGGTTTGGTTGAAAGTTTGTGCTTACAACCAGTGGTTCATGCTAACAGTACAGTTATGAGTCGATACTTACAAGGGAGGTTATCTAAGTGTCCCCCTCCGATTTCCATGAAACTTGGCAGGTGTATAGAGGGACCCAAAGGAAGAAATACGTGTTTTTTTGTTTTTGGCTAAAAAACGGTTTTAGGGGGCAAAACCCCCCCTCAAATGTCAATATGAGGAGAAATTGAAGTGGGGCTCTGACCCCTGTGTCCCCCTCAGATTTCCATGAAACTTAGGAGCGGCCCAAAGGGAGAAATACGTGTTTTTGTGTTTCAGCTAAAAAACGGTTTTAAGGAGCAACCCCCCCCCCCTCAAGTCAAGATGAGGAGAAATTGAAGTGGGGATCTGACCCTGAAACCACGTAAGTATGGGATAGGAAGAACACACACAGCACAGAACTGTAGGATTGTCGGTACCAAACACAGAGCGTTAAAAGAGATGCACAAGGGGACCATAAGCCTATCAAGCATGACCTTGATATCATATAGGTGATATCCATAGCCAAGGACACAAGAGGATAGTTCCACAGATGAATACACAGCATGTATAAAACATTTATTACCTCCAGAAAGAACACGAAACAACATTATGGTAACCGATCTGCCAACACAAAGTAAAGACAAGCACCCATGCATCACATTTCAAACCGCCCCCATTGTTGCTTCCATGGTGTCAATGTACATACTCGTCACAGTAATGGTACTCCTCAAAAAAAACGATGTAAACATAATTTTCGGTTACACCATGCACATCTGATTACTGCCACTGCACCACAAACATCACATATCGGATTACTGTCACCACCAAAACAGAATGCCACCGGATTCTCAAATGGAGGTGACCTTTCGAGAAGATACCCACTTAAATTTCTCATCTTGACTTTTGGGGGGGGGGGGGGGGGGGGTGCCCCCTAAAACAGTTTTTCAGCCGAAACAAAAAACATGTATTTCTTCCTTTGGGCCCCTCTATGCACCTGCCAAGTTTCATGGAAATCGGAGGGGGACACTTAGATAACCTCCCTTGTTAGTCGAACAGCGTGTGTTTATCGTTCGCACATAGTGGAAAGCAGAGTCCATAAAGGACCATCATGGAACTGCAAGACAGCATTCGGCATTAAATTGCAATTGTGACTGATGCGTTGGTGGCTGGCTGGCTACCTTCTGTAACATGGAGAGGCATGTGCATGCTACAACTGAAAATCAGACACTGAGAGCAAGTGGAACACCCTGTACATTGTATACACAATATAACTGCAACTGTATTAATAATATTATTCAGTACAGAGTATAAATATTAAAAAGGGTTCAAAACTTGTTTAATCTTAACAATGTAGTGATGTACCTATATTTTAGTCAAATTCTCTGTGACTTCTTATGTAGAGTACAATTATTATTCACAGCTACAGTGGCTTCTACCACTTGGAAGACCTCGGTCCAATTCCCAGCGTGGGAGATTTTTACCAGTAATATTCCTGCATGGACCAGCTCTGGGGTTCACTAACCTCCACGGCCATGATAAAATTCAAGAATAATACCTGGTTTTCAAGGCGAACTTTTATGGGTACAAGCAGATGTTTTCTCAATTTCAACCTTGTGCATTACAGCCTCTCACCATCCACACACATACACACACACAAATATATTAACAACAGACAGGGTCTGTGTGATTCCAATATATCCAAAAAATCTAATTCAACTCAATTAAATGATATATGTATATTTGTGCATTGAAATATTTAATTTAAGTTGCGGAGTTTACGTTTGTTATTTCACATACTCAGACTCGAAATATATCTACAAACACAAGTCGCAAATGTTACGGAATGTACTAATCTATGAAAAATTGTTAATTCTATAAGAATTTGCAACTCAAATTTACCTAATCAACTTGAAGATATCTTATCTTGAATAATATTCCATCTAGCAGACAGATTGTTCTGCAAAGTAAACGAATTGAGAGAATTCTGTTTTATTTTCCACGCAGATTTATGTTCCTTCCCTAATAAAAATAAAAGCTAAACTGTGAAAAACATTTATAAATATGTATAAACTCAATGGAATTTGGATTAATAAAAATTGCAATTTTTCAAGTCTGTGGAAAAAAATTCGTCCAGAATTCACACATAATTCCTGGAGCCAATAATTCATGCACAATTCCCAGTGAGTAGCCACTCTCCTCCAATAAATACACATGTGAGGTAAAGGCAGCTTGAGCACAGTGCTGATCACATTATCTCCAAGTGCTCTCATGGCATGTTGCAATGTGCAGGGGTGAGTTTTAGTATTACTGTACAACATATTACTGATTATTAGAGGCACATATTTTTGGTAAATAAAAAAGCAAAATTTCGGTACAAAAATAGAGTCAATTTCAGGTTCAAAAGCGGTAAATAAAATGAAATTTCGCTCTTATAGCTGTGAAAAAGTGGCATATAAAATGACATTTTGATTTTAAAAATGTGAATATAATCTCAAATTTTATTTAAAAACTGCACTATTACACAAAATAAACATATCCCTTCTAATAGCACATTAACTCATTACCAGAATATGAATTTTATTCCTGTATAAAGGGGTCCATTTTTGCTTCTCAAATGTTTGCAGCAGAATTAATCAATGTTCCGTTAATTGCAAAACTCACAGGATACTTCAGACTTCAGAAAGTGTCGTGTCTGTATATAAACAGTAAATTTCGTGTTTAGAGTCTATTTCGCATCATTTCGTGACAAAACAGGGTAGGAAAATGCACCTCACACCTTTCAGAAACATGAAAAATTAACATTACAATTACATTCACATTTCGTATTTTCGTCAAAAACGAAATATGTATGCATGCCTCTACTGATGTGAAAAAGGTGAGCTCAAACCAGGATAAATATTTTTTTAGTGTAACAACGGAGATTTGTATAACTTACCGAAGCAATAACCCTACTATGCAGCTGAGGACCCATCAAAGGTGCTGCGCTCGCTTCTGTGAAGATGCTGTGTGCCTCCAGTTCTGCAGACAGTGTGTCCGACATCTTCTGGGCCATAGTGGAAGAAGGGTTTAACTGGTTCCCCAACATGTGTGGGGCACTCACACCATTCTGAAAGCTGCAAAACCAAAAAAAGGAAATTTTAAAATGTGCACTTGGTAGGAAAGCAGATGGAAAATAATCACACATTTTTTTCAGTTCAATAAGCAATTGGAATATGTGGTGGTACCTCAAAAAGGAAAGTCTATCTTGGAGGAATTTCAGAGGGCTGATTAAAAAGCAATGAGCTTACTTTTCGCTCTCTTTCTGGGAGATAGGCATGGCATTATGTTGCTGTTGTTTGTGAACACAATACATCAACATGTCTAAATTTGCAGTTGAAAAGCTATAGTCTTCAGCATTATGTCATAACAAGTCATAACAAATATAAAGCATGGCAGCACTGAGTGAAAAACACCAAAAAGTAACTTTGTTGAAAGAAATAAAATTCTTAGAAAAGACTTAGTTTTGAAACTCTGTAAAAAAAAAAAAAAAAGTATTGAATGTTAGGGATGCTACTTTGAACAAGAAAAAAAAATGTGCAGAGCCTGTGGTTTTGTATAACTCTGTACATATATATATATAAAACTGACTTTTCAATCAGTGCTCATACAAACATGGAGAGATGAATCCTATTTAGCAGTCTCTTGAAGACTCCAGCGCTGAAAACTAAGAGGAAACAAACGAACAGAAGCAGACAATCGAAGATATCCAAGTCTCCATTACTGGAAACAACAAATTTAACAGAAGAGTAGCTCACCAGCAATTTTCAGTTGGAGTACATTCTAGTGCTTCACAACCAAATTCAAAATGTAACTAGTCTTACTGTGTACAATTTGAGGCAAAAAATTGCAATTTTCTTCTGATAAGTGGGTTTGTGAATGGAAACAATACAATGTCCTGAAGCAGAAGACACTTGATCATTTCTTTAAAGTATAATTAATTTATTGATTTGTTTTAATTCTACTTTTATGCACAGATAGGCTAATTGGGACTAGACCTACAGTTTAAGTGGGATCCGAACCACTATGTACATTCACCGGTACTGAACCAAGGACTCCTTGATTACAAGGCGATGGCATTACCAATGTGCCACCAGGGAGACCCCATTGTTACTATTGTACTGAGCAATGTAAGTACAAAATTAATAACATCCCATTTTTCACATAATGTAGTTGTGTATTTTTGCTTTTGCTTTTCCTTAGGTTATTCCACATGTCCGAGTGCTTTGCAATTCGAGGTAGTATTACATTATTGTGGCTGTACTGTGACGAGCTGGAACTTAAGTGCTAAATCAGCCAACTACTCAGTGACGAGGGATTGCCGGGACAGTCAGAAGTTAGTGGAAGAGTGTCGGAAGGGACTAGCCTTAGTGTGTGCACAGTAGAGTGGATCCACATGGAAGAAAAGTGGCAGGGGAGAATTGGAAGAGAAAGAAAAAGAGGAAGAGAAAGAGAGGAGGTTTGAAATAAGGAGTAAGGGGATGATCACAGAAAAGATATGCAAAGTGCTTTGGAAAGCGGGCATTAAAACTTACAGAAAGGGAGGGAGAAGCATCTTAGGAATAGCGAAGAATGCAAACAAGAAAAAGAAAAACAGAGAAGAGGAAGGGATTATCTACGAAGTGAAATGTAAAGAATGCCAAAGTGTGTACATAGGAGAAACGAAATAGAGACTGAAAGACAGGTTGAAACAACATAGGGATGATGTGCGACTTAAGAGAGAGAGAAATGCGATATTTAAACACACGAGAGAAACAGGACATGACATAGAGTGGGATGAGGCTAAGGAGATAGGAAGGGAGAAGAGAATACTAGTGAGAAAATGGAAGGAGGCCGAGGAAATAGAGAAGAAAGGTGAAGAAGACATAATGAACTGGAATGGGGGACTGATGATAAACAAAGAATGGAAGAAGGTGTTAGAAAGAGTGGAAAGGACAAGAGAGAAAGAGGAAAGAAGAAGGAAGGAAATATAGCGTGAGATAAAGAGTCCAATCACGTTCACTTTCAGGTAAAAGTAAAGTTGACAAGGGAAAGCCACCTGCTAGAACGTTCCAGAACAACTTTGTAATAGTCTGGAGGGGAGTATTTTTGTGTATATATATCATCCTTTTCTTGTACCTTGTTACATTTGTACTTGGTGCAGAGTCTGAAGAAGACCTTGCTAGAAGGTTGAAACGTTACGTTTAGTTTATATTTTATAATAAAATAAATTTCTGTCTTGGTCAGCATATTGAGTTTTCCACATGGAGGTTTGGGCCGTGCCCCCTCATTAAGTGATTCCTAAATACATATTGGTTAGAGACAAGAACATTAGACGAAAGCACTTCCATTAACATTTTTGCTAGCGTAAATGCTAACAAAAATCTCATAGCTGATAGTAATTTACATGGAAGCATTCCATGGAACATTTCGGTAAGCTTTTGCGATTGCAATGTATAATATATACAGCACGAAAAGCACTTCGAGTAACACCATCTATGATGAGTGCATGGTGTTTACAATTGAAAAAAACTAAAATATTCTTCCATACGTGTACAGTAAATTCTGTAAAGTATGTATTTAAGCAGCGCCATTATTTTGTACCTAAAACCATTTAATACAAAACGTTATTCATCTCGGTTGAATACTTATCGTCTTTTAAAAATATTAGGGATGGGACCGATTAATCGGTACTCTATCAGTATTGGCCGATATAGGCATATCGGTGTATCGGTTTATCAGTAAAATTACCGATCTAATATATCGATAAATATCTGATAATTTAGTGCAAAATTTTGCCATTTTGTTATAATTTTTATGGATAATCTCCATGCCCTACTTTCTAAAAAAGTACATGTCTAAATATGCAACTTGTTTTTCACTGCAGTCACCTCGAAATACACATTTATTAAGGAGGTCAATGAACCTTTCAGGTTCTTCAAGGACCATTTCTAATTTTATATCGGATCGGTAGAATATCGGTTATCGGTATCGATAAATTTTATATCGGTACTTTATCGGTATAGGCCAAAATTTCATACTGGCCCATCCCTAAAAAATATGAAGTGATACATTGTTTACATCTCATGTGGCCGCCATTATGTTTACACTTGTGAGCTAGAGCTTGCTTCTGGTTGGTTATGCTATGAAAAATGCTATGGAAATAGGATCGGTCATATCCTTGAGAAATGCCATAAGATTTTTAACTCTAAACGGTAGCATTTTGGTCATGGCATAAATGTTAAGAAAAATGCTTTAGCATAAAACGGCCCTTAATTATTCCGCCTCCTCACATTTAAAACCCATTCGCAGCCAAGTTGTTGAGCTGGCGAACAGACTAAATGTAACAGTACTGTACACATGCGACAATTACCGCCATCTCTCTGTATTGCTTACAGTAGACCTGACAGGGACATAACACACATATATAAGTTGTAGTGAAGCTACACGTCAACTCAGTTGCTCAGTTGGTACAGTGCAGAATGTCAAGGACAGAGGTTTGGTTCTCAGTACCAACATGCTGATACTCTCACTGATTAGAACCGGTACTTGAACATTTTAACAATTAAATGTTGCCTACATAATAATTAGAAATAAATATTTCATGGCAATGACATAAATCTACTTCTTGAAAATATTTAATGAATTACATAAGTGATATTTGGAATATCAAAGTAAGCATCATTTAGAAAATAAGTAACACTGCACAACATTTTGCATGCTTAAAAGGATAATTAGAGTTCACGATAGTGTCACACACTATTTGTGCACACCCTGACAAATTCATGTACGTATGAAAGTATCTGTTGGTACTGATAATTATAGATGAACTGATATTTTCCGATATCGATACATAAGCATTGGCATCAGTTCAGCATTATGTTTGCAAATCTCTTCATCAACGTTGGAAGTATATTTTGGAGCTGCCATACAAACCACATTAACATTCTGGGATCTTAAATTTTGGAAACTAACAAAATGTTATGCCATTACATAAAATAGCACAAAACTTACCATATTATATGCAGATTACATGTTAATTACAGAAACCAGTCGTAAAGACATTGCAGTCAAATCATGTTTAGACAGACAATTATTGCCAAAATTAATAATGTACAGTATGCAGCATAACCATAAGATTAAAAAGTGCATTGTCTTGCTGCATTATGAGCCATCACCCAAATCCCACTTGCATACAAAGCATATTAATACCATTGTGCATGCAAGTGTAAACCATTACCTCCAAAGACATGTATACAAGTGATGACTTTCAAGTACAATAAAGGAAATTTAGAAGTGTGAAATAGGAATTCAAAGATTCAGAAACAAATACTTGTTTCTTGATTCGTTATAACCATTCTATTCAACACAATTGAGTCACAAACTTTGCTAGAATGAAAGATCACCACATTAATGGATATGAAATACACCCCTGAGATGATACACATACAGATATGAAATATTCTGCCAATAACTGATATTCTACTAAGCCAACATAATACTAAAATTTATAATTAAGTACATGGTCCTATCTGTAGGGTATTTGGCTACTTGGTATCCAAAGATATCTGTTTAGCGAATAAGCTTACGGCTCATTTGTTCACAATTGATTTCACCACCTGTCTGGATGCTTTGTCACGCATGTACTGTCTTACTGTGGGTGGTGTGGTTTCTTTTCTACTATACTGAACGCAACCCCAACTGGCAGCTGGGAAACATCGAATCAGAGATCAGTTGAATTTACTTTGACTGAAATTGGTCATTTTCGAGTCACAAGGTACCGAACGTTGTTCGCGGGACAAAACAAATGACCGTGAGGTCCACCACATGTTGCCAAACGTACTGTAAAGCGCGAGAGAGTCTTCTCGGGCAATGATATTGTCAGCACCAGAAATCAGCAGGCTCAACTAACTGCACACGTGGTCCTGCAGAAGGGAGTTTCCAGAAGGACCACCCACAGGTCGGTATGCAGGGCCGACATCCCTTGCACTTCAGGCTATGAAAAAGACCCCCAGTCATGGCTGTGTAAAGGAGGACGTTGTGTAATAAAGTACAGTGAGTGAGTGAGCGAGTGAGAGTTTGGTTTTAAGCCAACATTTTGCACAGGAATAATAAGCAAGACTAGATCTACAGTTTAAAGTGGAATCCGAACCACTTGTGCTGTCACCGGGTATTGTACATGGGACCTCTTGATTACAAGGCAACGATCAATGGCTGCATGCCCAAGGGGGGTTACAATCCCATCACCTGAAGAACAGAATGTCAAAGGCAGAGAAGGTGGCAGAATGAGGGCTGACTATTAACCAACGTATACGTAACACCTCCTTCTTACGAAAATCCTGGGCACGCTACTGGCAATGATATTACGCCACCGGGGAGGCCCAGTGAGTAAATTTAGTTGACATCTTGACAATGATAGAATTGGTGGGAAATAGGAAAATGTTATTAATTTACTGTTATTGCTGTCACAGCAAGGAAAATTTCCTGGGGAGAGACACTGTCTTATACCTGTATCCAGATGTTTTCGCAAGGAGAAGGT
This sequence comes from Lepisma saccharinum, assembly GCF_977018435.1. Lineage (NCBI taxonomy): Eukaryota > Metazoa > Arthropoda > Insecta > Zygentoma > Lepismatidae > Lepisma > Lepisma saccharinum. Next base: position 16,559,857 of record NC_139257.1, read on the forward strand.
TACGTATACTTTGGTTAGTAGTCAATACACATTTTGCCATCTTTCCTGCCTTTGATGTTCCGTTCTTTAGGAATATTGGGCCAAAGCGAGGGATTATAACCCCCTTGGGCACGCAGCCATTAATCATTGCCTTGTAATCAAGAGGTCCAGGTACGATACCCGGTGACAGCACAAGTGGTTTGGATTCCACTTCAAACTGCAGATCTAGCCTCGCTTATCCTTCCTGTGCATAATGTTGGCTTAAAACTAAACTAAACTTCACTCACTCACTCACTCACTCACTCACTCACTCACTCTCACTCTCCCATATATTTACTTTGCTTTATTACACAATGTCTTCTTTACACAGCCATGACTGGGGGTCTGTCTTTTTCATAGCCTGAGGTGCAAGGGACGTCGACCTTGCATACCAATCTGTGGGTGGTCCTTCCGGAAAATCCCTCGTGCAGGACCACGTGTGCAGTTGAACCTGCTGATTTCTGGTGCCCGAGAAAATTCTCTTTCGCTTTACAGTACATTTGGGAACATGTCGTGGACCACATCTCATTTGTTTCATCCTGCGAACAACGTTAGGTACCTTGTGACTCGAAAATGACTGGTTTCCGTCAAAGAAAATTCAACTGATCGCTGATTCGCTGTTTCCCAGCCGCCAGTTGGAGTTGCGCTCAGTATAGTAGAAAAAGAAACCACACCACCCACAACAAGACAGTACATGCGTGACAAAATATCCCGACAGGTGGTGAAATGAATCGCGAACAAATAAACCGTAAGCTTATTAGAGTGAATTGACTACTTGAGCCCAATTTTAAGGAAGAGGTATGGAAGGTGGGAAGGGGGGGGGGGGGTTAAGGTCAGAATTATTCAGACCTTGCTCCTGCATAAAACCAGCTCTGGGGTTCACTCAGACAGTAATAGATGAATACCTGAGGGCAAGGAAGGTGATGGTGGCAGTTTTGGTGGGGGGAACGCAGCCAGAGCATGGTGATAATTAATCACCTCTCTTACAAAAATGACCAAGATCATCACCGGGGTGACCTCCACATTCCCATAGTTTGATGGTACAGTGCAATCTTTCCCCTAATAAAACAAAACATTTTTCGAGCACAAACTATTGATTCTAGTTATAATCACAATTCTAGTAGGATACATATTGACATCACTGTTTAATAACAAATTTACAAACCGAATGTTTCTAGAGAAACCTTAGAAACAACTTAAACCAAGTGTGCACCATGGTACCCTGGATGACTTACAGGGGCACCACGAAACGTTCTAAAATTTTCACTAAAATGAGACTTATTCCAACGTATGTGCTTATTTAGTACTTTTTATATGTAAATGTTTCTAAATTTAACATATGTGTTTATTTTATAACTTAACTCTTTTGCTGCGGTCGTCGCTTTTATGCACAGCACGCCAGGTGCCTTGCTCCGCGGAAGTCACATTATTGCGAGTTCATACTTCCACTCGCTGCAGATGTCGCATTTTCGAAGTACGTTGCTTTTAGTAGCCTTCTGACATCTGTTGATAGTATTTTGAACTCCGTATGATGTCGCTAATTTCGCCTCTGTTTAGAATTCTTTGACATACGAGCGTTGAGTGCTCTGACATGTCAGTTTCAAAGGCATGTTCGAATGTAAACAACATGGCTTCGTCAAGTCGTCAACACTTGTCTGATAATGATGTTACTCAACTGTTATTTGCCGACTCAGAATCAGAAGGTGAATTAAGTTGTGACGATAATAGCGACAGTTTTTATGAGACTTCAAGTGGTGACAGTGATTGTGTAGTGTCTGATGAAGAATTTGAACCGCCGTCCGTAACATCATGGAGCCGAGTGCAAAACAGCATTGATCTAGGTGCAGGAATTTCAAAATTTTTCAAAATATCATACCACCAGGGACAACAGAATGGTTTGTCAGTGCAAGGAATGACTTTTGTAAGTTCTCTATAACATATTTTGCAATGTAATTTTGTAAAATTATTCTTTCTAAAAAAAATTTTTTTTTCAAAATTTCAAAATTTTTGAAAATATCATACCACCAGGGGATACAGAATGGTTTTCCAGTGCAAGGAATGACTTTTGTAAGTTCTCTCTCATATATAATGCAATGTAATTGTGAAAACTATTTTTTTATAAAAAAAATATATTTTCAAATTTAATTACGCAGCCAAGGTATACTGTGTGCCAGAGAATTCCGCAGCGAAAGAGTTAAGGCAAGCAACCCAACCACACTAACAGAGAGTTGCAAGTGTTAGATACGCCTACATTCCGACTTGGGCACCGTGGAAAAAATCTTGAAACACTAAGGGTGCCATGAAACTAAAAAGTTTGGGAACCCCTAACTAAAACAATCGTACCAGCAATTACCAAAATGACTGTGCAAAGACTTACAAGGAATTAAACATCTATGTTTAGCCAGGATTGAAACCATTGGTGTCATAGTGCCACCACTATATGAGAACAATAATAAAGTTGAAAATCTAGTGATATCAACACATGTTACTACTCTACGTCAAGAGATAAAACTAACAAGAAAGCTGGGAATTCTCAGGATTATTTTCTAATTAAAAAACAGGAAAACATAAAATTCCAAAAACTCCACTTTTCCATCCAGTCTTTACTTACAGTTTCATATCCTTGTCGTCCTTTTTCTTCTTCTTCTTGGTCCCTGACGTGACAGACATTGTTTCAGAGGCAGGACTACTCGGTGGCGACTCCTTTGGCACACCAGGATTGCTGTTATTACTACTACTGTTATTATTATTGTTACTGTTCCCATTGTTATTGTTGTTGGTGGGATTGTTACTAACAGGTGGTGGGGTGGGGTTGTTTGAATTGTTATTTCTTCCACGTTTACCTCCTGACGTTGCTCTTTTCTGTTTTCTACCCTTTTCCTGTTTCTCGGATGACTGAGATCTGTAAAGGAATGACAGGCGTTCAAGAAGTTGAAACAGCTTAACACTTCAGAGCTAGGAAGGGAGAACAGCCAAGAGAGGAAGGGACAGAGCTCTCAGATGTTCCAAAGTAAAACAAGAAAGCAAGTGAATTAAAGAATGTTGTTTATTGAGAACGAATGTCACTACCTGAAATCTTTTGAGTTTGTATTTTTAAGTATACTTTATGCACAGGAAGGCAAATCAGGACTGGACCTACAGTTTAAAGTGGGCTCCGACCACTTTGGGCCTCCACCGGGTATCGAACCCAGCACCCCTTAATTATTTCGCTTTTCTGCCACTTTTGGCTAATTGCAAAGATAAGGATGAGTGATGATATGATGAAATTGATGAAGGGACACTTACCAAACACCCATGCCCAGGCTGGGATTTGAATCCGGGACCCCTAACATCATAGAACACTGTGCTAACCACTCTGCCACGGATGCTCACCCCTTTAATTACAAGGTGATGGCATTACCACTATGCCATGAGGGAGGCCTGTGAGGTGTTTGAATAGGAAATAATCTCTAATAATTTTAACCCACTGCATGCATAATTCTAATTTCCCCGTATGCCATACAGTCATTGAAGTATAACAAAACTGGATCTGAATTGGGGTTGGGCAAATACAAATCTGGGATATCAGATTCAGGATTTAAGATATTGAGAATGGATCCGGGATTCAAATATTCATCTCTAAATGGAAACTCACTCCTCGCTTTTCAACAAATTTTGCCAATTAACATTTACCCATTTTTCCAGGTCAATATGAACCCTGATATTAAGATTATTCTTATGTAGTAAGTACAGTACAACTTGGTTTCAGCATCGAGTTGTTTCTTTTTCAGCCCACTTTATGCACAGATAGGCTAATCAGGACTGGACCTACAGTTTAAATCGGTATTTAAACCACTATGTTCCTCCATCAGGTACTGAACTCGGGAACCCTTGATTACAAGGCAACAACATTACCACCACGTGTCATTGGGGCGATATTTTGCTTCAACATTAGCCAGTTTTGTGTGCACATCATAGGTGACACAGAATGTCTCACAATATTTAGTTTCAAACCATCCATTAGCAATAAAGCCCCTCTAAATCACAGTTTCATATAGCCACGCCAGGTCATGGTGTTGATCTATTTCCTCACAGATTTAAAGAAAGTGTGGTATTACTCCACCATACTGAGGCCATTTCAAACACGAGGGACAGTCAAATTAAAACACTAATTTGTTCTTATTTCTTATCTAGTAGAAATCTGCATGTAAAGTGGCACAAGATTGCTGCATTTTAGCAGAGCCATTGCTGATTCAATGTTAGTTCCTGTGTACCTCAAGAAAAAGAAAATTTGCAATCTGAGCCACCACGAAGATCTTTCCACCCACCTACGTGCGCACTGAGGCCATTGTTGAATGTCCTCCTCAATTTGTAAACGTGCTGGTGTGGTAAGCATGCATACACACATTGAATTTTCATTTGCCGTAGAATGTCTATAAGTTTTAGGCTTCCAGAGGGAAAGAAAGCACTGCTCTCTGCTACATGCAGGAGGCATCATCTTTAAAATGACAGTAATCGTGTTGTGAAACTCACTTGATCAGTTTTGCAATCTTGAGGTCGTTTTGTATGTTTACAGTTCTGTCCTCTAATTTTTGTTGAACTTTTAAGATTTACATTTGACTCTCCCTTGTACAGTCACGGACACTGCCGGCTTGTAACGATTCCTTGAAAGTCAATGTATTCATTACAAGCCGGTAGTGTCTGTGACTGTACAAGATGCTAATTACTGCAGGCCACTTAAAACATTGCACTTGTTGCTTTTAAACAGTTTTAACATTCAGTACCTGATCAGTGATTCAACATACATTTAAGAAAATATATCACAGGAAGTCAATGAAGAAGAAAGAAAGAAAAAAACACAAGAAATATCTCATACATTTGTTTGTCATTTGCACGCAAACACACACACTAAAACAGATAAAGAAACAAAAGAAGAAAGCAAAATATACCGTGTGCATGCTATGATGTGGTCAACCACCCACCAAGCCAAACCCATCTGCACCATTAGTACAACTTAATCACAGTTTTCAAGTGTTTTAAATGCAGCAAGACATTGTATGGCAATAGTGTAAATCAGCGGCAGATAATTTATGCACAGATCTGTTTTCATTTCCGGTTCAGATATTATTAATTTTAGGCTGTCATTATCTTCCATCAGAATTCGCTTCTTTCCTCTTGTATCACAAAATGGTAAAGAAAAAAATCGTGATCCTAAGTACTCAGCCACCAAGAGACTATTATCTGAAGGAAATGACATCATCGAAATTAATATGAACGGAAGATGAAAGTTCAATGGGCTACCTCACACAATTAAAGCTTATGTATAATGAAATGATATTAAGAAAAGCAATGAAGTTATGGGTAGAGACCGGATTTTAAAGGGAAGTTCTTTTTTATTCTTCAACATGGATCATGGAATAAATAACAACAATGTTGATAATTATCTTCCACCAACAAGATTACATGGTATTGACTTTCCTTTTTCAGCCCACATTCCCTTTTTCTAAATACATTTTCCTTTCTGGTCTCTTTATTGACCAGCTTTTCAGTTCACATTCCTTTTTCCTCTCTTTAAAGAAACTTCTTCCTTGGTCCCTTTATTGACAAGATATCAAATATTTTGTATGACTGTTTTTCCCTGAACAAAACATTCAACAATTGTCTATTTGATGCAGCCGCCTTCTACCTTCCTTTCCCTCCATGAGTGTTGGGAGTAGGTTGCAGCAATTGGAAACAATGCGATCTGGGCTTACGCATTGTAAGCGGAATGCCTGTTGGGTTGAAAGTGTACTCGTCTGTTAGATTTAGACTTTTATTGCAAAGCTTTTAAGAATAGTTTTAACATAACTGTGTGACAGTGACGACCGTATTGATAGATTGATTGATTTAGTTTAATTTACTTCGCATTTTGTGAATCTTGGCTAATTTGTGAAGATGGGGATGAGTGATGAAAGGATGAAATTGATGAATGGACATTCATAAACAACCAACCCGAGCAGAATTCGAACCCGGGACCCTTGGCGTCGCAGCGCGATGTGCTAACCACTCGGCCACAGAGTCCGGCACGACCGTATTGAGTGTCAGTGAAATGGCGAAGGCAGGAACAAGTGGCAGCAAGCTATGGTTTGATTGATTTGGTGTTTTAAGTCCACTTTATGCACAGGAAGGCTAATCGGGACTGGACCTACAGTTTAAAGTGGGATCCGAACCACTTGTGCCTCCACCAGGTATCGAACCCGGGACCTCGTGATTGCAAGGCGACGACTCTACCACTGCGCCATCGGGGAGGCCCTAGCAAGCTATGGAATGCCGTAAGCTGTTGCAAGGAAGATTTCATCGAAACAGATGGTAACATTATTTGATGTACTTTACCTTCAAACAAAGGAAATTAAAGAGGGCTATATATAGTTTCTTTTGCACTCCACTAAAATTATTATTTTAAATGAAAGCACAATATATACTAGGGATGGGCCAATATGAAATTTTGGCAGATACCGATAAAGTAACAATATAAAATTTACCGATAACCGATATAAAATTAGAAATGGTCCTTGAAGAACAAGGTTCATTGACCTCCTTAATAAATGTGTGTTTTGAGGTGACTGCAGTACAAAAGAAATTGCATATTTAGACATTTACTTTTTTTATAAAGTAGGGTATGGAGATTATCCATAAAAATTACAACAAAATGGCAGAATTTTGCACTAAATTATCAGATATTTATCGATGGATCGGTAAAATAATCGGTAATTTTACCGATAAACCGATATGCCTATATCGGCTGATACCGATAGAGTACCGATTAATCGGTCCCATCCCTAATATATACCAATCACATACAAAAAGGGTTACATTAATATGAAATTTAATGTATCCCATTTTATATATATTGCGCTTTCATTTAAAATAGTATTTTTACTGGAATGCAAAAAAATATATATAGAGACCTTCCCCCTACCTTTTTTTTGTCCTTTTTAGAGGAAATTTTTTCCCTTTAAAACCTGGTCTCTAGTTATAGGTAAGGTAAAGTTTGCCATGAAGGCACATTTAGGGGATGTTACCCTGCCCCATGTCAGGGAAACTATAGTAATATTTTATTAATACGTTAATCAATTAGGTAATTACGTGTATAAAAATATGTATGTCAAATTAGTGTAACTCTATTTGTTATGCATTTTTTAGGTTCATATATTCCCTGTATAGAAACCATGTAGCACGCTGTTCTTTCTTCACGTCTCGAACGTTCAGGAAAAGACCGGCGTTTTTAGCTGTTAAAAATTAAAACTTTTGAAAGAAGAGCCGTTGGCAACAGACGCCAACTAAACATATATAAACTCCCAGATGAGAGTGGCGGAGGGTGGCTGTAGGAAGAGTGACTTGGAAGGAAGAGGCTGTTTCGCTTCGGTCAGCTCGGATCGGAGGACAGATCTCCTGGAACGATGCTGTAAGAAAATTGGATTGCCAAGCATTCTAGTGCCTAGGTGTCCGATTTACAGGTAAAAGGTAGTTTGTACTGATGTTCTTTGAAGTAATTATGGTGCACCGGGCAACCTCGTGCCTTTTCACCCTAGAGTTGTCAAGTGTGCATGGTGGGCAACCTAGTGCCTGTGAAGAAGTTTCTTGGAGTACCTTGTGACAAGCTTACTGCCGATGTAATTCATGAAATGTAAAGCATCCAGGTACAAACTTTAGAGATTTCAAAAAACACAAAATTAGAGTTCTGGCCCGATAACTAGAGAAACGAACGTTCGGATATGGCTTGTATATATTTAAATTTACGTTAATTAAACTTTAGAAAATACCCAAAATTTCAGTTTTGGACAAGGTAATTTATCCCCCTGATCAACGGTTATCTGATGTCTCTTGGTATTCTTGTAGTTTAATATGTAATTATGTTGACTTGTTGCAACCTATGTGCATTCGCCGTACAGACAAATCAAATCCGGGTACGAAGTACACCAAGCCTCGAGTGTGGAGTGTGGATGGATCAGGCAAGTAACAGGATTAGGACCCATAACAAATTCTCGATCACAGCCATTTTGGATGTGATGTGATTACCCACACTCCAGCCAGGTACCCATTGATTTGAGGCTGGGTGAGCCCCAGAGCCACTTATGTGGGGACAAGGCCAGAAAAATTCCGACCTTAGATTGCACATCCCAGGAATAGAACCCACGTCTCCCGCATGGCAGTCAGATGCCCCATCAACTAGGCCACCAATTTTAAGTACCAACAGCTATTTCTATTTATTTGTATATACAAAAGAGAGGCTAATGAATCTGTGGCCTATTCTCAGAATGGCCACTCAAAGCTTTTCATAACAAATTATTTATGCTTTTGCTTGAACACACGAGTATGCATTTGGCATGTTTCCAATTGTGGTGGCAAGTAGGAGAGGGAGGGGGGGGGGGTGTAACTTGAAATGAGGGTGCAGTTTTTTCTTTAAACAACAGAGAGAGATCAGTCCACATCTCTCCCAGACACAACATCCAGAACAACAATCTCCTTATTCATTTTAGAAACTATGGGCATTTCTTGTTACACTTACACCTTAACACTATATTTCTTGTATCATACACAGCAGGCATATTACATAGAAATTTCAGCAAAAAAGTAGGCTTGAACAGGACTCGAATTCAGGACAGATTATGCCATTATTCTGCCAACTGAGCTAGACCTGGTTTCGCCCTGATCTGGGGAATCAAAAAATCAGGTGAAACCAAGGCTGGCTCAGTTTAGTATGCCAGAGACCTGTGTTGAAGTTGACAATTAGTTCTTGAACTACGATGTTTTTGTACATTGTGGCAGTTTGAAAAGTGCACGCATGAAAAGGCTCGGGTTTCATCACGAATACAAGCATGCAAGGCCTCGGCCGATAAAGGGTAATAAACGTATGGTACCAAATAACTACAATGCAAAAGTATCTAAATATTTAGGCAATTATTCTAAAAAAAAAGGGCAGAATATTGCACTATTACATAATATTTATAGATATAATGAAGCTGTAATCTAACCAATACACCAGTACCGGGTGTACACAAATGAATATCGGAGTTTTAAACTTGTATATTTTCTACACTATACACATTACAAATATGAACCATATACCGGGTGGTCCAAAAGTCCCGGAATGGTCACATATCGTGAGAAATACACATCGAATAAGAAAACAAAAAAAATGCATGTTTAATAAGTGAAAGAAAGCTATTCAATGATATCACACTTGATTCCCCATCCCCGCCCCCTGGGGGTGGGGGACAACTGTGAAATTTTAAATGGAAACCACCATTTTGTATTGTAGAATCGGAAAGAGGACTTCATTCTGAGTCCAACGAGCTATCAACCATCCTCCTAGCTCAATTAGGAACGGAGATATGGCGATTTTAAATCTTCAAAGAAGAAAAAAAATATGGAAATTTCATAAAAACCCCAAAAAAATTCAAAGGGACGCTCTGCCCCTAATTGAGCTACAGTGAAAGTGATTGCACATTCGGAATCTGATAGTCAAGACCTTTCAATAGAGTTATATAGAGTCTACCATACACTCTATTGAAAGGTCTTCGACGTTTCATTCAATAGCTTTCTTTCACTTATTAAACATGTACTTTTTTGTTTTCAGATTCGATATGTATTTCTCACGATATGTGACCGTTCCGGGACTTTTGGACCACACAGTATGAAATGAAAGAGTAACTCACCAAGTTTCGATTGCACGCATGCACAAAATTTGTTTCCTAACTCTGCTGCTTGCCGGACCCATTCATAAAGATGGCGACTCCCGAGTGCAAGTCTTTTTGTGTGTTGGAACTCACGAGGTCTAATTCAGTTGTTACAGTTCAACAGGCAAATTGGCGAAGATTTGGACGTGACTCCCCGCCTGTGTGTTGTGTGTGTTCACTTTTCTACTAAGATGAAATGTGGATTCATTGCTGAAAATTACACGACTAAGAAAATCGTCATGTTCTTTATTAAGAATGTGTGTGCAGAAGTTCCTACGAGCCAAATTATCTGCAGGCTTTAGGGCCTGTAACAGTTGCAGACGGTATGGTCTCATTTGGAGTATTATCCTTAACACTTTCCACACTGTCATTGTTGGCATTGCTAGTTCTTGACTTGCCCGCCACAAGAGTGAAAGATGTTCTGACGCTTTCCACCTTCTTGCCTCATACACGCGGCCATCTGTAACTTTTACCTTTACACAAGCATCCTGTCATCTTAAACTGGTTATACCACCTACGGATTTTATTGTCAGACTTCCAAATCTTCGCCAATACGCCCGTTGAACTGTAACAACTTAATTAGAACTCACGAGTTCCAACACACAAAAAGACTTACGTTCGGAAGTCGCCATCTTTATGAATGGCTCCTGTAAGCGACAGAGTTAGGAAACAAATTTTGCGCATGCGTAGAATCGAAACTAGGTGAGTTACTCCTTCATTTCATACATGGTTCATATTTGTAATGTGTATAGCATAGAAAATATACATGTTTAAAACTCCGATATTAATTTGTGTACACAATGTATTGGCTGATGACAATGAATCTGTCCCATCCCTAAAATTTTCACATTTATAATACACTTAAATTCTTACGGAAAGTTTGGCAACTTTAATAGAACAGAACAACAAGCATACCTGTATTTCCACACGAGATACAAATTTCAAATTTTAGTAACTGGTAATATTCTTGTGCAACTCAACTGATAGAAAAGAATGACCTCCTCACACCACAAGGGTGCATGTCACTCACCATCCACTGAGAAAACCCAGAGATAATGAATCATGAGAGGATTCTTGTGGCTAGAGGAAGTATCGGGTTCAAGCACGCAGCATTGGGCTTCATAGTCTTGTGCCCTGAATGTCTTCTGCTTGAAGTGTTGCCACCCTCCCATTTCAAGCAGAAATGAATGAAAATGTTACGCTGTTTGCAAATTCTTAATTGGGCATCCTGTACCCCTGTTATTTACATTAAGAAGATAAAGTGTGAAAAACAAAGGAACTAACTTAAATTCAAAATGTAGTCCATCAGTTATCAGATCCATCGGAGGGCACATTCTATGTAATTTCAAGGCACATCAACACTTTAACCACAACAGGAGCAGAACTGATGACAAGTGTGGTTTATCATGAACTTGCTGGACTTGATATCTCTATGATAAAAATATGGTGATAATCTTCCACAAAGCAAACAATATAAGCATTTCAGAAAAAATTCTCCAAAGATAAACCAATCTGCTATAAATGATATGAGTTTCCATATTTACTTTCGATGTTCACACGTTAGGTTCATGTCATAATCTTGTCTGTTCTGTTCACTAACTACACTATGTATCAGTGTTGCCAGTCAATCAAATTAAGAAACTAAGAATTCGAAAATTCAGGCAACAGGTGAAAATTTTCTGGTGAGTGGGCATCCTGTATAGCCCCAGTTTTTATGATTACTTATAGAGACGGAACCGTACAGCACACTACCAGAAGACAAAAACAATAATGTTAATAACAGGTTCATATTATTATTATTAATAATAATAACAAGCTTACTCACCTAGACCTCTTTCCTGGCTCAGCTATCGTTAGTCCATTCTGGTCCTCCTCCTTCAGTTTAATGTCCATGATTGGAAGAGATGAAACAGCAGACATTGTGGACACAACCACAGTGGGCTGACTTGTGGTCACGATGGATGAGGTCACAAGAGGAGCAGAACTACTGCTGATACTGCTAGAGCTCACTTCCACGGTTGACGCACCTTCCACCTTTATGACCTTCCTATTCGGCTCCATGTCCTGCTCACCGTCTCCGTTGTGGTTCCCTGGGTTGTTCGGAGGTTCGGAATCAGACGGAATGGAACCGGTAGGGGTGCGGCTGCCACCCTTGCGTTTCCTGCCACGTTCCCTGTCTCCGAACACACTCTCACTCTGAGTCACCACGGATTCGGTGAAATTCGAGGTAGTGAACTTGCCGCTGCCGGAATCTCTCGACGAAGGTGTTCCGCCACCGCTGGAACCTTTCAAAGAGTCGCCGTCATTATTTACTCCGGCCATGCCTTCCGGCAGCGTGTTTGGGCTGTGGTTCTCACCAGAGTTCCCCTTCCCTACACCTTTGCTGCCACTAACAGACGCACTGCCCGACTTGTTCCCCTTCTTTCTGACCAAGGGTGCCTTGGTCTCCTTCATGGCCTCTGCCATGTGTGGCGGACTCTCCTTCTCTGGGGAGGAGTCCGACGACGCACCGTCTGCTGGAATAGGCTTGTACGGAGGTATTGTCTTCACGTTTCCACCTTTTTTCTGGAATTAAAAGATACATATATATTAGGGATGAGCTGATATGAAATTTTGGCTGATACCCATTAAATACAGATATACAGGTACGGATTTTCTACAGATCCAGTATAAAATTGCAAATGGTCCTTGAAGAACCTGAATAGTTCCTTGACCTCCTTACTAAATGTGTGTTTCCTGGTGACTGCAGTGCAAAAGAAGTTGAACATTTAAACATTAACTTTTTCGACACAACGTTCATTAATCATTTATAATAAAAGAAATTGCAACAAACATTACTGTGGTGTTAGTTTTGCAGTCTCAAAGTTTTGGTGAATGAACATTAGATTTTATCAAGAGTATCCTAAAAGTATCATATAAATATGGTCAAATGATATAAAAAGATGGGAAAAAATCAAATATATACCTTCCACACATACACAAAAAAGAGAGAGGGGAGGACTACAGTTTCAAGTGGAATCCAAAACACTGCAACGAGTGTCTACCAGGTATTGACAAAGTCCCCTCGAAACTCTTAATATTAATAACGTACTGATATATATTTGTTACGGCCAATAAATAACCGGATTAATGGTGTCAGTGTCAGGTGCTACAAAGCAGGCTCAGCGATCCGTGATACAGTTTTTGACAGTTTCCTGGAGCGCATTGCAATGGACGAGATCTTGCTCAGTCGGTATACGCCAAAGAGTAAACGCGACAGCAAGGAGTGAGCAAGTTCTCGTCCATTGCCACATTGCGCTCCAGCAAACCGTCAAAAACTGTATCACGTATCACTGAGCCTGCTTTGTGGCACCTGACACTGTGACCGCCACCTCCCTTCCCTGAGAGTGCTGCCACCTAGTGACGTGGTCTGGAACTCATCTCGCAGACATGTGGCGTACCCCACCCTGGCCTACATATCCCGTAAGTTTCATCGCTCTGCCACTTTATTTCGCTTTTTCATGGCATTAATCTGGTTATTTATTGACCGTACCAAATACATTTTACTGTTACCAATTATTTTACAAACCCGAGTGCAAATGTTCGTTAAGGAACGTGAATGGATCATTAACCTCCTTAATTAATTCACACTCAGGAAACTACATTGGGTTTTGCCTTGAAAAATACACATTTTATTTGACATTTACAGAATCAGACTATATGAATTATATGTTTATAGCCATATAAATATTAAAAAAGACAGACTTTTTGCAGTAATTCACATGTTGTTTATAGATATATTGGGTCGATAAAATCTTAAGTAATTTTACTGGATAAATGAATACCAATAAATATATCCCAGTCCTAAAAATAATATCAGTGAAATATTCTTGCTTTTATAAACAAAGAAAGAAAAATTGAAAGAGAAAACCTGAAAACAAGAGGAAGAAGCATGCAACACTGAAATTATCTTCTCATATTTTATATTTTCCCAATTTCAACATTTCACCTCTCTGGTTCCAATGAAGGAAAGATGTACAAGCATTATAGGGTCTATAGGCACCTTTCACTGTATTTTGGGTCATAATCCAACATAACAAAATTCCTCTTTCACTCTCCTTTGAAACTAAAGCGTAACTGGTAAAAAATTAATAACTCATGAAATAGAACTAACTAAAATTTACTTGTAGAACTGTTAAAAACTCACCAGCTTTGAGTAATGATGCTGACAGTAGCCGCAGTACTTAACATTATCCAGATAATTGCCAGCCTCTTCGCACAGCAAACCCAAGGCTTGAGCACACGTTACATGGAACTGGTGCTTGCAGCCTGACTTGTTGCACTGCATGCATGCACCAATCGTAGATCGTCCTCCTTTTCCCTGCTCTTCACAAATGTAGCAAATCTGCGAATAAAAAGTTATCACCATTACGTTCCATTTGTAATTCTTTGTTAACTACGTGATGACTTATTTGATAAAGAATATGATTCCAGAGGCAAGGTGAGGTTAAAAACGCCCCATTATCACAATCCGGCATACGAGAAGAATTATTCTGTGTCGGGAATGGAAGGCAAGGTAATAAAGGGTGTTTTTTTACGAGTGATAGAACTTTCGATAGGGATAGCTGTCATTTGTTTTGTTTTGATGACATGTTGTTTTGTCATTTCATATCAGTGAGCATTGGCAAATAATCATGGAAAGACTGACGCCGCAACAACGTTTACAAATTGTGGAAATATATTTCCAAAATCAATGTTCTGTTCGCCAAACGTATAGAGCACTTCGGAAATATCGGTGCTGTCAGTGAAATGGCCAGCAAGATCATGTGACCTAACGCCACTGGATTATTTTCTTTGGGGATATGTAAAGTCTCTGGTTTATGCTGATAAACCAGCAACAATTGACGCTTTGGAAGCCAACATAACTCGTGTTATTAACGACACACGTCCCCAATTACTTGAAAAAGTGGTTCAAAATTGGACTGATCGAATCTGGTTCATCACAGCTAGTCATGGTGGACATATGCCGGAAATTATTTTCAAAAAGTACATGTCAGAAAGTTATCTTTCAAATAAAAACACAATTGCTTCAAACTTAATTTTTTATGTTTTATTTCAATTCAAAGTTCTATCACTCTAAAAAAAAAAACACCCTATACATAGAGGCATGAACATTTAGTTTTTGACGAAAACACAAAATGTGAAATATAACAATGCAATGTTAATTTTTCATGTTTTTGAAATGCCTGATGTGTGTTTCCTAACATGTTCTGCCAAGAAGCAAAATGAAATAAACTCTTAAACGTGAAAAGGAAACATGTTCTGCCAAGAAGCAAAATGAAATAAACTCTTAAACGTGAAATTTAAGAGTTTATTTACCAATGCGACACTTTCTCAAGTCTGAATTATCCTGTGAGTTATGCTATTCACAGAAAATTGATTCATTCTGCTCTAAATATTGGAGAAGAAAAGATGGACTATTTTACACAGAACAAACTTAATACTCTCGTAACTACAAAAGTGCTATTAGAAGAGAAATATTTATTTTGTTGAATAAGTGTAGTTCTTAAATCAAACATCAGTGTGTTTAGTTTTAATTTAGAAATATCAATAACAAATGTCTTGAAGGTTTATGATGGAACCAGTTGATGGAACTACAGTATTGGCCAAATTATTGCACTCATCGTAAAAAAGAAGCACATTTAATCGTTTTGAAAATGTTCTAACTAAATAAATTCGACGATTGTTATACCTTTCTATGGGATTAAACTGTTTGTCTGCTTCGATATAGTCTTGTTTCTTACAATCCTTTCTTTTACTGTGTCCTATGAATAGATGGCAGCGTGATTTTTAAAAATGCCTGGAACAATGTGTACATTGTTTACAGTGTTATTTATGCTATTTGTTTGGTTATAATAGGGATGTGACGAAGCTGAAAATTTACTGATGCCGATGTACTCACCGATAATTTTTGGTACCGATGCCGATATTTAACCGATTCCGATACATAAGGTTATTAAACAGAAATTGGATGTTATTTTCAGCATGACAAAAATAAATTTGCTATGTACATTTCTATTGTATATCATATGTATATGTATATCATATGTATATATATTCTCAAGAGATGCGAATGTACATTTGCATCTACAAAAGGTGGTTATGTGAACCTTTAAGAAGAACATGGATTCTCAAGAGATTTAACATTAGTACACAAGCAGCTCCTTGAAATGCAAAATGAATTCCTGTTCTTAATGTTGGAAATTTACTGCTGCCAGATTCAACTTCAGAAACACCAGTTTTGGAAGCATTTCCCCTACTTCTTCTCCTATAGCAAATCTGTTCAGCAACACTGAACACTCAATCACTGAATACTGATGCAGCAGGTATGTCCAAGTATTTTCTCAGCACTTGCTTCAGGTTTGAATACTCACTTCTGAATTTCCAATACAACAGCAGATCCTGGATCAGCAATGTACTGTTTTATTTCCGATTTTGAGTTAGGTTGATCCTCTGAATGAGAGTTTGCAATAATTTTATTACAAAAACTCTACAATAATGATGAATCAGAACCTAATTTTCAATACAGGTAAATCTTACAAAACTAGAATATAAAACTTGTTAGAAGGTAAAACTCTAGTATAATCTGTACCGGTTTAAATATCGGATTTTTGCCAATTCCGATACCGATGCCGATATGTCAATTTCGGCCGATTTTCATACATCTGTAATCGGCTTCGGCACATCCCTAGTTTATAACAAAGGAAATAATATTAATTCTGGTTGCTGTAAGGGTGTTCTTTATTTTGTTAGCAAAAAAAATATTTCCTTGAAATTCTCGAATGTATGTACAAAAAGCATGCTATCTTGACCTTACCTTATTGAAGCGTTCTGGAGGCACCAACGACAGTATAATAGGCTCCATAGTAGTCACGTTACCAAACCGAACTTCTGGAATATACAATGCACAAACAACGTGAGCCCATCCACTATTATCGGTTCTCTTTAGAGCTCCATCCTTAGTGGGGCACAGCTCACAACGCTGAACAAAGAAGAAAATGCACAATTAAGTACAATACTAAATGTGTACTTAAATTACTACTACTTGCCCAATTACTCCTATCTTCAACAATACTCAGTGCAACCTCGATTTTACATTTTTCAGGGGACTGAACATAAAATACAGGAAGATTTATTTTGCTGTGTTGGAACCATAAGGATTGGATGTATAATGGAGGTAAAAGGAAAATCTGGGGACTTAAAATCGTGGTTGCACTGTATATCATTCTTTATCTGATGAAGAGGTGTAACAACAAATTTTTTTTCCCAGGTTTGTTTTCTTTCAATCAGCACCAAATTTTGTCACACTTTGGTCAAAAGGTTAGGGAATTCCAAAATGAGAAATCTATTGAAAGCTCTTACGGCAAACATCATCAAACCGTCAATTTTGAGTGAGCTCATGACTAGGGCCCGGATTTGTATTTATTTACATATTCTATTCCTCTCTAGATACATACCTTTAAGAGGAAAATGTCAACGAATTATGTAACTGACATGATTTTGCATTAAGTTTTATGTTACATATTTGCCAGGATATTACATATTCGCTAATTTACTTTACCTAAAACAACATATTTCGTTAATTGTTTCCTATCTTGATTCTTTCTCCTATATCTTTTTAACTCTGACACATGTGATGTCATATTTTCTAATCAATGAGATCCATAGTGCATACGGTCACCTAAAATTGACTGCCAACTCGAAAGACAGGCTGAAGACAATAAAAAAATACAGAAACTGTTATTTATCGAAAGATACTGGAGTCCCTCCCCCCTCTCCTTCTGGTTATATATTTTAGTTTCGGTTTTAGATTTAGGCAAAGCACCTAGAAACTTTGCATCGGTGGACAAGAAAGCTACTTTCCTGTATGTAGCAAGTTACACAATCTGTTCCCTTGTACAAAAAGTATCAAAGTAGCTACTTTCATTCAATTGTTCTTTCTGTAGATCCCTTTTTTTTCTATTTTCTTTTGCAATTTGTTTCAAAAATTACAAAGAGCTCCCTCACATATTTACATATTCTGCAATAATTTGCGATGTGAAAAGAAATGAATAGTTCGTTTCTTAAACATGTACACATTGCAGTGCTCTTATGAGTTTAAAAATTTGATACAAATTTTAATTTGAACAATTATATTGATAATGTTCAAATAAAATAAATATCTAGCAGAATTCTCGAAATTGCTTGGATACTCGATTATTATTACTATTACATATTTTTTTGATACTATATATTTAGTTACATATCCTTTTGATAGTACATATTTTATCAATTATTGTTACATATTTATGTATCCGGGGTCTACTCATCACGATATTTTGGTGCAGGTAGTGATCTTTAGGGAAAAGTTTGGAAAACAGCATCTTCATGCTGATTGCAACGCTACCATGGGCATCGAGAAAACTTGTGAATTCTGAGAAGAAATTGTAGTGGTAATGTCGTTGTCTCTTGTAATCGTTCTTGGTTCGATCGTTACTTGGTGGAAGCGCATTGCACAGTGTCATATCCCAAGGTGTCTACCAAAATAACAAATCCAAAATTCTTGACCTTCCCCCCTCCTTTTTCTTAACATATATTTAATCGCCCCCTATTTAGTTGGAAATTAAAAAAATAATTTTTTTATTCCTTGAAAAACCCCTACCACAAGGCTGGTTAAGATGAAAACTGAAGCTGTACCAGGTTAGCCACTCTAGGATTCAAGTATACAGAAGGTTGTTTCATGTCAATGGTAACGATTTCGATCACCAGGGAGCAGCACATAGGCACAGCACAGAGCAGCCAGAGCCAGTAGGACGAAAGTACTGTGTGTTGACTTGCAAAGACGACGGTTGGTATGGCACCGAAAATTCCAGTCTTTTGGGAGGGGTAGATCTGTGCCACTTCCGACACTGGTTATAGTTATAGCCAGATAATTAAACAGTGCCACACGAAAGCCTTCCATGTGTCAAAGAAGGGCATCGCCATAAAGCTTGCACCGTACCTGTTGCTGGAACCAGTCAAAGTGGGCCTCGGACATATCGGAAGCCCAAGCGTTCCCACAATGTTGTGCAGAAAGTGAGATCCTTGGTGCGACGTGAAAACCCTGCAATGTAAAGAGTGATTGCACAGGCAATGCAATGTTTCCCTGCAACTGTAAATCGCACCATACCCTAAGATTTACAACTGGTGCGGAAGCACAATGCTCAAGTTCATAAGTTGCGTGCCTCACATGTCCAGGAGAGGAAGACCAACAGTCGGAAGCTCTACGAACGCCATCTGGCTGGGGACCGCTGGAAGTATGTGGTGTCCCTGGATGAAGAATGGGTGTATCTGTCGAGATGTGATAAAAAAAAAGGGCCATCTACTATCGTCCACGTGATGCAAGAGATCGATCTGAGTGGGTACGTGAATGTGCTGAAAGTTTCCCACGCTGGTTCATGGTTGTTGGTGGTTACTGCCATAATGGCAAACTTCCACTGCGCAGAGTGGACAAAAAGGCTAAAATAAATGCAGCCTATTACCAGACGAATATTTTGGAGAGACATCTTGTGTTGTCATCCACCAGGACAAGGCATCCAGTCATACGGCAAACTCCACGCAGGCATACATGGATCGGATGGCACGTGAACCCTTTACAGACATCCCTGTGAAATCCCCAGATGCCTCTCCCATGGATTTTTGTGGGTTTCCGTTGTTGAAACGAGCCTTGGGAAGCAGATGGTACCGCACAATTGAGGGTCTTTGGAAAGCTTGTCGGAGTGGGATCGTTTGACCAGTGTTCTTCAACACAGTTTCCTCCAATGGAAACTCCACTGCAGGGCCATTGCTGCAAGACAGGGGTATCACGTGGAGCACCACCACTTGTGATGTCACGGTTTTTCTTAAGGTGAGGTGGGTTCTAACTTTGTTACCATGGACGTGAAACGACCTTCTGTAATTCCCGGCTTTCAAAGAAAACTTTCAAAAAATTTAAGGGTACAAGATGATGTTTTCACTATTTCAACCTTATGTATTACCATCTCTCACTATCCACATCCAAATATATTAACAATAAATGGTATGTGAGATACCGATGCATCCAAAAATTCTAATTCAATTTCATTGAACGGTATAGTATATACGTATTTAATTCAAGGTGCAGAGTTTACATTTGCAATTTCACATATTCAGACTAGAAATACATCTACAAAAGATATCACATATTGCAATAATCTTCCGTGTGTCAGACAGACTGTTCTGAAAAGGACACTAACAGACCAAATGGATTGAGATAATATTGTGTTATTTTCCATGCAGCTTTTTTTTTCTCCTTACTGTAAAAAACTTGGCTCGGCGCATTAATAAATATGTAATAAATTAAATGGGATTTTCAATATTTTATGTCTACGGAGAAAAATTCAAGCAGAATTCACGCACAATTCCTGGTGAGTAAACACCCTGGGTACCTTAACAAGAGATTTAGACTTGCTTTAATTATTAATTCATGTAAAAATTAATGCTTCAAACTTCTTCCTGGATGGGGAATGACCAGAAAATTCTTAAGAAACAAAGTGAAGAAATCTTAAACAGAACTTGATACAATTGTAATTTCCAAATATTCAATTTTATGAAATCCCAGTACAGCTCTATATAACAATGTAAATTCACTATACCGTAAGAATTCTTTACCACAAGCATAATTTCTTGACTTTTTCGACTGGTAGACACCCTGATATCCCACTTTAAGCTGTAGGTCCAGTCCTGATTAACCTATCTGTGCATAAAGTCAACTTGAAACAACAAATCAAACAAAGAAATAGCAACAATTATCCACAACTGCACTATAATTATTCAAACTGAACATTGGCAACGACTTCCATACAATTAACATTTAAAGTATTTTATGCTACTAACCACGAAAGCTGGACATGAAGCCCTTACGTGTCGATTCTGTCAGCCTGTACAGTGTCAACTATGAGTATCTCCATAACTGCCAGATATAAAGATACATTTTGGTAGACCTACAGACCTAGTTGAAGTTAGTATAATTAAAACGATCGACCTGCAATTTGTTGATATCTCAAACTAGCAACTGTGAAGATCTAAAATGGCTTGGGGAGTATGATGGTCTCTGTCTTACAGTAATACTACAGTAGGAAGTTGAGGAGCTTCCAGCAACACAGCCTTTATAAACCTTAGTGGGAATGGCTATACTGCACAAATTTCATTGTCTGCATTAGAGTACTTATTCAAATATCCGAGTAAAATTTCATGGCTGTTGGGTTTTGTAAAGTTTCCAACCAAAATAATGTAGCCTTTCTATAGGGATGGGAAGATATCCTAATTATCCCAAATGTCTGAGCTATCCGGAAAGTTATATTGTGTATCCAGTTCATGGGCTATCCACATATTCTTTCATTTGACATTTTCGAATTACACTGTAAGGATTTTCTACAATTCCTTAATCAAATCTGTTCTATCCAGATATTATCTGTTACATCTCAAACAGATATCAGATAATTTGAATCCATTATGCAGATTTCGTGGCCATCCCTACTATCTATGTTATCATTGATTGGTCATCTAGGGCGGATTTTCATGACTTAGCATATTATTTTCGGTAAGGGTGACGTGTTCCCTACATATATAGAAATTCATATTGTGAAGAAACTTTTTTAAGGGCATATTTTGGCCATTTCTACGTGATAAAGCATATTTTGATGGATTTTCGGTCATATTCAGCATATTTTCAATTTTTCAAGAAATATCCAGTTATTTTCCAAGTGGATTCATTCTTACTCCCATGTTCACTTGAGCATTTTTTTTTGGGGGGGGGGGGACTGCAGAAAAATCTTTTTCATTTTTAATGGAAAATTTACAGAAAGTATTCATTTTGCATTTCAACTCAGGGCCCATAAAGTGACCTATGAAAATATTTCAGCATAAGTTAGATATTGATGTTTGAAACAGTCTAGTTAAAAGGGCATATTTTTCAAATTTTAGTGCATATTTTGTAAAATTTTAGGTCATAAGAGCATACTTAATTTCGAATATTTTGGTGATTTTTTGGTCATATAAATCCTAGCCCTTGTCATCACGTATCCACTCAAATGCAGTAATGAAAAACTCACAAACTACAGTCATGTAAGAATAAAAAAAAATGACTTATTAACTTTACCGACAATTTTACTAGCATATATAATTTCTGGTCTTATCTACTTTCACCACTTCATAAATTGTGTTGGAACCAAGAAAAACTTAAACTATTGTGTGTTGTGCTAGCATATTTTGCAAAGTGTAAATAGTAACAGTGTCAGTAATTCGTGAGCACCCATATTTGAGCTGTAAGCAAAACATTTTACCTGCCACAATACACTGTCAGAACTCTACACCCCTTCATCAGATGAGCAGTGATATTTGTGGGGTTATGCATAAACAACTTTAAATATGAGGGTGGATCAAATTAAACCGGAACAGGGGCCACAGAATGAAATCAACAAGGTTTATTTCAAACTTATCTCCAAAGTTATACAAGCACTTGTCCCACTGTTTCATTAAGCGGTGAATACCCTGCTCGTAGAACTTCTTTTGCTGAGATCGGAACCAGTTGCGAACATTGTCAATGACATCATTCTCCAAGTGGAAGCACTGACCCTTCAATGCCTTTTTCAAAGGACCAAAGATATGGAAGTCGCATGGTGATAGATCAGGGCTATATGGTGGGTGTTCCAACACTGTCCACCCAAACGTTGCCGTGTTCTTTGTAACAGTTGCCGTATGAAGCCGTGCATTGTCATGCAGCAAAACCACTCCAGAGGACAACAAGCCGAGATGTTTGGCCTTGATTGCTGCTTGGACAATACTGCTACCTGACCATCTATGCATATCACATGCTCACGTACGGCTATCTAAGGCGAGTCCATTATGCAGAAGGGGTTTCCTTCCTTACATCCAGTCCTAACTCTGCACAGGGTTGTCGCCACACACATACATAAATATAACCCAATACATTCATTCACTGTTCTGTTTCCATTTGATCCAGCCTCATATATGATCCCAGGTATTATACAAAATGAACAGGATACATACAGTCACACTAATGCCAAATCCACAAATGTGCAAATTTTAACTTTTCACCAAAGTACAGTCTCTTACTTTCTTTTTGTTAATAGATTTACAAATGTAAAACCGGTTTTCCCCTAGGAAATTTGAATATTAAAATTAGGGATGGGATAGATTAATCCGTAATCTATCGATATCGGCCGATATATGCTTATTGATGTATCAGTAAATTACTGACAATTGTGCCATTCTTAAATATCTATAAATATCTTTAAAAAATGGTGTAGGAGACAGTAAACACTTACCACAATACAAAGAAAAGTCTTACATTTTGAGGCTAATACCTCATTGTTAGAGGCATGCATATTTCTTTTTTGACGAAAACACGAAATGTGAAATAACACATTCTAATGTTATTTTTTTATGTTTCTGAACGGTGTGAGGTGCATTTTCCTACACTGTTTTGTCACGAAATGATGCGAAATGAACTGCAAAATGCGAAATAAATTCTTAAACACGAAATTTACCATTTATGTACAGACGTGACACATTCTGAAGTATCCTGTGAGTAATACAATTCACGAAAAATTTATTAATTCTGCTGTAAATATTTGAGAAGCAAAAATGGACCCCTTTATACAGGAATAAACTTTATATTCTGGTAATGATTTAATTGTTTGATTTGGTGTTATAAGTCCACTTTATGCACAGTAAGGCTAATCGAGACTGGACCTACAATTTAAAGTGAGATCCGAACCACTATGTTCCTCGACCGGGGTAATGATTTAATGTGCTATTAGAAGGGATATGTATATTTTGTGTAATAGTGCAGTTTTTAAATCAAATTTGGGATTATATTCACATTTTTTAAAACCAAAATGTCATTTCATATGGCACTTTTTCACCGCTATAACTAGCGAAATTTAATTTTATTTACCGCTGTTTAACCAGAAATTGACTGTTTTTGTACAGAAATTTTGCTTTTTTATTTACCAAAAATATGTAACGGAGTTACAATAGCGTAGAGGCACAGAATACTGAGGCTGGCATCCGTACAGTGTTGCCAGAGAGAAGTGATAGATCATGGGTTCAGACGAGCAGATCCTTTCACCAGTGTTTACTGCAGGATGGGGTGAGGTTTGGGAGGGAATGAAGAATTGCTTCTTGGGTGGCTAGGTTGAGTCTGCACACTGATGAAAGGATCTGCTCCTCTGAACCCGTGATCTATCACTTCTCTCTGGCAACAATGTACGGAAGCTGTGCCTCTGCGCTACTGTAACTCAGTTCTTTTTTATTCTAGTGACAATGAGGTACTAACCCCAAAATATAAGACTTTTGTATTGTGCTAAGTGTTTACTGTCTCCTACGCCATTTTGTTTATCTGCCCTTTTGGCACTCATTCAATTCCTGTATCTATAAATATCTTGTAATTTAGTGCAATTTCCTGCGACTTTGTTACAATTTTAATGGATATTAATATGTATTATCCCTCCCCTGATTTCATGTTTAAATATGCAACTTCTTCTCCATTTTTTTCTTGTATGTACGCACTGCTTGCATTGTAGAATTATTTCTCTTGTAATAACAGTACACTACAAGAGAAATAATTCCTCTCCATTGCAGTCACCTAGAAACACACGATTATTACGGACGTCAATGAGCCACCTAGGTTCTTCATGTATCGTGTGTGATTTATCGGATCTGTAGAATATCAATTTGGCATTACTTACCTTTCACTCAAGCTTTCGTCACATCATGTGGCTTCATCACTAGTCATCTCTTTCCTCTCTCTCTCCTTTTATGAAAAAAATAATTATATTTGTGAAAGAGAAGAGAAATCATGAAGTCGCATGATGTGAAAGCTTGAGTGAAAAGTAAGTACATGCCAAACTGGACTTTATCTACCTAATGAAATGATCGCATGTGGTGTATGTTGGTTGGTTGAGTTGGTGTTTTAAGTCCACTTTATGCAAAGTAAGGCTAATCGGGACTGGACCTACAGTTTAAAGTGGGATCTGAACCACTGCCATGTGCCTCCACCGGGTTTCGAACCCGGGACCCCATGTCATGTATGTTATTCCTTATCTAGAATACAAGTTATTGGTAGGGACGTGAAGCAAGGTTTTGGTGTTTCGGAATCGCGAAATAACACCGAATTTGCACTGTAACGCGAAAAACACTGCGAAATATGCACTATAAACTGGACATAACACTTTATCTGTTCAAAAAGAACTACCAGCAGCGGTATGAGATTTGTCCATTTCTAGCCTAGCTAGTGAAAGTTCGATTCAAAAGAGTTTGTCATGCTTCATACATTGCAGTTTGGCACAGAAATGACTGACAATGCTTTGACCTCATCCTGAAATAGAATTTGCCGCGGGGATCTTCTCAAAAGGGAAGTTTTGTAGGTAAAAAAGTAAAAAGGTAAAGTGCTCCCCTGTGCTTAGCACAACGCCATGAAGGCGTATAGGGGGTGTGGGGGTAACGCCCCACACTTTCTTGATCCGGTCGTGAGTGGGGGTGATGTGATCACGTCCCTGACCGCCTTTACCCCCCAGGGTTTCCCCCAGGTACCCATGTTATTCGACGCTGGGTGGTTGTAGGAATGGGAAAATTTTTAGGGAGAAACACCTGTTGCGTGGGGAGGGGCATAGGGGTGTGGGTGCATGTTTGTACACCAAATGATATTTTGAGGTCTGAGATGCATTTTATGGCATTGTTAGGGAAATTTCAGTCAGTCAGAATCACTGAAGATGCATGGTTTGTGCAGTGTCTTTCATTTCCTTTTCCTTCTGTGGTGTACTTCACAGCATCCCAAAGCCAGAGGTGAATGCAGTAGTTTGTCACATTACCACTACACCGTCGGGGAGGCCCGAGAACAAAATTAAAGTGAGTGTAACAAACCGGAAACTTTCTGTCGTCGAAGGCTTCGAGAAGCTTAAAAGAAGGAAAGAAGACAAGGAGTACATCGCACTACGAACTGCGAAAGCCTATGTTAAAGCAATCATTCCATTAGAGTGAATGAAAAAAAAACTGCTATCTTTCTATTTAGAAATTGTTTTGTTTTATAGGAAGTGTGGTGAGTGAATACTGTGAACATTAATGTTATTGTAAACTGAATTTATGAAAACAATTTTTGAAAATCTTATTATGCGAAGAGTGAAAGGTTTGAAATATGATTGTGTTCAAAGATTTGGGTGATATCCTTCAATAAACATTTCATATTTAGTGACAGATGAGATGAAATAGTTTTCCAAATGCAAGAAATTTGGTCATTTCTCACAAAGGTAAGCATTCTATTTATTTATTTTTGTCATTAAAACTAAAATTTGCCATAATTTTCCATTACTAAAGCAATGTGAAAATCTTATGCATAGAAGAAACTGTAAAAAAAAGCCTGTATAAATAACACCAATTTTCAATTAATAACACCAAATTTTGCTTTAACCCGTGAAATCTAACACCGAATTGCAGTAAAAAATAACCCCGAAATTTAGGGAAAAATAAAACTAAAACTTCAAGTCCCTAGTTATCGGTAAATTTTAGAGTTACTTCATCAGCTTCGAACTAAATTTCACACTGTTAAATCCCTAATTAAAATGTTTTTATCTGGAAGTAAGATTTAGCACATTCGTGGTCTTGACATTGGTAAGATAATATAACATTTTCAAATTTACTTATTGCACATAGAAATAGCACATGAGAAACCTGCATTTGGGTGTAACCCAAACTTACACTAATACAATAATTAATTTTAATTTTGAGATGTCATTCAATACACATTGCCCTGCATTACAAGTTCACAGCTTGTCTGATGCTGTCATTGAATCTTTCAATCCTAAGCGAGTGATTGGGTGACGCAATAGGCTGCTTCCCATGCGATACTGTGGAATGTATATCGGTGCAGGTACGAGCCTCGCAACTCAAAGATGATGAGACAGGAGTTTCTCAGGTAAATGTCCTGTCACTGCCGGGGTGAACGCAATGCAATTGCGAAATACGACAGAACAAAAAAGGCCGGCAGTGATCAGAAAAAAGGGTCAGATCACTTTGAGAGAGCAGCTGGAGGTCTTGAGAGAAAGGGGTTCAAGACACTGCATGCCCAAACAGGGTATAAACATATTTCATTTCATTTATTTAATTTGGTCAAGTGTGTACCTCAATGCAGTCCTTTTGGGGGACATGAGCAAGCCAATGCCGAGTCATTAGGGCTTGATACTGCCACTGCACTGACAAAATGCCTGTATTGAGTACTGTATTACTATAATCATGAAGAGAAAAGCACCTCACAGCAAAAGCAGGCACACAATAATTAACATGAATTTTTTTGACATCGAAGGCAGGAATGGACGTTATGAATATGGCAACATGGAAGCACTTAGGCACAAGTAAAGGATAATATTTTCATCTGCAGTGACCGCGAGGAATGTAAACAAATGACTGTCCACTTTAGTTTGGAAGTTGCCGACAGTGTTCCTCATTTTAGTACACCTGTACCAAAAGCATACAATTTTCTTGGGAGTATTCAGGGTGTAAAAAAGAATCTTAAAAATGAAATATTAGGGTGGATCAAATGAAAACTGAACAGGGGCCACAGAATGAAATCAACATTGTTTATTTCAAACGTAAAATATCCAAAGTTACACAAGCACTTGTCCCACTGTTTCATCAAGCGGTGAATACCCTGCTCGTAGAACTTCTTTGGCTGAGACTGGAACCAGTTGCGAACATTGTCTATGACTTCATTGTTTGAGTGCCCGACCCTGTGGCCGAGTGGTTAGCACATCGCGCTGCGACGCCAAGGGTCCCGGGTTCGAATCCCGGTCGGGCTTGGTTGTTTGTGAATGTCCATTCATCAATTTCATCATTTCATCACTCATCCCCATCTTCGCAAATTAGCCAAGAGGCACAAAACGTGAAGTAAAATAAACTAAATGAAATAAAAAATAAATAAAATAAATTCATTGTCCGAGTGGACCCTTCAATGCCTTTTCAACGGAACAAAGATATGGAAGTCGCATGGCGATAGATCAGAGCTATAGGGTGAGTGTTCCAACACTGTCCACTCAAATGTTGCCAACGTGTTCCTTGTAGCAGCTGATGTATGTGACCGTGCGTTGTCATGCAGCAAAACCACTCCCGTGGATAACAGGGCAGGCTGTTTGGCTTTGATTGCTGCTCGACCGCCTACACATATCACGTGCGACTATCTAGGGCAAGTCCATTATGCAGTAGGGGTTCTCTTCCTTAACTCCCGCTCTAAATCTACACAGGGTTGTCGCCACACCTTGAGGTCCATGGAGTTTTAATCATGTTTTGCCTGTTCAGAATGGCCTTGTCTTGTTTCCAGCGAAAAGAAGACCGATCCTTGAACGTAGCTGTCATCCAAGGCCACAACTTCTGGATTTGATAGATTGATTTGGCGTTTTAAGTCCATTTTATGCACAGTAAGGCTAATCGGGACTGGACCTACAGTTTTAAAGTGGGATTCGAACCCGGAACCCCTTGATTACAAGGTGACAATGCTACCACTGCACCATCAGGAGGCCCCACAACTTCTGGATTAAAACCTTGTGGAAAAAAAGATCCTTGGTGATTTACAAAATTCCAAAGGGACATAGCGCCGGTCCTAATTGAGCTAGGGTGAAAGAAATTGCAGATTTGGAATCTGCGCATCAAGATCTTTCAGAAAAATGTAATAGTGCACATCTAGAATAAAAAATTAAGAAAGTGGAAAATATAAATATAACTCAATACATCCACTGTTCAGTTTTCATTTGATCAACCCTCATAAAATATGTCTAAATATGCCAAGAATTATATCTTATCCACATTGCATTATTGTATTGATAGTACACTGCTATGACAAGCATGAATGATGACATGAAATTGATGAAGGGACACTCACAAAGAGCAGCCAATCAGGCTGGGATTTGAACAGAGGATCGTAAGCTGCAACAATCAATCACTTAGCATGCTGATCTACCTAGCTGGCTACAAGCCACATGCAGCTTGTCTCTTCTCTCTCATTTGTCACAATTACAAATGTTCGACTTTTAAAGAGATAAATCTTCCACTTCTATTGAGGACAGCATTTGTATTTTCCATTACATCATGTTTGAAGCTGTGATGTCTGTTTGCATCAACATTGCATAAACTTGTTAGTATGAAAATGTACATACGTCAGGGTAAGCCTCGAGTCAAGATCATTTCCATCACACCAATCTGAAAGGCTTAGCAAGCTACACAAAACCTTGACTTTACTCTAGGATGGTATCTAGCCTGAAAGCAAGTACCTAAACATCATACAGATGGAAGCAAGTGATTGGTTGTGTTTCGAGAAGGCATGCTCAATCACAGAAAAAACAAAGGATGAAGTTAAAGGGACATTGGTATGTGTATACAGCAACAAGAAACAATTGATGTTTGTATATTTCGATATATACATCTACCTCCACAAGGACCACGTCTATTACAAGATAATGGCAATACGGATAATCTAGATGATAAATCTCCAGAAATTGCATATTATAGATATCCACGTAATTTATTTCATTGGTATATGAATAATTCTGATATCCAGATAACCAAATGACATAGACGAATATAATCCGGCCAATGGCTATTCACCTTCAAGAAAAATATGTTGATATAGAAACATAAATAAAAATATGTTAATTGAAAATATGTCAAATTTGAATAACACCGTAATTGTAATACTCTGATATCAAATTTGAAATAATTTGCCACTTACATAAGCACACATCATTCGCAAACACTGTCGTAGGTACTGCGACAACACTGCTATCAAAATGATAGAATTATGGTTATCATGATAATAAATAACGGAATCTATTTTCTAGTAAGTACAACTGCTAGGGGCTTATTTTAATGCCCATAGTATTTTAATGAAAAAGTAGCGCCAAAAATAGCAAATAGGAGTAGCGTAGCGATCTACTTTTCAGTAAATGTAGCTGTAGTGACTCTACTTTTAAAGTGTAGCGTTCTGATCCATGAATCTTACAAACTCGTGCTGCAGAATGTGCACAATAAACAACTACCAAAGTATATATTCAACAATACACCATATATTTCTGGCTCATTACATGCAGAGTTTGTGTCTATTACTTCCCATTTTTTATTTATTTAGTTTTGAAATACATTACCGGTTGCAGATGACAGCCATTAGTCCACTGCACATGGGATGGGTTAACTTTATTTATACTTGCGGAATCGGAGGGTAAAGTTTTGCTTTTACTTCCAGCTAATCCTACATTTCTGTTGGCGCAACAGATTTCGTGGGTTAACTGAGTTTACTCGTACTTGTGAGTAAATCTACGATGGCGTAAATGGACATGAATATATAAGTTTTGTGTTTAAAAATTGCACAAATCACTAATTTTGCACATTTCCTCCTGCTCATTTTGTGTCACCGTTCTTCCACTTTTGTCTAACTGTGACAATAAGGATAAACCATGGTTAGATGAACGAACATTCAAAAAGAAAAAAAAACACACACCCAGAACCTTCAAAATAATGAGTTGACTATTCAACATGCTTGGCCACCCAAGTTCAACAAATAGCATTTGCTTAAAGCATCCTTCTCATTGAAATATATATATATACATATGCATCATACACACAAATCGGAAAGGAAACAAACTGCGGAAATACTCAGGCAACCAAACCTAACCTACTGAAAATGTAAAAATGCTAAGAACACTAAACCTAATTGGCCTAAACTACTCACGAAAGCATCCTGCAATTGGAAGTTGAGCCCGGCTGCCTCATGTGAAACAAGATTAGGGGTCTGGTGAAGTGAGTATGTGATCTGAAATGTTACGAAACAATGTATCTCATGCTTGCAGAAATAATCACAAGTAAAGTGTACATGTCCGAAGAATTATCCATTCACAATGCTTTGAGAAGCTTCAACAGTAAACAACCAGAATTAGTGTCTAAATTCTACAACTATTATATCCTGCAATACTAGCAGAATTTAGATGTTCCTGAAATAGAAGTAGGAACAGAATTTACTTACTACTCTTGCAGTTCTCTCC
This sequence comes from Lepisma saccharinum, assembly GCF_977018435.1. NCBI lineage: Eukaryota > Metazoa > Arthropoda > Insecta > Zygentoma > Lepismatidae > Lepisma > Lepisma saccharinum. The sequence continues at coordinate 16,590,692 of NC_139257.1, forward strand.
TGAGATTCACACTTTCTACAATACCACGGACCAGTAGGAACAGTCACAATTCCATAGCAAGCTGAAAAAATGGAAAAAACATTAATATATAATATTAAATACAATCAAACATTGTTGCTTTGTGAATGAAGAAGTGCAGGGTGGCCCAAAACAAAACTATACCCAATGAAGCGAAGAGTGTTAGTATGTTTGGCCAAGTGCATATGTAACATGTTAAAACTTGGGCAAATGCAGTCACGATAGAGTCGTACGCTCGAAGGCCAGACCAGATGTTGGAAGTGGTCTTGTCTGCATCGAGGCAGCACACATTGTTTTTTTGTTGTTTTTTTTCAGAATGTTTTGTAATGTAGCTTGAAGCTACTGGATGCAATATCGTGGTAACAGTGTAGTATAGGCACAACGTATTTCTTCATTTTTACAGAAGAAAGTGCTTACGGAAATGAGTTTCTGCAGCATCTTGAAAGTTCGTGGAGGTGTTTTCTTTCATCGTGGAATCTATGTGACCGGGAATTCATGTGTTTTCAAGAAAAATATTGGTAACGGTTCCGATTGTTTTACGATTTCTCCTAGCACAAAAACTGATTATCGTAGAATTTTGGAAATCATTGTCACACGAAATTTGAACCTTCCTTAAAGTAATGAGCACTGTTTGGACTCGAAAAAAAGTTATTTATGTTGAAAAAAAAAACTTGAAAATTACCTTACGCAGTTCTCATGGACAAGATATTCTCCGTCGACAAGCGACAGTAAATATCGTAGAAGCATGGGAATGAATGTAGAAGTAAATCAGAACCTTAGTAGAAAGCATTTAGGGACTTTATTTTAATGCTAAGGGAAACAAACCTAACCTGCCCTGCCTAACCTAACCACGAAAGCATATATTGAACAAAACCTTAATTAATCACTAGAACTCCGCAGTATGTGTTAACAGACGTACATCGAAATTGAACCATGTAAAAATTGCATTCGTAGCATGATGAAATCTCAATAAAACAAAAGGAACTTGGGCCAAAATATCTCTCACGCCATATTGTGTGTTACGCAATCGAAAAAAGCAAAAGGCAACCTTCAAGAATCTTTTGCAATGCAGAATACGTAAGTACGAATGTTAAAAATGACGAAATAAACGAGTGAGAGGTGTTGTGCCATACGACACTGTTACCAGTATCGTAACTGCAGTTGATTTTTAAACTCTTGACAAATTTTAAAGAATAAACCAAAACATGTCACTCAAGAAATCTGACAACAACTACAGAAAAACATTCTATGACAAAAAACTGGCTTATTACCACCTTTGTTTTGGGTGTAGTTTTATTTGGGTCTTAATTTTACAAGATTTAGCATTTTCGCGTAGTGTTCTGCAGGATGAGGAAGATGTCACTAAACTGGTTTTCCCATGAAATAACACCACACATTGAAATAATATGGATGTAATAATCATCCTACACATGGCACCTCAGGTAATTTAGAACACAAGCATGTATAAGGAGGATACAATCAAAAAACATTTGAAACTTGGGGAAATTGCATTAAGTTTTCAAACAGTTTAAAAACATTTTAACTGGAGAGGCTAAATGTTATGCTATGAAGTGCATTTCAAAAGTAAGGGCTGATTGGTTGTAAAATGTGACGGTCAAGAGTAATCAGATTATGCTTACACAGTAGATACAAGTAGCTCATTGGACACATGGCAAACATATTCACCAGTCTGCTGTTGTTTGCTTGTGTGTTGAGTGAGTAATTATGGATGCGAGAATAAACAAACCCACCAGTTGTGACAGTCTGACAGTAATGACTGAAGGAAATGTAGGGTACCAAATGTAGTGAAATGCTGTTGTACACCTGACAGCACTGCTCTGGCTTTAGGTTCAGTGAAAATAACCGCTACACTGTTAATTCCTTACATTTTCCATACCAGTGATTGGATTTATTAATCAGTGACAATGAGTAAAATAATATGTTAAGTAAGCCCTACCTAATGAAAGGAAAGGTTTGCTAGTGAAAATATCACTTTATTCTCGTTATGGAGTGAAAATAGTCACGCCGTTAAATTTAATACACTGAAGAGTATTTGCAATTTGCAAAACGTCTCTCCTTGTATTCCACCATAATAGGCAGATAATTAACTTGCATAATCATAATCACATCCCCATCACTTAAGGCAAAGCATGGGCATGCATCTAGGACCTAATACAATACGTGTGAACATTTTCTAAACTGCACTGATATTTGAATTTACCAGGTACTATAACATACCATGCTGAGACAAGAGACCCAATTTTAAGTGGGGCAATAAATCTTGCAATCCAAAATAAAAGTTCTTCAATTTTACCAAACACTATCAAATACACATGTAACAGGAATTGTAAACAGCTCGCTGCGAAAACACTATACCAAGCAATAAAATAACGGACAAAAAATGCAAAACACATTTGCAACGAGGTTACCTTTGAACCTTGAACGTTACAGGTAACGTTAAAAGAGCATTTTGAATGTTATTTTCTTACTTAACCCTTTTAATAGCTCACCTTGGTGTACAGCCACAGTGCAACCTTGACCATCACAGTAAACCAGAGGGTTTTCAGCCCATCCCCGTTCATCGGAACACACACAACAGCCTCCTACCATTTCCTTCATACTGGGTTAAAAATGCCAGGTACCAAGCGTCACTTTAAAAGTGGCTTGTAATTCATTGTGCTGCCATATAAGACAGTCCATCGATGTGAAAATCGCCTCTCACCAAAAGTCCAACAAAGCTCACTAATACCCTATCTATGTTGGTGTTATCAAATCCATTTTATAAACAAAATTCCACGTCCAAAACATAGTTATAACCTAATAACGAACCTAAACCCCACGGACACAATAAAGTTGCGCGCATGCGTTAATCTAGATGGCTCTGGTAGCAAACAATTAAGAAACGAAATATGTTTTCATCCCTTGTATGTGAGTGGGAACTTTCTGTCAATAATTTCAAATATAAGGTACTAGCATTTTCAAGTAATTAATGTCCGCCTACAGAATGGAAAATAATATCTCTATCGGAAACGAATTTTCAAGAGATCAGTGACGCAACTACAGGGGGTGGCAGGAAGGGCATTACCCCTCCAAACTTGGACGGAAACCAATTCTAGGGGGTGGGGTAAACATTGAAGTAAAGAAAAACAAAGCTAGCAGAAATTGTTTTCATATATTTGTTGCATTTTTCATCCAGACGGCCAAGAACACCTGCAAAGGGGCAGCCAGGGGCAATTGCCTACCTTGAATTAAAGATATATGCAAATAAAAATACCTTTCGTAAAATTTTATATAATTTTTGCTGTTGGCTTCTTATGAGGTGGATGAATTGAGACACACACACACACACACACACATACACACACACACACAGACACACACACACATACATACATACATATATATATATATATATATATATATATATATATGAAAGAAACATTGAATAGGTCCACAATTTAGTGTTTACATGTTGCATATGTATTTCCTTATTTTACGTTGCTCCATGTTTGCATATGTGTGAAACATATGTTCTACACGAAAGTTACACGCCATATGTAAAAAAATAATTATATTCGACATTTTTGTCTTTCAGAAATAGGAAATATCGTTTGTGTGCTTGTTTTCCATTATTTGCTAATGTGAAATTGAACGTGTTGAAAATATACCAGGAAAAATTCCAATAATAATAATGTCACTACTACTACTACTACTATTATTATTATTATTATTGGCACGTTTATCCTCCTGGTACTTGCTCCCACGCAAAAATTCGTTGTTGCGCCTCTGCAAGAGATTACAAGTTAAATTTAAACATTGTATTTTGTGAAGGGGTGGTTCAAAATAAAATTTTCGCCCGACGAAGAGGATTTTGGATTTTCTCTAATTTCTACCCCGCCCCCCCCCCCCCACCTATTAACTTCCCACGCCTCAATAAAAAAACATGACCATGTTTTACGGTATATAGCGAGAAGAAAGTACAGCCTTGCTTTTGAAAAAAAACGTAACTTTGTGTGTTACTATTCAAGATCACGTTTATTGTAGACATGTTTTTATTTAATACCTTCATAATCATTTCAAAATAAAACTAATCTCAACTTAAATTGCTACATTATTTTGTAATGTTGTGCAGTAGAAATTTCAATAAAATTTTGTCTGCTTCAGGGGGAAGCCCCGGTTTGGCGACACCGGTAATCAGTAGTGTAAAATACTATAGGATGAGGACACACATAGCGTACAAATGAAGAGGTTATTTGATTAAACAGCCCGATTTGGCTACACTTAAAACTATGCCAAGATGCCCATATGCCCCAATTGCTCAGGTGTGCTATGCTCTCAATCCCAAGAATCTTGAATCCTAGTGTACAAATGAAGAACCCTCAACAGACAGATTTGGCTACACTTAAAATTATGTCAAGTACCCATATGATCTTATTGCTTATAGTGTGCTACTCGGTCAAAATCCCAAGAATCCTGAATTCTAGTGTACAAATGAAGAATCCTCAACAGATTGATTTGCCCATGTGTGCAAAAGCTACATCTGTGAGATTGTTGTCCATAAGCTTGTCAAAAATATGCCCCTCTTGATATTGTTATGGCTACACTTAAAACTAAGCCAAGATGCTCATATCCTCATGCTCTAACAACTTACAGATCTAATTCAATACAGGATTATCTTGGACAAAGGCAGGCTGCAAAATTGAACTGTTACATGTTTTCTTTCTAATCTTTGATCAGTTTTATTGCAAGCAATTACTTATCTCAGAAATGTATTAGTCTGTCAGACAGTTTCGATCGGGAAAATTGATGCATTTCTGAGCTAAGTAATTGCTTGCCCCGGGCAATAAATTATGCAAGCCTGGGGGTTTTCATATGCTGGCACGCATGGGATATAATCTACACAGAAAAATAAGCTGAAAGGGGGCATTATTGATATTTCTATGTAATTCACTGAAAGAGCATAAAACTTCAATTAATATTTCTGTGTAATAGAGGGAAAATCTTAGTAAAAGAACATTGCCTTCTTGCACGACAGCATGTATACCTGAGTCCAATTCTAAAAAGCTTTGCTCTGATAATATATACACAAGTAAGACATTGAGAATATTCATTGCACAGTTAAAATCCAATTTTGACTGTATTAGCTGATATCCAGCTCATAGCTCCTGGGCTCTGATACTCAGTAGAGTGTGGGCATAGTCCCATGGCCTATATGCCTTGTAATCAAAGGCTCCTGGGTTTGAGGCCTCCCCATGGAGAAATATTAATTTTGCTGCCTTGTAATCAAGGGCCCCGGGTTTGATACCTGGTAGAGAGTGTGGGCCTCCCTGATGGCAAAGTGTTGGTATTATATGCCTTGTAATCAAAGGCTTCTGGCTTTGAGGCCTCCCCATGGAGAAGTGTTGGTATTGTTGCCTTGTAATCAAAGGCTTCTGGGTTTGAGGCCTGGTAAAATGTGTGAGATTGAAATACATGTGGCAGAATAATATCCCCACACGTGAGACTTTGAGAATATTCACTGCTAGCTGATATCCAGCTGATGTTTGATACCTGGTAGAGTGTGTTATACAACAGCATAATAGAGCAAAATTATTTTATATTGGGGATCACCAGAGCCTAGTTACTGCTGTTGTCTGGGTATAAAAGCACCAGCTCAGCCACTAACTGCTGTTATAATTGTTTTGGCATTCTATCCATAGTTCTGTTTTTTTGAACCCCAAGAAATTTTATATAATAAACCAACAACAAAAATGCCAAATCAAAAATATTGTAATCAATGCAATAAGAATATATCCAGCCCTAATTGGGCTAAGCACCCAAAGAATTGTAATCCAGATAAATGCAGAACTCTCACAAAAATATGCCCAAAATGCCACAGAAAATATAGCATGGAATACTTCACATATAAACATATAGATACTTGTTCTGCACAGTCATCAATATTGCCAAACAAAATTGATTGGAAATATTGGTGTGATTGCTCTGTATAGCTTAGATTGCAAGGCTAAATTTTGCAATTTTCTAGACTAGGAGCTAGATATTGCACACCAGAAACAAGCCATAAAATGCCTCTCCACAAATTATGTGAGCATCATGGAGCACACAATAGGATTTTAATCCCTACCTTGTACAAGTGACCATGATTTGTGGTAACAAATTCAATATAACTATTTATTGTTTTCCCAAAAACTTTCTTCAAAAATCTGTAATGCACCCAATTTGCACTCTGATCTGCAATAATATATATCCTGTACTCTGGAGGAAATTCATAGCAATTGCAGAACCAATAATAAAAGCTGTCCTTTTGAAAGCTAACAAACATTCCCACAATTCTCCTAGATCTGTTGTATACAATTATTTCAAACTTGCTGAGTATTTTCAGGGATATGTATTGAAAAACCCTGTTACTGGCAAGCACCCACTGCATCTCAGTCTCATTCTGCACTGCAAACAGGTCATACTCGGACAGGCCAAAAAACCTAAGCTTGAAATTATTCACAAGTAACTCGGATTTTATGTACCTTGAAATGGATCTTCTCTCAAAAAAATCCATACAGGCAGATATTTAACAACATATCTGTAAAAACATATTACACAGTCAATGATTGCTTCCCACAACTGCACATAATATTAGCCTCATGCAGTGATTCAATAATACACCTATAATTGCAATCCCTGAATTTTTGTCTCAAAAAATACAATTGAATTGAGTTGGTGTTTTAAGTCCACTTTATGCACAGTAAGGCTAATCGGGACTGCACCTACAGTTTAAAGTGGGATCCGAACCACTTGTGCCTCCACCGGGTATCGAACCCGGCACCCCTTGATTACAAGGCAATGACGCTACCACTGCGCCATGGGGGAGGCCCTGTCTCAAAAAAATACAAAACAATATGTATGTGCTCGTGGCATTCAACAAGATCCATATTGAAATCCTCACCACTGTACAAATTCCCATCATCTGTTGTGACAAATTTAACACTGTCACCTAGAAATATTTTGTTCATCCTATTGAAATATTTGTAATGTGTCCAGTTTAAACTCTGATCTAAAATCATATATATACTGTACTCTCTGTTAAATTTATTGCAGCTGCTAAACCAATAATTTGCATATAATCTCAACATGCTAAGATTCTGATAAGACTTGTTTTTGTAAAAACTAACAAACATCCCTACAATCCTCCTGTGCCTGTTGTAAACAATTCTTTCAAACTTGCTGATCATCTTCAGGAACAAATATTGGAAAATTCTATCACTGGCAAGCACCCACTGCATCTCAGTTTCATTTTGTACTGCAAACAGGTCATACTCAGACAGGCCAAAAAACCTGAGCTTGAATTCCTCAACAAGTGACTCGGATTTTATGTATCTTGAAATGCATCTCCTCTCAAAAAATTCCATACAATTCTGAATGCTACCCATATGTACAACACTATATAGAACAAAACAGGGTACATGTATAATTATTGCACAATTACCTTGAGCTGTCTCTGCTGGGCTGCCTGCTGCAACTCTATGGCACAAACCAGATTCACCTGAAATACATATCACACTGAGAGGCTGCACAATTGTTTTCCACAGTTGCATATGTCATGCAAATTATTCTCCTCCAGTGATTTAACAATACAATCACAAGTACAGTCTCTAAATTTTTGCCTTAGGAAATACATAACAAGCTTATTCAAATATGTATAGTTTTTGCAACAGACAAAATCTGGATTGAAATTCTTACTATTGTATAGATGCACATTATCAGTTGTAACAAAATCAATCTTCTTATCTATAGACAGGTTGTTAATTTTATTTGAATATTTATAATGTCTCCAATTTACACTCTGAAATGTAAGAATGTACATATACTCTGCAAACAATTCACAGCAATTGTTGAACCAGTGACTGTCAAACAATTTTAACATGTAATAATAATAATAATAATGACTATCTGTATGAAAATTTACAAAACACCCAACAATCCTCCTGCCCCTGTTGTATGTAAATCCACTGCATCTCAGTTTCATTCTGCACAGCAAACAAGTCATACTCGGACAGGCCAGAAAACCTAAGCTTTAAATCATCAACAAGTAACTCAGATTTTATGTATTTCAAAATACATCTCTGTCAAAAAATCCTGTATCAGAATTATCCATGCAATAATATAAAATTTTCACAATTACCTTGCCTGCTGCCTTATATTGCTTAGTAATTGATGATTGTTAGGAATCTTGCCTGTTGTATCTATAAAAATAAATAATATTGTTAATTCATGTATTATTCTTTGTTCAAATCTGGATTATGCTGTACTTTACAAACTTGTTTTACACCGAGATATTAGAGAATTTTTTCCCACAGCTGCATGTGTCATGCTGTTTTCTTCCAGTGATTCAACAACAATCAGAAGTACAATTTCTGCATGTTTTGAGTAGCATACAAGTTCTGGATTGAAATCCTCGCTACTGTACAAATTCCATCATCTGTTGTGCAAAAATTTATAGTGCAATTTGAACTCTGATCTGAAATTAGGTACAGTTTGTGAGTTGTTGAACCAGTGATTATCATATATTCTCAGTAGGGAGTTATAATAATAATAATAATAATTGTTTTTGTAAAAATTGACAAAGAATCCAACAATTCTCCTGTTGGAGAATGGAAGTATGGAATATTACAAGAATGTTGAGAGACAAGAACCACCCCAATATAGAGAGGTGGAAAGGGATTGTTGCTACTGCCCTGTTAATCCTGAAACAGGATATTCTCAGTGCGGGCCTACAGTTTTGAGCTATGTTTGCCTTCTTCTGTGTGATAGCACTAATTTTGATTCTGGGCCGCTTATATTTCTGGGGGTGACTCGGCATGGCCCACTGAACAACATACTCAAATTTTGAAAAAAAAAACAATAATTTTGTTTCTCTGATATCTCTGAAACTATTCATGCTAGAGACATGGGGCTTGGTGATTTCTCATAGACATGCCAAAATGCAACTTTTTGATCTCTATAATTTTTTCAAAAAATCTTGTTGTTCTCTAGATCCTGAATAACTTGCCTATTTTTCAAGATAGACGTATGGGAGTTGTGTATTTCAACTCTGTATGTTGTTTAGAAGTTTTGTGAAAAATCGATAATTTTTTTATTTTGTGATTTCTCAAAAACTACAAGTGCTGGAGACCTGAAATATTTTCAGGTGAATTCTGTGCATGATTCTCTATGTTTTAGGTCTCTATAATTTTTTTAATAGATGCAATATTTAAGCTGCAAATGTCCAATTTATGTCTGTTCTATAAATATAATTTTATTGAAAGTGCAGTATTAACAGTATTTTGAGAATTATGTATTCTGTGCCACTCCAGCAGGGAGATATAAACTTGTGGTACCCTACTGAACAACATACTCAAAATTTGAAAAATCGATAATTTTTTGAATTTGATTATCTCAGAAATTATAAGTGGTGGACACCTGGAATCTTTTCAGATGTTATGCATGTACAATTATCTATGTTTTGTGTCTATATTTTTTTCAAAAAACTTGTAATTTTACCTATGCACTTGAATAACTCAAAAATAATGCATGTGACAAGTATAGTGGTTTGAGATTTGAACTCCCCTGGCTGTTATACATGTTTTTGAAAAAATCGATAATTTTTTGAACTTGATTATCTCAGAAACTATAAGTGGTGGGGACCTGGAATCTTTTCAGATGTTATGCATGTACAATTCTCTATGTTTTGTGTCTCTATAATTTTTTCAAAAAACTTGTAATTCTACCCATGTGCTTGAATAACTCAAGAATAATGCATGTGACAAGTATAGTGGTTTGAGATTTGAACTCCCCTGGCTGTTATACATGTTTTTGAAAAAATCGATAATTTTTATAAGTGGTGGGGACCTGGAATTACAATTGTACAGGCATAGAACTGCTATAATTTTACATATACATGTGTTTAAATATTAAGCTCAGAGAATAGGTACAATCCTTTGAAACTCTCAGAGAACATCAATAAATTGATTTTATAAGACATGCAGAGGGCTTTTAGTGTGAGTGCAGGCCTTTTAGCCTAAGTACATATTGATTACCCAAGACATGCAGAAGGTAGTAATGTATTGATTGTAGCTTGAATATAACACAGCTTAGAAATGTTATAACGGCTGTGCAATATTTATACTGATTACAACTATAAAATATATACTGTACATTTGACTGTTTATAAATAAATATGTGGTATTTTGACTGCTTGTATCTGCTTGTCCCTGACAAGTCCCTGACAAGTTTGTAGAAGATCTGCTGTTAAAATCCCTAAGAGATTACATGGATGAGTGCAATATAGATGCAGGCCAGGTTGCAGCTTTGAACAGTTACATGAATACATTCTTCAAACTGCTTGCTGACAACAAGTGCCTTGTCAAGAATCAGGAGAGGAAAATTCTAAAGCAATGGACAATTGCTCAGATACAAAATCCATATATTGATTAATATATTACATATTGCCTGAGTAACACTGTACAGATACAAGCAGTTTTAAGCAGTCAAATCATTGTACAGATACAAGCAGTCAAAATACCACATATACATATACCTGTCCGAGTATGACTTGTTTGCTGTGCAGAATGAAACTGAGATGCAGTGGATTTACATACAACAGGGGCAGGAGGATTGTTGGGTGTTTTGTAAATTTTCATACAGATAGTCATTATTATTATTATTATTACATGTTAAAATTGTTTGACAGTCACTGGTTCAACAATTGCTGTGAATTGTTTGCAGAGTATATGTACATTCTTACATTTCAGAGTGTAAATTGGAGACATTATAAATATTCAAATAAAATTAACAACCTGTCTATAGATAAGAAGATTGATTTTGTTACAACTGATAATGTGCATCTATACAATAGTAAGAATTTCAATCCAGATTTTGTCTGTTGCAAAAACTATACATATTTGAATAAGCTTGTTATGTATTTCCTAAGGCAAAAATTTAGAGACTGTACTTGTGATTGTATTGTTAAATCACTGGAGGAGAATAATTTGCATGACATATGCAACTGTGGAAAACAATTGTGCAGCCTCTCAGTGTGATATGTATTTCAGGTGAATCTGGTTTGTGCCATAGAGTTGCAGCAGGCAGCCCAGCAGAGACAGCTCAAGGTAATTGTGCAATAATTATACATGTACCCTGTTTTGTTCTATATAGTGTTGTACATATGGGTAGCATTCAGAATTGTATGGAATTTTTTGAGAGGAGATGCATTTCAAGATACATAAAATCCGAGTCACTTGTTGAGGAATTCAAGCTCAGGTTTTTTGGCCTGTCTGAGTATGACCTGTTTGCAGTACAAAATGAAACTGAGATGCAGTGGGTGCTTGCCAGTGATAGAATTTTCCAATATTTGTTCCTGAAGATGATCAGCAAGTTTGAAAGAATTGTTTACAACAGGCACAGGAGGATTGTAGGGATGTTTGTTAGTTTTTACAAAAACAAGTCTTATCAGAATCTTAGCATGTTGAGATTATATGCAAATTATTGGTTTAGCAGCTGCAATAAATTTAACAGAGAGTACAGTATATATATGATTTTAGATCAGAGTTTAAACTGGACACATTACAAATATTTCAATAGGATGAACAAAATATTTCTAGGTGACAGTGTTAAATTTGTCACAACAGATGATGGGAATTTGTACAGTGGTGAGGATTTCAATATGGATCTTGTTGAATGCCACGAGCACATACATATTGTTTTGTATTTTTTGAGACAAAAATTCAGGGATTGCAATTATAGGTGTATTATTGAATCACTGCATGAGGCTAATATTATGTGCAGTTGTGGGAAGCAATCATTGACTGTGTAATATGATTTTACAGATATGTTGTTAAATACCTGCCTGTATGGATTTTTTTGAGAGAAGATCCATTTCAAGGTACATAAAATCCGAGTTACTTGTGAATAATTTCAAGCTTAGGTTTTTTGGCCTGTCCGAGTATGACCTGTTTGCAGTGCAGAATGAGACTGAGATGCAGTGGGTGCTTGCCAGTAACAGGGTTTTTCAATACATATCCCTGAAAATACTCAGCAAGTTTGAAATAATTGTATACAACAGATCTAGGAGAATTGTGGGAATGTTTGTTAGCTTTCAAAAGGACAGCTTTTATTATTGGTTCTGCAATTGCTATGAATTTCCTCCAGAGTACAGGATATATATTATTGCAGATCAGAGTGCAAATTGGGTGCATTACAGATTTTTGAAGAAAGTTTTTGGGAAAACAATAAATAGTTATATTGAATTTGTTACCACAAATCATGGTCACTTGTACAAGGTAGGGATTAAAATCCTATTGTGTGCTCCATGATGCTCACATAATTTGTGGAGAGGCATTTTATGGCTTGTTTCTGGTGTGCAATATCTAGCTCCTAGTCTAGAAAATTGCAAAATTTAGCCTTGCAATCTAAGCTATACAGAGCAATCACACCAATATTTCCAATCAATTTTGTTTGGCAATATTGATGACTGTGCAGAACAAGTATCTATATGTTTATATGTGAAGTATTCCATGCTATATTTTCTGTGGCATTTTGGGCATATTTTTGTGAGAGTTCTGCATTTATCTGGATTACAATTCTTTGGGTGCTTAGCCCAATTAGGGCTGGATATATTCTTATTGCATTGATTACAATATTTTTGATTTGGCATTTTTGTTGTTGGTTTATTATATAAAATTTCTTGGGGTTCAAAAAACAGAACTATGGATAGAATGCCAAAACAATTATAACAGCAGTTAGTGGCTGAGCTGGTGCTTTTATACTCAGACAACAGCAGTAACTAGGCTCTGGTGATCCCCAATATAAAATAATTTTGCTCTATTATGCTGTTGTATAACACACTCTACCAGGTATCAAACATCAGCTGGATATCAGCTAGCAGTGAATATTCTCAAAGTCTCACGTGTGGGGATATTATTCTGCCACATGTATTTCAATCTCACACATTTTACCAGGCCTCAAACCCAGAAGCCTTTGATTACAAGGCAACAATACCAACACTTTGCCATGAGGAAGGCCTACACATTTTTACCAGGTTTCTGACCCGGAGCCCTTGATTACAAGGCAGCAATATTAACACTTCTCCATGGAGAGGCCTCAAACCCAGGAGTCTTTGATTACAAAGCATATAAGCCATAGGGCTATGCCACGCTCTACTGAGTATCAGAGCCCAGGAGCTTCTTGATTACAAGGCATAAAAGCCATAGAGCTATGCCCACACTCTCTACCGGTCTTCACACCAGGAGCTCTAAGCTGGATATCAGCTTTGCAGTGAATATTTTCTTCAAAGTCTTACTTGTGTATATATTATTGAAATAGAGTCGGGTTTGCATGAAAGCATGCAAGAGGGTAATGTTCTTTTACTAAGAATTTTCCCCCTATTACACAGAAATATTAATTGAAGTTTTATGCTCTTCCAGTGAATTGGAGTCAATGCCATATCAATAATGGAATATGAAAGCCCCTAAGCCCCTAAGCAATTACTTAACTCAGAAATGTATTAGTCTGTCAGACAATTTCGATCGGGAAAATTAATACATTTCTGAGCTAAGCAATTACTACCCCGGGCAATAAAACTGATCAAAGATTAGAAAGAAAGCACGTAACAATTCAATTTGCAACTGCCTTTGTCCAAGGTAATCCTATATTGAATTAGATCTATAAATTGTTAGAGCATGAGGATATGAGCATTTTTGGCTTAGTTTTAAGTGTAGCCATAACAATATCAAGAGGGGCATATTTTTGACAAGCTTATGGACAACAATCTCACAGATGTAGCTTTTGTACACATGGCCGAATCAATCTGTTGAGGCTTCTTCATTTGTACACTAGAATTCAGGATTCTTGGGATTTTGACAGAGTAGCACGCTGTAAGCAATAAGATCATATGGGTACTTGACATAATTTTAAGTGTAGCCAAATCTGTCTGTTGAGGGTTCTTCATTTGTACACTAGGATTCAAGATTCTTGGGATTGAGGGTAACACTTTACTATACCTGAGACAGATTTCTTCAAATTTACAGGAGAAAATACTTACGCAAATCATTTTCTGTAGCGTTGTTGATGTTCGGGAATGTAATTTTGATTCATTTTAATGCGAATGCATGTGGTTTTGTACGAAAATCTATTTCCGACGTGCTATTTCTGCTGCCGCCATTTGCTTCCTGCATGAGAGCACAATACGCTCTCGTATTGTCCGTATATGCTAAATTGAACGAAAGGAGTGCTAATGGAACCAAACCTAACAGGCCTAACCTAACCTAGTAGGCATACCTCGTCCCCGTGATGGTTTGTGGGGCTATCGTGAATTTTTGGGCTAACGTCAATGGTTTTTCTGGCTCAAGGAACGATCAACGGTAAGCTATCGCCATGTTGTGTGTGGAAATAAACAAGAACAGTAAGTACTCGTAAATGTAAGAAATATACATTACTTTCCTAACAAATTCAATTATTTCACCTAAATAAGTGTTCCGGAATGCAGAATAGTACGTTAGCAATGTAAAAAATTACGAAAGAAATGATTCCCAGGTGTCTCAGGTATAGTAAAGTAGTACTACCGGATTGAGAGCATAGCACACCTGAGCAATTGGGGCATATGGGCATCTTGGCATAGTTTTAAGTGTAGCCAAATCGGGCTGTTTAATCAAATAACCTCTTCATTTGTACGCTATGTGTGTCCTCATCCTATAGTATTTTACACTACTGTAATCGCCCGGCTCTTAATATTTGGAAGGATCACTGTGATATAGTGGCGGCTATTAGGGGGCCGTAGGGGAGCAGTTGCCCCCCCCACTCTTTGCCACTTTTGCCTCCGCACTATTCTAAACCTTATCTACCAAGGGAAAGTAAACTGTCCTTGCTCCCTTCCCCCAGTTTTGAAACCCAATCGCCGCCACTGCTGTGGTAGAACAGTAGGAAGGATCTTGTGGATGGTCAACGCAGGCTATTACCCAGTGTTTGGAAGTAACTGGTTACAAGTAACAGTTACTTTTTTAGAAAATGTAACTGTAACTAGTTACTTTTAAAAGTAACCACCCTGCGTTAATCTAGATGACTCTGGTAGCTAACAATTAAGAAACGAAATAAGTTTTCATCCCTTGCATGTGAGTGGGAACTTTCTGTCAATAATTTCAAATATAAGGTACTGTAATTTAATAGCATTTTCAAGTGGTAGTTACTGAGTTACTTTGTTACGATAGAAGCAACGTTTTAACAGTTACTTTTACAGTTACTTTGCGACACTTAAATTACTATGGAAGTGTCATAAATAGGGCTCGGAAGTTGAAGACCTATAAATTGCCAAAAAAAGACCTATAAAAAAACCTAAAAATATAAAAAAAGAACCTAAAAACGGAAAAAAGGACGTATAAATGTGTTATAAATTAATTAATAACTTCAGTTTTAATTACATATTTAATGAATATGTGCGGCACCTCCTTATCTGACTTGAGATCTTTTCAGGCGCGTGCTGTCTGGTCGTATACACCATGCTGAAAGCTTCAAAACAAGATAAAGTTGCCACTTACACATTCCAGACAAGTTAGGGTTAAAGGACCTTGTACCGTACCTGCTTCAGTCGTCCAAGACTGTTTTTCTCTCGTTTCAGGGATGGTTCATATATATACATATATTATTTCTTTACTACAGAAAGGATGTTTAAGAGGTGATGAACTGATGATGATTCGAATTGAGAATGGCCAGTAAAAACGTAGTCGAAAGAAGGTGAAGTTGCAAAAAAAAGCCGTTAAAATAGGCTAAAAAAAGACCAATAAGCCAAAAAACGCCGAAAAAGGCAAAAAAGGACAAATAAAAAATACCTTTTTCTGGCCTACAATGACCCAAAATGAACATATATTATGTTGGACTTCGTCTTTGGACACTGAAGCAAGCCTTTTACTTGTACTTCAACGAAACATCCTAGTATTTATCTTTATCCAAATCTACTTACAGTTTGTTGAATTCAAAGAAAACTCGGACGTCACTATATATAATTTCAATATATTTTTCACTTATTGATCTACTGTCTTTTGTTTTTCGTTGCTATGCTCAAAATATGTATAGAAATTTATACATCGCAATTTCACATTATCAATAATTAATTATACATCTTATTAATTCTACAACGTTTTGGAACATAACAAAATAGTAATTCATAACAACATAAATATCATAATGCATGTTAAACACAAAATTAAACAATAAATAATAAATGAAATAAATGAACATCTTTGGGTCAGTCACAATACGCACCCCTTCCGGGTGAAAATTTTCGACTTATTTAAGATCTGTAAATATCGAAAATTTTACATTTAGTTACAAACTTGTGAACATTGCATTTTTAAATTATAACATATTTTTTTTTTCAAACAATATTAATTCAGTTCACTATGATCTCCGTGAATCAAACTTGACTGACATATTCTTCATTTTGTTTTAGTTGCATGCATTCAGTACATTAAATGAATAAACAATATTATTGACTATGCAAATATCCAACATTTTTCATTGTAGAATTATTCGTAGTTACCTAAACCTAACTACATACAAGAATAATTTAGACAAATTTAAGCAACTCTGTTTTCCTGTCTGCTGAACAATTAAACTTCTTTACATTAGACAAATTTTGCTTATTTACAGATTTCTTTCCATCTAGAGACATAAGTTCCACATAATTGTTCTTAACATTTTTAACTAAGTAAGGACCTAACCATAAATCCATAAATTTGTGAATTTTCTTATTAAGAAAGCTGCTCTTCTCGTGGTTTTTAACAAGAACAATATCATTGACTGCGATTGTGATATTCCTTCCATCCTCTTTCTTCGGTTTGGTTATAGCCCTTTTCTTCATTCTTGTTTTTGCCATTAGACATTTATTCTGCCATGTTACCTTCTCCAGTTCAGATGGCCAATTAATTTGATGAAATACTGCATTCTTGACATTATCATGAAGAAACAATTCATTCGGCGTAAATCCTGTAACCTCAGATACCGAACTGTTTAAAAGTCCAATAATTACACTTAAGTGTTTAAACCACTACTGATGATTATGCTTTGTGTATAGTCTTAGTAGCCTGATTATTTCCTTATTGTATCGCTCAATTGGGTTGGAGAAAGGTGAATACACTGATGTTGTAAGATGTTTTATTCCATTCGATCCTACAAAACTCTTCCATTCAACTGATCGAAATTAAGATCCATTGTCAGACAAAATTACTTTAGAAAGTGGATAGTGATAAAAATATTGCAGTTGGAACTTATTTATAATTTCCTTGGTTGTAGCTTTTCTCAAAGGGTAGGCCATTATAAATTTCGACATAAAGTCCACTATTGTTATAATAAAGCTATAACCTTGTGATTTCGGTAAAGGTCCAATAAGGTCTATAGAAAGCATACTGTGAGGGGTTGTAGTATGTACATGCAAAAATTTCTTTATCAATTTTTAAGACTGCCTGCTTAGTCTTTGCACATGTTAAGCAGTTTCTGAGATATTCCTTAAGAGTATCTTTCATTTTTGGCCAATAAAAACAATCTTTGCATTTATTATGAACCTTAAAATATCCAAAATGACCTTGTTTATCGTGAAGTCGATGTTAAATTTTAGGTACCAACTCCCTTGGAACTACCAGTTTCCACTTATCGTCTGGAAAGTGCTTCAGAAACAGAAGACCGTCATGGAATGTGTAAATCTCTTTGGATCCTTTCGGAGTATTGCTTTCCTTTAAATGCCATATAATTTCAGAACATGGCACAGTGGTAGCGTCTTTGCCTTGTAATCAAGGGGTCCCGGGTTCGATACCCGGTGGAGGCACAAGTGGTTCGGATCCCACTTTAAACTGTAGGTCCAGTCCCGATTAGCCTTACTGTGCAAAAAGTGGACTTAAAACACCAACTCAAACCAAATTTCAGAACAGCATTGATCCAGTCTTTGACTCTCCTTCCAAAAGTCAACTGTGTCCTCATCAACAATATCTAAATTCAAATAATTAATGTATAATTCATTGATGAGAGGAACGCCTGTAGATAAATCAGGATACCTACTAAGAGTATCGGCAGCTTGGTTACAAGTTCCAGGTATATGATGCACGGAATAATCAAATCCTTGTAGTTTTAAGGACCATCTGTTTAGTCTCTGATTTAATGACTTCGCAGACTCCAGCCATGATAATGATTTGTGATCAGTATACAAATGAACTTTGGTTCCAGCAACATATATATAAAATTTTTCAAAAGCAAAAAGAATTGCCAAACATTCGATCTCGTGCGTACTATAAGTCACCTCATTACCGCGAAGAACTCTGCTTGCATATTGAATAATTTTGAGATCCTCTCCTGAAGTGTCGCCATTTTGCCATAAAACCGCACCGATCCCCTTCTTCGAGCCATCTACATTTATGTTGAAAGGTTCTGAAAAATCAGGTTGTGCTAAACCCTCGGAAGATATAACTAACTCACGTAACTTTCTCAAATGCCTTTGAATGCAATTCCTTCCACATCCAAGGAACATCAGATTTCAGAAGTTCATAAAGAGGCTGAGCAGTTTCTGCAAATTTATTTATAAATTTTCGTCTCCAGTTGACCAAGCCAAGGAATTTACGAAGAGCTCTTTTGTTATTAGGTGTCGGAAAATTTATTATTGCAGAATTCTTGCTTGAATCAACTTTAATTTGGCTTCCAGAAACTATATGGCCAAGAAAAGAAATTTCCTTGCATGAAAATTTGCACTTCGAAAACTTAATTGACATATTAGCCTCCTTGAGTTTCTGAATAACAGCTTCTATATGCCGTAAATGTTCCTGCCAAGTTTTACTGAAGATCAAGAGGTCATCCAAGTAGCAAACAACGTAATCATTAAATTCCCTTGTGAATATCTTATTCATCCTGTCTTGGAAAACAGAAACTGCAGACTTTATACCAAAAGGAAGATATCTAACAAGATACTGTCTTCCACGATATGAAAAAGCAGTATAAATATATGAATCCGGACTTAACGGGATCTGAAAATATCCACAAGATAAGTCAATAGAAGAAAAATACTGCGCTCCTAAAAAGCGTTGCAACATTTCATTGATTGGTTCCACTCTAACTTGCGGACTAATAACATGCTTATTTAAATTCCTAAAATCCACAACTGGCCTCCACAGACCCCCCTGTTTCGGGACTATGTGCAAAGGATTTAAATATGGCGAAGATTCTTGGTAAATTATGCCCCAACTTTCCCATTTGGCAAGTTCTTCTTCCAAAGGTTTTCTTCTAGAAATCGGAATGGGATATGGTGCAGTAGATACAGGTATTTCTGTGTCCAATTGTATCTTATATACCTCTACATTTGCATGTCTTGGTCTATCGGAAAATTGGTTATGATACTTCCATAAAAGTGAAAGTAAATCTTGTTTTTGTACTTCATTTATTTCGTTAATTTCAAAAACTTTATTGTAAATGTCGCTCTTAGAAGGCATGTATTCGATATCTGATACAGGCATATAATTTAACAATCCACAAGATTTCAATTTATTTTCTTTGGATTGAGGTTCATTCTTAATCATAGAGGTACATTGTTCGTCACATTTAGAGTGTAACAAATTAGAATCTTCAATGTTTAATGTCGCACAAATTTCCTTACCTGAAGAGCTTACTAAACTTATGTGCTGTGTTCTGAGATCTACTATAGCCTTATACTTTCTTAAAAATGGAACTCCCAAAATAACATCATCGTTAAGTTCCTTTAGAATAAAGAATTCCATAGGAAAATATTCATCATCAATTTGAAGGCTTATCGTTTTACAACCAGCAATCTTGCACCTTTTACTTCCAACAAATCCAGACAATCTAATATCTTCAACCTTGTCTAATCTAAGATTACCAATCAATGATGTTATTTTGCACCAAACTTCGTAATTTAAAACATTTGCTTGACTTCCAGAGTCTATTATACAAGTAATAGGTAATTTACATATGAGTCCATGTATGATTGGAACTTCCGTTACAGGAATAGGAACACCATCCTCATTAAAAGTCCAGTCGGGTTCATCGTCGAACCATTCTAACAGAAAGTTTATTTCAAACGTTTTGAAAGATGAACTCGCATTATTTACAACATTAATACGATATTCTTCACTAACACTATCATCAATTGAACGTTGCCTCTTAACAGGACAGCAGAGGGATTGAGGCACTTCCTTCTGCGCAACTAATTTAAAGATGCAGAGTTAGGAATTTGTTGCTGTATCGATCCTTGTACTTGATCTATTCGCGAAATATTTTGTTCACGATTTGCCATTCTTGTAGAATCAGAATTAATTTGTGATACCAAACTTGCTGCTTCAGGTTGAGAATTTAATGAATTTGAAAATGCAGGAAAACGCTGATATGGCATTGTATTATTATTAGCACTGGGATTTTCATTCATGTAATAGAATCGCGATTGATTGAGCAAATTTTCATCATTAAATTGTCCTGTAGGTGAACGAGAATTATTTTGCCTGTAATTATTTCGGAATTGTCCTCCATTTCTAGATCTCAAGCCATTATAATTGTTTCGTGCAGTAAAATTTCCATGATGTCCATAATTATTAGAGGTTCGCCTAAAATTGTTGAAATATCGACCTCGAAGATTTCCCTGCCGATTTTCGTAACCTTGATTGATAACAGCATTGGCTTCTAACTCACTACTAGTTGGAGTCTGAGTACAAACACTAGTGGTCTTCGAACGTCGAACATTAACTTGCCGCACATTTAACTTGCCTCTATTTTATTCAGAGTTCTTAAAAATTTTTGGAATATTTTCACGTTCGTTGTCTTCATTAGGAAGAACAACAAGCCCCTTTCTACTAAATTTTATTACATCTATTCTTCTTAACATGCTAGTTAGTTGATCTACTGAACGAATTTCGTGACAAGTAATGTGATTGGCAATATTATCAGGTAATTGGCTAAGTATTAACTGCACAACATCTATATCTTGAGGATTTTCAACCAAATTGCAATAACTAGAGTGAGTTTTTAAAGCAAAAGTCTCTAAACTGCCATGTACACTGGCATCGTATTTGCGATTCCTCAATACGGAGAGTTGTGATTGGATAACTTCCGAAGAAGCAAACTGATTAATGAATTCTTGTACAAACTGATCATAAGAATTAAAGTAATATTTATGAGTCCGAAACCAATAACCAGCTCTTCCAATGAAGCATTGTTGAATACTTTGCAGTTTCATTTCTGTTGGCACTCCTACAACATTTAATATGTTATCCAGCTGTTCAATATATTCTCTCGCTGATTGTTGCTCTATCTTTCCCGAGAACTTAGTCAATTGAGATAATTCACTTAATTTTAAACGTCTACTTCTTGCATTTCCTTCTCCATTGCATGTATTTCTAGTTATATGATGATCACTTCTTCCTCTCGAACTATACGGTCGATTATAGCAAATAGGAGTTGCTCCGTTTAACCCTGTGTTACTACAGTTATGCAATCTCGAACCATTTACAGAATAATGAGGATCATCGTGATTGTTCGAAATTGAACATGGTACACTTGCATAACGATAGATATTACTAACACAATCATTTTGTGGGTTAGGTTCTGATATTTGTGGGTTAAGATCACACCACATACAAGGAGAATTAACGCTTTGATCCAGATGACAATGTGGATTATTATGTACATTACTAACATTGTCATTATTAGATGTAAACACAGAACTAGAAGTAGGATGTGCATTTGTACCAAACAGTTGATAGCAAGCGTTAGTGTAGTTTTATTTCTCAGCACCTAACTCTCGTTTTTGGAATGGACCTTCTGAGTCGTCACTTCGGAATTTCTTTACGGAAGTTTCTTCAGAGCTAGATCTTACATATTTATTATACTTGTGCTTTGTTCCAACGGACATGTTTACGAGCACGAGTGTTAATAACATTCTTCTTACCGGAAACTGTCCTAGAAGAATCATCTGATACATCACTAGACGAAGTACTGAGTACAACATCACACTGAGTTTTTACATTCCTACATGTATTAGATTCTGTATTATCCACAACAATTGATTTTGTTCTACTATTACTATTTGTAACAACAGAATTATGAGCAGAGGAATTATGTGTAAGGGCTACGCTACCTTCATCACTATCGTTAACCTTGGCTGTTAAATCCTTGCCATCAGCTTGCAGCTTTTTGATATTTTGTTCTATACCTTCAATATGGGAATTAAACTGTTGGAACCTTTCTGTACAATGAGAAATATGCTTATGTACATCAGCATTAACATCGCTTTTACTTTCTAAAATAGTGACTCTAGATATAAGATCAACTATATTAGCAGAGCATTCATTACAATTTGAATTGAGATTATCTAAACGTTGGTCATAATCAAGAACGTGTTCTTTCAATGATAATTGCACATTTTCAAATTCAGATAGTTTGACATCAACATTACGACATTTATTATCAAACACAGATTCAAGACTTGTAGTTGATTGTAAACACGCTGTTTTGTCCTTAAATTCAGACATTAAAATATTGAGCCGATTGTTAACATGACTAATATCATGATTAACAGCTTCAAATTTGACATCAAGCTGTGAAGATAACTGTGTATGTACAGTAGATAATTCAGCTTGTTTTAAAGATATAACGTCAAGTTTAACCTGGATATTTTCATTAGACAGATTTAATTCTGATCTAAGTTCCTGATTAGACTGTTTAAATTCCTGATTAGACTGTTCAAACTGTCTTAAGTTCCTGATTAGACTGTTTGAGATCCTGATTAGACTGTTTAAGTTCCTGATTAGACTGTTCAAACTGAGTCTTAAGTTCCTGATTAGACTGTTCAAACTGAGTCTTAAGTTCCTGATTAGACTGTTTGAGATCCTGATTAGACTGTTTAAGTTCCTGATTAGACTGTTCAAACTGAGTCTTAAGTTCCTGATTAGACTGTTCAAACTGAGTCTTAAGTTCCTGATTAGACTGTTTGAGTTCTTGATTAGACTGTTTAAATTCTTGATTAGACTGTTCAAACTGAGTCTTAAGTTCCTGATTAGACTTTACAACAGCTAATTGTATGCTTCTAATGCTGTTTAGTATGTCATTTAAATTAGGATTTATACTTTCCAAATACACTGGCAATTGGTAAGGATCGTAACTGGAATCACATTTGTTACAACAATATTTTTCCTTAGTGGTAGAATAAATTGTCCAATGTGTGACGGAAAGCTTCAAACATGAAACTTGATACCACAAATGACAATCAAAACATTGCACATACCTCAGGTCATTATCAAGTTTATCACAACACGCCACTCCTTCAATCTTACCTGACTGTACATCACAAATGTCCCCATCGTGAGAATTACTACTATTTAAGTAGGTTCCTTCATATGCAACATTAGACTTTAGCTTACGTGAATGTCTAGACTTAGTTTCTTTATTTTTATCTGCCATGACTGCACAGAATAATAATAAACATAAATAAAATATTTAGGGTTGCCAATTTTTCCTTCGCAACATGTTCAACAAATTGCAACTCGAAGACAAAATAAAATTTTAAAAGTCTGTAACAACCATTCCGCAAACCTCAAACCACGCATCAGAAGATTGTCCTTTTCTTCTTGAATCCTGGCTGTAGGCGCCAAATTATTGAAGCAAGCCTTTTACTTGTACTTCAACGAAACATCCTAGTATTTATCTTTATCCAAATCTACTTACAGTTTGTTGAATTCAAAGAAAACTCGGACGTCACTATATATAATTTCAATATATTTTTCACTTATTGATCTACTGTCTTTTGTTTTTCGTTGCTATGCTCAAAATATGTATAGAAATTTATACATCGCAATTTCACATTATCAATAATTAATTATACATCTTATTAATTCTACAACGTTTTGGAACATAACAAAATAGTAATTCATAACAACATAAATATCATAATGCATGTTAAACACAAAATTAAACAATAAATAATAAATGAAATAAATGAACATCTTTGGGTCAGTCACAACACTAGGGAAAAAAAAGGATTTTTCCTCAACTTCCAAGCCCTAGTCATAAATTATTGACGATTTGGGACTTAAAGTGAGCTGAAATTCAGTTTCTGCTGCGATACGAAAGCCCATTCTTTGATACATTAATTCTTGCAAACAATACAATAGATCAAGAGGAAAAGAGAAAGTTCTTGTACTAAATTTGTGTCCTGTCGACTGGCTGTTGGTAGGCTCCAGGTGCCAGAAATTTCAAGGTGACAGGTTTATCGATATTTCGTCTTTCGTTTGGTAGACCTGATTTCCAAAGCGATACAGGGGTGCCCACAGGGGATGATTATGGTGCAGGTTGCACCATTTTTGGGGGGATTTTTTCTCTTCAAATAATATAAAATTCAACATTTATATATTTTTCCAAAATATATGTAAAGATTTCACACCTTAAATGTATCATATTTAATCCATTAGATGAAGAAAAGAAAGTGTTTAAGGGTATTGTCGAAGGTGGGGAGGAGAGATATCCAAATTTTACATACTAGGCCTTAATTGACATGTGGGTTCTGGGGGTGGGGGGGGGGGGGGGTTACTGAATTAAATTTGGGGGTTGGCAGTGTCAAAGGACTTCTGTAGTGGATAAGAGAGAGTTCGAACATAAAATCTTGAAGACTGTATTTAGCGATATGGTATCCACACGTTTTCGACCCCGAACGTGCCAAAGGAGAAACTGGAAAAGACTAATAAAGTATTGGCATCCTATTAAATTAATATTCTTAAAAGCCCGCAAACAAATTGATGTTGAGATATTGTTGTGTTTATTGCCATCGCATTGTACTCAATAGGAGGTTTCCTGGTGGGAGCGTGAAATCTCACTTTAACCTGTAGGCCTAGTCACAACAGCAGCTGTTCTGATCGTAAAGTGGCCTTGAACTTCTGCTTGTCAAGAAAAAAAAAAAAATCAGCAATTTTTCGTCAACTGTTAGAAAAAAGATGTCCCATATTAAAAAAAAATATTGTGTACAAAGCTTATTTTGAAGTTAAATGACTAGTAAAAGGGAAATGTGGTTCAACCCCCGTAAATTGTCGATATACCCCCTGCATCCCTTTAGAAGACAGAAAGGCACACATACGTGAGCAGCGAATGAGAGGAACCGGTATGTTACATGGTATAAAATCATGCTATTTCTATAGACATTCCTTAAGTCAGGGTGCGAAATCCCGGGGGGACGGGGGGATTCCCCCACCAACGATTTTGTCCTGAAATTTCCCCCCCACCAAATTCTTCCGGGGAGGAGAGTTTTTGTTTTAACAACAAACATAAACAATTATTTTTGGATTTGAATATACTTGACTGGAATAATATCGAAAACATACAAAAAGAACGGACAACAAAGAGTCTCTTCTCTTAGGACACTGAACCCAGAAACCACGAAGTATATAAATGTATTAATAAAACATGTAATAGCATTTATATGTGAATTTTATGCAGGTAACTATTATCTTCTTAATGTGTCTTCTTAATTTTTGTCCCTCTCCCCTTACGCAAATCATTGTTCATAGCATCAGTATAGTGCAGGAGGCCTTAGAAAGAGCGTTTCGCGGGCTAACAGCAGATGTCGCTCGCACACTATTGCCGATACTCTCGTGTCGTCTGCTCCTCAGCCGAACAAACAGGCCGAGGTAGCAAGAGGCAGAGGTCACTCACCCTTCCAGAAGGGTGCAGCGAGCTAGCGGACCTGATTGGTTCTCACAGACACACACCCATATTGTCGTCTGCTGCAAGCCCACGAAACGATCTTTCTAAGGCCTCCTGCACTATAGTACATTAAAATCTTCAATTTGCAATTACAAGTTGAATGAAAGACAGTCGATATAATATATTGTATATTTTATCATATAATTTGATGTAATGACATTTTATATACGTGTGTATATTATACGTATATATGTATATATATACGAGGGGGTCGTTCAAGGAAAAAGTTTCCCTATGTTGCAAAAAATTTGTTTCTTAAGTTACAGACAAAAATCAAGTTTCACCAAGTAACATGGTCCTTTCTCACTTCCAAGGCGGCACAAGCATTTGTCCCATCGTTGCACAAGTTTTTGAAAGCCATCTGCAAAAAATTCGGGGTCCAGGGAACGAAGAACACTTTCCACGGCTGTTTCCATTCCATCGACGTCCGTTTGAATTTTGGAGTGTAGTGATGAACGAAGCTCTCATCCTGAGTCACAATACGGCAGAGAAAGTTGTTCCCTTCATTGTGCTACCGGGTCAGAGAATCCAGGCAACATGTCATACGCGTCGTGAGATGTTCTGCAGTGAGTTGTCGTGGGACCCAACGCGATGAAACCTTCACGTATCCCAATTTTTCGTGGATGATTTTGTGTGCAGTCCCGACGGAAATGTTCAAATCAGCGGCTGCTTCACGAACTTTGATTCGTCTTCGTCGGTTGACCAAAACCAGTGCATTCACTTTGTCAATCAATGTTGCGTCACTGTCTACAGACGGGCCACTGGGCCGATCTTTATTGAATATGCTTGTTCATTCTTCAGAAAACGATTTGCACCACCTTCGCACCATTTGCACTGACATTACAGAGTCTCCATAAACAACAACCAGCTTCCTGTGGATGTCGATAGGAACAAGACGATTTGCCCACTCATACCGGATCACAGAACGAATCTCTTCTTTACTCCACACCGCCAAAACACGTTGTTCCGCCATGACTCGCTACTCCTTATGGCTAGGGCACATTTGTCACTGCATGACTCACGCTAATCACGTGCCGCGCATGCGCGGTAGCCCGCACGAACATTGTGATGTGAAAAAAGGAAACTTTTTCCTTGAACGACCCTCGTATATGCATACATATTGTGTGCGGGTGTCTGTCTGCCTGCTCCTTCCCTCCACCAATCTGCAATGATTTCACACCTTGCATTAAGTACAACAACAATAATAAATATACATTTATTTTAAATATAAATAAATGTATGAGTAGCGGTAGCTCAGTCAACCATCGTGGCGGAGTGGTTAGCACAACGCACTATATGCTAGGGGTTCCGGGTTCTAGTTCGGTTCGGACATGGATGTTTGTGATTGTCCCAATGAGAATACAGAAAACAGAAAATAGACATACGTGAAATTAAGAAAATGTGAATAACAGGGGATACTACCACATAGGGGTATTCCTTAAAAAAAAAAAAAAAGAAGTCGTTAAGGTGCCTGACTACCATGTGAGAGACCCGGGTTCGATCCTCGGTGGGGAAGAACCTGGATATTTTCCACCTGTTGAAGCGGCTCCAGCGCCCACCCAGCGTCGTATAAAGTGAGTACCTGGAGGAAACTCTGGGAAGTAAAGGCGGCCAGGGACGTGGTGCTGATCACATTACCCCCAGCATCGGCCGTGATCAAGAAAGTGTGGCGCCCTAATTCCACACCCTCCATACGCCTTCATGGCGTGGCGCAAAGCACAGGAGAGCACTTTATTTTGTAATAAATATAAATATACGAATACATATTATATACAAGTAACATAAGTAAAATAAATGAAAGTCTTCACAAAATATTTTATTACAGTTAATGGTCGATTTGAGTAATTTGGTTGCAAGAAAATTTTCAGCAGAAAGTAACTGTAAAAGTAAGTTACAGTTACTTTTGAAGTACAGGTAACTGTAGCTCAGTTACTTTTAAGATGAGTAACTGTAACTGTTACTTTTTTAACTGTAACTAATTACCTTTTTAAAAGTAACTTTCCGGACACTGCTAGTAACCTTGATCACAAAAACTGTAGGGCCTGTTGGGAGTGTGTGGGTAGGGGTCACGCAGGGAGGGAGCTTCGTCGCTAGCCAGGACACCCCACACCAGAATTAATGTATGCAGCCAGACAATTAGAATCAGTTCTTTTTTTTCTCATTTCCCACTTCATAATTGATTGGCTGATTGATTGATTTGGTTTATTTTACTTTGCTTTTCTTCCACTTGGCTAATCGCGAAGATAAGGATGAGTGATGATATGATGAAGGAACACTCACAAAGAACACCTATGCCCTGTCCGCCATTCGAATCAGGGTGTGAAATCACTGCAGATTGGTGTGGGGGAAGGAGCAGACAGACACAGACACACATACACACACACACACACTATATATATATATATATATATATATATATATATATATATATATATATATATATATATATATATATATAGTAGTGGGAAAGTACCTATTACCAGCTCAGGAAAGTATGAATCCCCCTCAAGCAGAATTGTCTACACTTAAACCTAGCTCAACATGCCCATATGAGCTTTTTGCTCAAGTGTAGTACTCCCTCTAATCCAAGATTTTTGTAAAAAAGCCCTCATGGATTCCATGAGAAAGTATGACCCCCCTCAGATTGATTTGCCCATACTTACAAAAGGTACTTCTGTGAGATTGTTGTCCATAAACTTGTCAAAAATATGCCCCTCTTGATATTTTTTTTGGCCATACTTAAAACTAGGCCACACACACACACACACACATATTTACTTCCGGTTTAAGTTCAATTGGGCACCAGGCTCAACTTGTATATCACCCACCCACACCCACCCACACACACATATTTACTTCCGGTCCACTTCCGGTCCACTTCCGGTTTACTTCCGGTCCACTTCCGGTCCACTTCCGGTCCACTTCCGGTTTACTTCCGGTCCACTTCCGGTCCACTTCCGGTTTGCCTACTTCCGGTCCACTTGTGGCCAAGTTGTGGCATATTTCTGGTTTATTTATATTGCATCATGTTTGCAACAAATTATTATCCAGCATAGAGTTTTGATTTGAACCCCAAGAAATTTTATATAAATACCAAAGCCAAAAATATTAATACACACACACACACACACACACACACACACACACACATACACATACACATACACACACACACACACACACACACACACACATACACACATACATGCACTAGGTATACACAACAGGTATACAAAACACAGTGCTGAACCCAACTGATATTTTTATCCAGTATAGAATTTTGAATTGAATCCCAGGAAATTGTATATAATAAACAACAACAAAAATTCCATAGCCAAACATACATACACATGCACTAGGTATACACACTAGGTATACAAAACACAGTGCTGAACCCAACTGATATTTTTATCCAGTATAGAATTTTGAATTGAATCCCAGGAAATTGTATATAATAAACAACAACAAAAATTCCATAGCCAAACATACATACACATGCACTAGGTATACACACTAGGTATACAAAACACAGTGCTGAACCCAACTGATATTTTTATCCAGTATAGAATTTTGAATTGAATCCCAGGAAATTGTATATAATAAACAACAACAAAAATTCCATAGCCAAACATACATACACATGCACTAGGTATACACACTAGGTATACAAAACACAGTGCTGAACCCAACTGATATTTTTATCCAGTATAGAATTTTGAATTGAATCCCAGGAAATTGTATATAATAAACAACAACAAAAATGCCAAGTCAAAAATATTGCAATCAGTGTAATAAGAATATATCCAGCCCTAATTGGGCCAAGCACCAAAAGATTTGTGACCCAGACAAATACAGAACCCCCACAAAAATATGCCCCAAATGCCATAGAAAATACAGCATGCAATACTTCACATATACACATAAAGATACTTGTTCTGCACAGTCATCAATATTGCCCCCACAACCATCCACATCTGGTCTGAAAAGAAAGCATGAAGTACCTCTTAATGCCAGAGCAGCAAAGCAGCCATGCTTTGCACCTATCCATAGCAGTTTTAATGCCCAACTTAGGGATTATCGGTTTGTATCAGAGCCAAGATGTGGTATTGAGAATTTTTTGAACAATATAAATCCTGATGTACAGGCAATTCTAAATGCACAAAATGGCTCTTATAAGCTCTCCCTCAAATTGTATACTCAATATAAGAAACCAAATGGCACAAAATTTACACAGCCCCACATAACAGAAACTGTACCGGTATATTCAAATGCAAATTCAGACACAATAATAAGCAGTTTGATAGAACAATTAAATATTAAACACTCTGAATTTGCAGCAAAAGAGTCTGGATGGAGCCTATGCGGCTCTCCACACAAGTTATATGTTAATATTTCTGAATTCAGCCCATTACAAGGATCTACATATCTGCCATTACCTGCCAATATTAAAAACAAACAAGCCGTGGTTAATATTGAAAATAATGATGAGAAATGCTTTTTGTGGTGTATTTTAGCTGCTTTGTATCCAGTTTCAAGAAATTCTCAGAGAATAAGTTATTACAAACAACATGAACATGAGTTTGACGATGCAATGGAGGGTTTGGAATATCCAATGTCTCTTCAGAATATTGATAAATTTGAAAAAAAGGCCAGGGATATCAATGGCAAACAATTATCTATTAATGTATTTATTTGTTCCACTGGCCGTGGCAATTGCTTGATAGAACCTCTCAGAATCAGTACAATTGATGATGATTTTGCTATTCCAATTGATTTGCTCTTAATTGAAGAAGATGGCACAAATCATTACACTCTGATACATAATCTTGAAGCTTTAGTGAGAACACAACTAGACAAATCCAATACAATATTCAAGTTGTGCAGAAGATGTTTATGTGTATTTGATGGTAAAAAAATAATAAATGGTGTTTGTAAAAAGAATGCAGAAATTGCAAAAAACAAGTTAATTGAGCATCTGAAATACTGTAAAAATCATAAACCTGTTCATATGGTGATGCCAATGCCAAGTGAGAATTGCAAATTCAAAAAGTTTGAAGCCCTGTTGGAACACCCAGCATATATTGTCTGGGATTCTGAATCAAATCTCAAATCTCTTGCATCCTGCAATCCAGATCCTGACGAATCTTCAATTACACCATACCAGCTACATGAACCTTCCAGCTTTTGTTATGTGGTTGTACAGGATGGTGTTGTTACTAAAGAATATTCATACATGGGGCCAGATGCCATCAAAATATTTGCACATAGAATAGAAAATGAGTGCCGTGACATAGCATCTAACATCTTATTAAAATCAAAGCTCATGTTGCCTTTAACAGAGAAACAGATTGAAGATTTCAACAATGCAGAAAAATGCCCGGTATGTGATTCTGAATTTTCAGATACAAATATCAAGGTGAAACACCATTCTCATACAGATGGTAAATTCTTAATGGCCCTGTGTAATAGCTGTAATATTCAGATCAAGAGACCAAAATTTGTCCCCATATTTTGCCATGGAGCATCCAATTATGATTTCCATCATCTAATCAGGTACGAGGGGTTTGAGAAGCAGAATTTAAATATTTTAGCTGAAAATGATGAGAAATATATTGCTATTAGCAAAACAATTAAAGTTAATGGTGTTCCTATTCACATAAGATTTCTTGATTCTTACAGATTTTTATCTGCTAGCCTGGATACACTGGCCACTCAATTATCTGATGGTCAATTCAAAATCACACGTGCATTGTTTCCAAATCAGGACCTGAAATTAATTAGGCGGAAGGGTGTATATCCATATGATTATGTTACAGATTTTTCTAAATTTGATGACTGTTCTCTGCCACCACAAGAACAGTTTTACAGCAAAATCAGAGGATCTGGAATCACTGATGAGGATTATCACCATGCCCAATTGATGTGGAACAATTTAAAATGCCGGACATTTGGTGATTATCACATGGCATATTTGAAACTTGATGTGACCCTCTTAGCAGATATAATGCAGACATTCAGAAAATCTTCAATGCAAAATTATGGACTGGACCCAGTGTATTTTTACAGTGCCCCGGGCCTAGCATGGGCTGCAATGTTTTTAAACACCAAAATGCCATTGGATCTGATCCAGGATCAAGATATGTATCTGTTTATGGAGCAAGGTATAAGAGGAGGCATGGTGCAATGTTCTCAGAGATATGCCAGAGCAAATAACAAATATATGCCTGATTATGATCCAGCACGGCCATCAAATTATATACAGTATGTAGATGCCAACAGCCTCTATGGTCATGCCATGATGCAAAAACTGCCATATGCAGGGCTTGAATGGGCTGAAGATTTCAATATTGAGGATTTTCAGAAGTTTGATGACCGTGAACATGGCCTAATCTTAGAGGTTGATCTGGCAATTCCAGATCATTTACACAACAAATTTTCTGATTTGCCCCCAATTCCTGAGGTTCAGTGCTCACCTGGCTCTAAACAGAAGAAGCTCATGATGACACTGGAGTCAAAACAGGGCTATGTCATATATTACAAGAACCTCCAGTTCCTGATGAAACATGGTGTCCAAGTGACCAAAGTTGGAAAAGTTTTGAGGTTCAGGCACTCAGAATGGTTGAAACCATACATTAATACAAATACAGAGCTTCGAACATCTGCAAAGAGCCAATTTGATAAGGGCTTGTTTAAATTGATGGTTAATTCTGTATATGGCAAAACAATTGAAAATGTCAGAAAACATACCGATGTTAAAATAATTACTGACCCCAGTCTGAGCAAAAAATTGGTTGCAAAGCCTAATTTCAATTACAGAAGAATTTATGATGAAAATATGGCACTTTTCAACATGAAAAAAACAAAGATTAAGTTTGATAAACCTATTTATGTAGGGGCTGCAATATTGGAATTGTCCAAATTACATATGTTAACATTGTATTATGATGTGTTCAAACCTTTTTATGGCGATAGAGTAAAACTGATATACATGGACACGGATAGTTTTGTTCTTGATATTCAAACAGAAGATGTTTATCAAGATATGGCCCAGCCTGAATTGTTTAAATATTTTGATACCAGTGAATTGCCAGGCTATTTGAATATTCAACCCCACAACAAAAAGGTGCCCGGCAAGTTAAAAGATGAGACGCTTGGTGATGTTATTGTGGAATTTGCTGGGTTAAGTGCCAAGGTGTATAGTTTTAAAACATGTAGTGCTGTTGTCAAAAAAGCCAAGGGTATTGGCAAAGTAGCTGTGGAAAAAGAGCTTGAATTTGAAGATTATAAAAATTGCCTCAAATCCCAGAATTTAATCAGAACATCAGAATCCAGAATTCAGAGTGAAGATCACTTATTGACTTCAAATGTTGTAAGAAAAGTGGCTCTGGACCCACATGATGATAAGAGATGCATTTTGTCATGTGGCATACATACTTTACCATGGGGTCATTGTGATTTGAAAAATGGGAATCAATGCACAAGCACAGAGCATGATTTGAAATAAATAAACATGCCTATGAACTTATTTGGGTTCAAAAAACGGGCTGTTATGGACCTGCCAACACCACAACCCTCTTCTGATATGCAGTCTAAACTGAGTGACTTGTTAATTATTCATCTGAACAGCATACTTACAGATGTTGATGATGAAACAGGCAAAATATTGTACATATTTAACAATAATTTAAATCATTACCAATTACCTGTGGGTGGGCAATTGCAATTTATTACAACCCCTGAGGGTGATGTTAAAATTTCAGTAGGGAGAAATATTTACAGAATTAAGCACTCAAACATGATTTCTGGCACTGTTTATACTGTCTCTGCTGGTGACTGCTTATATATTGAAGTCCCGGGATCATATGATAAGCTTATACCCTTTTTTATAGAATTAAGAATCAGATACTCTATAATAAATAACTACTAAATCAAAAATGCCTAATGATATTTTTGGCCATACAAGACATGAAGATCACAGTGATGAGATTCTGATGCTTGATGTCAGAGTCAAGAAATTAAGAAGTGATTTACAAGCTTTACAAACTACACTCAATGCCAGTCTTCAATTAGAAATTACAAATTTGCAATCACAATGCATGGACCCTCTTCTTAAAATTGATTCTGAACTCAAATTGCTGCTTCAGAAATATACTGATTTGGCCACATTGGATAATTTTCAAAGTTTGGAAGAGGCTGTAGCAGCTCTTCAAGCCAAATTTAAGACCCAGGCTAACAACTCTGAGCAATTGAAACAGCAATTGGAAGAGCAAATAAATAATGTCCAGGCACAGCTCCAAACAATTGTCAAAAGCATAAAATCACAAGAAGATTTTGATCTTGTGATTTCCACTCTAAAGGAACAGATTCAGTCACTCCAAATACCTAATCTGGACCCCTTGAACAATGCCATAGCCGAGGTTAAAGAAAAAATTGAGACACTTGAAAATTTTATGAACAATTTGCCATCTTCTGATGCTTTGAATGCAATAACTCGGAGTGTAGCAAATATTAAGCTGCAACTTGAAACATATGAAGATTTTGGAAAAATTCAAAGTTCCATAACTCATCTTGAAGGTACAATAGCAGCAGTGCAAAGTGATTTGGCAAATGTACTAGAATCCAGATTGCCTGGGATTGTAGATACCCTTGTCAGTGTCCAGCAACAAATCACAAAGCTTGAAAACCTCAATACTGAATCTGAACTGTCTCATTTTCATCACTTGATAGATGATATCCAAACAAAACTTGAAATTTTACAACAATCCACACCCTCTCAGGCAGATATAGCCCTGCTCCAAGATGCCATGCAAAATGTGGCTCATGCTTCTGAATTAAATGATGTGAAATTGGCACTTGAATTTTTACAAAATACAGTATCAAATCTGCCTACATCACAGGAACTTAAAAATATTAAGAGAGCAGTGAATAGGATATTGAAATCAGAAGATATCAAGAATATCCAAGCAGAGATCAAACATCTCACTCAGGCAGTGGCCACTCTTCCAACCAATCAACATATTAATGAACTGCATGCCCTGTTTGAGGATATCAGAAGACAGGTCCATGATCTTACAGCTCAAAATTCAAAATTGGCAGTTGTTGAAAATTTGCAACAAATTGTAGCTAATATCAAGCAACAGCTAGGAACCATGGAATCCAATCAAGCAAATGCTCTGTCTGTTTTTGCCACCCAGCTACAAGAAATTGTGCAGCAATACAAAAAACTTGTTGTGGACATAAAAATAAAGCCAGGCCATGATGATGTTGTTAGGACCATCAATGAGCACCTTGAATCTGTAACAAGCAGATTGCTCACAGCAGAAAAGGAAATAACAGGCATAATCGAGAATCCAAAACATACAGTAATTCTTGAATTGTACAGCATCCCCAACAAAGAATATGATTCTCCATTTACACCGGGTGGCAAAATATATATGCTGTCCCCTGCACAATTTTATTACCAGTTTTTTGTTGGGGGCACATTGAGACCAATCAAGATCAAATATTGGCTTCAGCCACAGGCACACCACTACCCTACCTTATCAATAACAAATGCTGATAACAAAGTGAAAATCACCAGTGTAGAATTAGAGGATTTCACAGACCCCAATACATTGGAAACAGCCTATACTGAAGATGATGGCACTTTGGAATTTAAAATACAAATAGGGGACAAATTATATTTAGAAAATCCTGCAGTCTCAGCTGCTGAACACCCCATAGTTGCAATATTCTTGTTTACATATTATGTCTAGACAAATTATTGTTGATGAACTACACAGACAGGCCAGACATAATTTTAAGAGACTCCCAGTAGTCACAAGAAGCATAGATGATTTATGGCAAAGCGACTTGATTGAAATGGCAAGTGGACAGTTGAAAAACTTAGACAAAATCAACAAGGGCTACAAGTATCTACTCACTGTAATAGACACATTTTCAAAATTTGCCTGGGCTGTGCCACTCAAATCCAAGACTGGGGCATGTGTTACAGAAGCTTTTAGAACAATCATCAATCAGAGTGGAAGATCCCCGCGCTATTTGCAAACAGATAATGGCAAAGAATTTTATAATTCAGTGTTTCAACAATTTATTAAAAGCCAGGCAATAAAACATTATTCGAGTTACAGTGATCTCAAGGCCTCACTTGTAGAGAGATTCAACAGAACCTTAAAAAATCTTATGTATAAACAATTTACCCTCCAAGGTAATTATAAATGGATTAATATTCTTCCAGAACTTCTACATAAATATAACAACTCGGTCCATTCCACAATCAACATGAAACCCTCTGAAGTAACTTCATCTGATGAGCAAAAATTGATCAGCACTGTTTATTATCCTAGATATCAGCCAACAACAAGAAAGGCCAAATACAAGGTGGGGGATCAAGTAAGAATCAGTAAATATAAGCACTTATTCAAGAGAGGCTTTACAAGAAACTGGAGCAGTGAATTATTTACAGTGGTTCAAGTTAAACTCGGGACCCTTAACACATATATAATAAAGGATCACCGAGGAGAAATTCTCAAAGGCAGGTTCTATGAAGAAGAGCTCAGCAAAACTAAACAGCCTGACACATATCTCATAGAAAAAATCATCCGCAGAAAAGGCAAAAAGTTACTTGTCAAATGGCTAGGACTTCCAGAACACAGCTGGATCGATGCAAACAAAATAATAATATGAGCACCTGGGATGTTATAAAAAGGCTGCCAGAACCTGAACAACAGAATAAGAGAAATGGCAAATTGCTACCTGATAATATTAGGTGTCTTATTGTTGGGCCATCTGCTTGTGGTAAAACTACACTAATGGTTGATAATTTTTTATTGGCACCCAACTGGCTAGACTGGAAAAACAGGCACTTGTATATCTTCTCTAAGAGCTTGGAACAATTAAAATATCAGCAGCTGATGAAGCTATATGATGGATTGGATATTGCAACTTTTGAACCAGATGTTAAGCCACTTCATGAATGTCTCGATAATTCTGTTGTTGTGTTTGATGATATTATATTGGATAATCAAAACAAGGTTAGAAACTTTTTTACACAGGGCCGGCACAAAAACATTGATTGCTTCTACCTGGCACAGACTCTTTCAAAAATACCCAAGCTGCTGATCCGGGACAACAGCAATTTTATGTGTGTGTTTCATCAAGATCATACCAACCTCAAACACATACATGATGAATATGTAGGTGGGGACCTGAGCTACAATGATTTTTCCAAATTTTGCAGCAAGTGCTGGAACCAGGACAGTTATGGGTTTGTCACAATTGATATGACAAGAACACCCAATAGTGGCAAATACAGAAATAAAATCAACAATTTTTTAGACATTGAAACATAAATAAATAACCATGAAAAGGCCAATCATTGATGATCTTAAGTTAAGAGATTATCTTGTAAAAAGATTTAAGGGATGGAAATCAGAGAACCGTGGAATTTATGAAAAACACAAACAAACAGAACAGCCTGTAATTGATGCTATTAATAATTTAGGTAAGAATATCAAAACTGTTACAGAGCAAAATCAAAATTTGCTCACAGAGCTTGTACCTGTAGCTGCAAGAAACATATTAGATTATCCATTCACCCCACTTTCAAGTATTCATACACCTAGTCCTATTGCTCCTCGAAGAATTGAGGCTAGTCAGGATCCTATTGAATTGGGTCTTCTTGCTCAAAAATATTTAACCACACCTAAAGACAACAAAGATGAGGTGTTTGGCTTATATGCTGACACAGAGCTTGATGGCAGCATCATACATAGAATTGGCAATTTCAGAGTAACATTTATGGGAGATGATATGATTGTATATTCAGAATCTCGACTTGGAGAAAAAGGTGCTTTTGTTAAGTACACCGGAACACCTGGATTGTGGGAACTAATGACTAGGAAAAGGCCTGGCAGCTATACAGATCAAGATTATGAGGATTACAAAGAAATATTAATAAAATCAGATGCTCTGTACCAGAACAATGATCCCACACAAAAAAGAGTCAAGTCTAGCAGTGGAGCAAAATACAACAACTTAATCAAGCCCATATGGTCTCAGATCAAGACTGGCAGTGGAATCAAACAATACAACACCCTGCCTAAAGAATTTGTGTGGGTTGATGATGTCAGGAAACTTGTAGATAGGTTATTGGTGATAGCTGGGGAGGAAAATGCTGGGAACCACAATTTTTACAATGAAAAGGTTGGAATTATGGACATGATAAGCACAAAATTGTCTAATTTTATAGTGAATGACACTAAGGGGATTGGATATCTTATAAAAATTATTAATACTCTACCACCTAAATTTTGGAATATTTCTGAGGGTCGGGGCCTTGTTAATGACATTATAAACAAGCTGCCATTTGAACTGCATATTCCAGGCTATCAATATTGTGGTCCAGGCACAAAATTGGATCATAGATTAAACAGAGGTGATCCTGGTGTTAATCCCTTAGATGCTGCTTGTAGAGACCATGATATTGCATACAACACACATTCTGATCTTGACAAGAGACATGTTGCAGACAAGAAATTAGAAGAGGCTGCATTTGGTAGATTTGTAAGCAAAGATGCTTCTTTGAGTGAAAAAATAGCAGCATTGGGAACCACCATAGCTATGAGCACCAAACAAAAATTGGGGTGGGGGTTGTAAATATGTATATAATAAACCTACAATGAAGGCCAAGGGTGTTATGTATCAAATACCTTATGCAGGTCTCAAATCTCTTGGGCCTATTAATAATCTTCTAACCAAAAAGCAGCGCAAGAAGAAAAATTCTTGTATTGCAAAGGGTCATGGTATGAAATTGTTGCTTAGCACCCCCCAATTAAAAAAATTACAGCAATCAAGAAAAAAATCACATGTGGGGGGATTTATATTTACCATCCCTGCCATCTTAGCTGCTCTCGGGGCTGTGGGGAGCTTGGCTGGGGGATCAGCTGCCATAGCAAAAACAGTAATAGATGCCAAGAAGAATAGGGCAGAATTAGATGAGCAGAGGCGCCATAACCTGGCCATGGAGAAACAAGGCAAAGGTGTTAAGAGAGCCATGAATAAGTTTAAAAAAAAACAAGAGCCGCTTACAAACCAAGATATTGAAGCTTTAATCAAGCCACTGGGCATCAAACATTTTAGAGGTGTGTACATGTCTGATTCTTTACCAGAACAACCACTCAACAAAGAGTGTGGCATTGTTAATTTGGATGAGTACAAAAATCAGGGCACTCACTGGATCTGCTATCTTAAATATTTAAAAAATGAGGCATTTGTTTTTGATTCATTTGGAGGTGTTCCACCTGAAAATTTAATAAAATATTTAAAATCACCTAATCTTTATTACAATAATACCCGTGTTCAAAACTTCAAAGATGTTAATTGCGGACATTTGTGTTTGTTTGTTCTTAGATACATGTCTCAAATAAATAAACCATCAATTGAAGATTTTCAAAAAGCCTTGTGGTATCTGAAACATCATGGGGGTATTCCATCTCACCAGCCAAAATTCAATATTGAAACTCAAATTACACGATGACATTGTATATCCCAAAACAATAGCTCTCAGGGCATTTTATGGCATGTACCTGATCCCTAATATTACACACCACAACAACACAATTGCAGTAGGGGATGAAAAAATTGTCATCACTCCAGGGCAATATAATCTATCTACTTTAAATGCTCAATTACCCAGAGGTATAGTGTTAAGTCAAAATTCTGTCACTCACAGAGTGGAAATTGTATCTGCCACAGAAACAGTGGATCTGGGTACTATAGGAGAGCTGTTGGGCTTTGAGAACAACACAAAACTTGAACCAGGCATCAAACACACTGCTATGAATATACCTAAATTCTTAGCCATAGAAACTCTAAATATTCACTGTAATGTGGCAGAGGGTATGATCACCAAATCAAATGGCATAGGCACTCACAAACAAACAGGCATCATTGCAACATTCAAACCTAATTCTGAATTTATGGAGCCCATCATCTACAATCCATCCCCAACATTATATTTTCCTGTGTGTCATAACAGAATAGATAATATTGAATTGATGGTCACTAATGAAAAAGAAGAATTAGTTGATTTTGCTGGAGCCACAACAACTGCAATCATAGAGATTAATATTTAAATAAAAATACATACAATGGAAAATATTGAGAGTTATGAGCTACAATCATTCCCTCCAAACAGGAGGACATTTGCAAATTTAAATCAACCCAACACAGAGATTGAGGTTGATCTTGATGTAGGGGATGGATTTATACACCCTCACAGAGCAGATCTATACATCAAATTTGATGTTGTAAAGCTCGATGGTACAGATTATCCGGCAAATTCAAATATAAGACTTGTAGACAATTTTGTGCCTCATCTATTCTCTGAAATTGAGATCAGAAAGCATGGCGTTGTTATAAACAGAGTGGATTATCCCGGCATTACCTCCACAGCTTTGGCCACATTAAAATTATCCAAAACCGAGGCTTCATACTACAAAATCGGGGGATTTGAGTCTGGTGATAAAATTATATCTAAGAACCACACAGTGCTGTTTCCTATGCGCCTATTGCCAGGATTCTTCTCAGATTACAAAGAAATTATGTGGAAGGGTGGGTTAAGAATCACATTTAGAAGAGCTGCAAATGATAACAATGCTTTGATGAGGTACAGTGCAATAAACCCCACAGGAGAAGCTCTGCCTGATACCCTACCTGATGCAGGCAAATGCATTATTCAGACTATGGAGTTAAGAATCCCTGTTGTTGAGTATGAGGCCAGTTATGCTCTTAAATACAAAGCTGATATAATAAAAAATCCACAGATTCCTCTACAATTTTATACATATCAATGTGTACAGAAGCCCGCAACTGGTTCTTATTATGAGTTTGATGCTACAAATTCATTCTCCAGCATACAATATGACATGCCTGATTTTGTAGTGGTATTGTTTCAGACTGGGAGACACAACAATCAGGAAAAAAATTCAAGTAAATTTGATAACTGCAACATCAAGAACATATATCTTAAAAATGGCAGAAATGAGGTATTTCCTAGAGAAAATTACAATTTAGACATGTCCAAGGATGATTTCCTTAAATTATATGAGGCATTTACGTCCTTCAAAAGAGTCACTACAGGCAATACTGACATGTATTACACACCAGATGAATTCAAAGCACAGAGACCCATGTTTGTAATCAACACTTCAAAAAGAAAACAAGTTGTGGTGAATGACAGGACAAACATTAAAATTATCTGTGAATTTCATGAGGCATTACCTGATGACACCATATGTAGTGTTATTCTCATAGGTGAAAAATCATATGTTTATGATGTAAGAAATGAGAGAGTCACGGAGCAATTCTAGAAGAATTGCATTGTTTTAATATTGGATAAACAAATTGAAGCTGGTATCCAATTGAACTTAAACCAGAAGTAACTATGTGTGTGTATGTAGGTGTGTATGTGTGTGTGTGTATGTATGTGTGTGTGTGTGTGTGTGTGTGTGTGTGGCCTAGTTTTAAGTGTGGCCAAAAAAAATATCAAGAGGGGCATATTTTTGACAGGATTATGGACAACAATCTCACAGAAGTGCCTTTTGTAAGTATAGGCACATCAATCTGAGGGGGGTCATACTTTCTCATGGAATCCATGAGGGCTTTTTTACAAAAATCATGGATTAGACAGGGTTCCACACTTGAGCAAAAAGCTCATATGGGCATGTTGAGCTAGGTTTAAGTGTAGACAATTCTGCTTGAGGGGGGTTCATACTTTCCTGAGCTGGTAATAGGTACTTTCCCACTACTATATATATATATATATATATATATATATATATATATATATATATATATATACCCGAATATATACGGTCATTAAATATGTGTAAATTATTAAATAATCAAAAAATTATATTATAAAATATACAATATATTATATCGACTGTCTTCCATTCAAAATGTAATTGCAAATGGAAGATTTTGATGTACTACTGATGCTATGAACAATGATTTGCGTAAGGGAGGAGGGGAAAAATTAAGAGAGGTTAAGAAGATAATAGTTTCCTGTATAAAAAGCATATATAAGTGCTACAGGGTGTCCCACGAACGGCGCAACTGGGAATTAAGAGTGGCGTTACTTTGTAACCGAAACCTGTACATACATAAGTCATACACCAAATGTTAGCCCTCTCCAAGTAGATATTTTTAAACATAGAAACAACAAACGGGGTGCAGTGTTGTTCATGCAGTGTTGCCAAATGTAAATGAAAGTGTAAATTTATTTTTCAACAAAGCATGGAAAATTGCATGTTAAACATTCGTACGGAAATTTGGACGTCAATTTCCACCTTGGGTAGGTGGACTATTTCGCCATCTATAGTTCAGAGAAGAAAACCGATCGTTTTCGCGTATAGCCAATCCTGAAATGCCTCGTAAAGGCGTACCGGTCCAAATGGGTGTTTTAAAAAAAATATAGAGTACAGTGGAGTAGAAGGTAAACGACTTAACGTCTGTTGCTATTTAATATTCGCAATTTATTCGCATGTACTTATAACTAATGTGCACGGGTTTTAATTAATTTGCACGTACTTAGAATTCATTTGCATGTACTTAGAATACTTTACATTTATGTATTTGCTTAATTATAACTTTATATGAATATATATTTATTTATTTTATGAAAAATATGTATATAGAAGGTAATTAGAAGTACTAAACGCTATGCATATGTTTTTATATTCATTACTGCAAAGTATGTAATGTATGAAACTATAATAATTAATGTTTATAGTATTGAAAATAAGAGTTTACGGTTTATGAACTGCTATGAACGGTGGTAATGGGTGTAGGTACAGGTCCAATTACGATTGGGGACGCTCCCGGTACTCGAACCCGCGATATGCAACGTTATTAATTAGTACTATGCAGTAATTTCATCATGTTATGAAACACGATGGTGCAACACGCCAGACAGAATACTGTCTCAGAATTTCGACTCCGCTCTGATGCCAGACAGAGAGAATGAATTAATATTCCGCCCAGGTAGACGAGAAAGGAATTTGGGGAGTGTGCGTTCAAGGTCAAATGACGTCACAACGTCAGAACAAAGAAGGAATCTGATTGACCAATCAGAGAACGCGTCGGTAGATTTTCAGAACCGGTTTTTCCAAGGTTAACCAGTACGCAAGAACAGGGGAAAGCTATGCAACGCTGTAGGGCAGGGGAGGGATTGATCCAGACAACAAAGGATGTCTGGAAATGCGGAGCAAGGGTTAAATTTTTTGAAGCTATGCGGCGCTTGTAGAACTGGTTTCCGCCGCCAATTAATATTCCGCTCAGGGTTGCCCCAAGGCACAGGACGCTTTAGCGCAGGTTTTTTTTTATCTGTACTATGAAGAAGGGAGAGCTATCAGGGACGGGGCCTACAGTTTTCACCATTTGCTTTTATCACGGGGTAACGAACCTAGGACCCTTTGATTATTGATTTAGGTAGTAAATGTATGTTACTGTGTGCTATTTAACTTAATTTTGAGTTTATTTTTTACCAAACTTTGACTTTATGTCAAACATTTTCACAGCTTATCCTTATTTTTACAAAATAACACTATTTATACTATTCAGGCAACATTTTTTATTAAATTTTGGACTCACAAAGACAATTTTTCAACTTTTAACTTATTATTTTACAATTTTATGTTAATTTTTTACCAAAATAACACTATTTATACAACATTTTTTATTAAATTTTGGACTCACAAAGATATTTTTACAACTTTTTAATTTAT
The DNA here is from genome assembly GCF_977018435.1 of Lepisma saccharinum. NCBI lineage: Eukaryota > Metazoa > Arthropoda > Insecta > Zygentoma > Lepismatidae > Lepisma > Lepisma saccharinum. Next base: position 16,634,257 of record NC_139257.1, read on the forward strand.
TATTTTACAATTTTATACCTATTTTTAACCTAAATAACACTATTTGTACTATTCAGGCAACATTTTTTATTAAATTTTGGACTCGCAAAGACATTTTTTCAACTTTTAATTTATTATTTTACAATTTTATGTTAATTTTTTACCAAAATAACACTATTCATACAACATTTTTTATTAAATTTTGGACTCGCAAAGATATTTTTACAACTTTTTAACTTAATATTTTACAATTTTATACCTATTTTTAACATAAATAACACTATTTGTACTATTCAGGCAACAATTTTTATTAAATTTTGGACTCACAAAGACAATTTTTCAACTTTTAACTTATTATTTTACAATTTTATGTTAATTTTTTACCAAAATAACACTATTTATACAACATTTTTTATTAAATTTTGGACTCACAAAGATATTTTTACAACTTTTTAATTTATTATTTTACAATTTTATACCTATTTTTAACCTAAATAACACTATTTGTACTATTCAGGCAACATTTTTTATTAAATTTTGGACTCGCAAAGACATTTTTTCAACTTTTAATTTATTATTTTACAATTTTATGTTAATTTTTTACCAAAATAACACTATTCATACAACATTTTTTATTAAATTTTGGACTCACAAAGATATTTTTACAACTTTTTAACTTATTATTTTACAATTTTATACCTATTTTTAACCTAAATATCACTGTTTGTACTATTCAGACAACAATTTTTATTAAATTTTGGACTCACAAAGATATTTTTTCAACTTTTAACTATTATTTTACAATTTGATATTAATTTTTACAAAAATAACACTATTTGTACTATTCAGGAAAGACTTTTAGTTACATTTTCGACACACAAAGTGTGTGTTCTCAACTTACATCTGTTTATTTCACAAGTCTAGGCTTATTATTACCAAAATAACACAATTCAATCTGTTCAGGAAAGACTTGTAGTTACATTTTCGACACACAAAGTGTTTGTTCTCAACTTCCATTTGTTTATTTCACAAGTTTAGGCTTATTATTACTCAAATAACACAATTTCATCTATTCAGGATATTTTGTATTTACAAAGAGATTTTTTCAACTTTTAATTTATTATTTACAAGTTTATGTCTATTTTTTTACTCAAATAACACAATTCTATTTGTTTAGGAAAGACTTTTAGTTATATTTTCGACACACAAAGTGTGAGTTTTCATTTTTTATCTGTTTATTTTACAAGTTTAGCCTAATATTTACTCAAATAACACGACTTGAACGTGTTTTTTATTACATTTTGGACACACACACACACACACACACACACACACACACACACACACACACCCACACACACACACACACACACACATACACACACATACACACACAGATATATTTTCCAAGTTTACAGGATTATTCGCTAGTTTACTCAAATAACACAATTTAGATGTGTTTTGAATTAAATTTTGTACACATGAAGTGTGTTTCGTCAAGTTTTACCCTTTTATTTTACAAGTTTAGGCTTAATATTACTCAAATAACACAATTTAATCCAGTCAGGTAGGATTTGTTATTATATTTTGGATGCACAAAGAGATGTTTTCAACTTTTTTACTGATTTTTTGCAGGGTATGTATTAATTTTTATTTATTTTGTTTTGTATCATATATACATTTACAAATTTTTAACTTAGAGTTTAGTATTTATTTAAATCTTTTCAAAAACACTAAAGGAAAAGTACTTTTAGCTAAAATGTAAGCCACAGAATATATTATTATTATTATTATTATTTTTAGGGTTTACTGATTTCCAATATGCTATTTTTGGTTCTGTATTTCTATATGTATTTATTTAGGTCAGGTTACGCCTGCTACGTAGGAAAGTTTGTTTATTTTAGAGTTTGCTGAGTATTTTGTTACTTTTATACTAGGTAAAGTTTTCTAAATATATCAGGTAGGGCTCCATCCATATACTTTTGTTTTTGCTGTTTGGAGATGTGATCAGCATCACTCTCCATCTGCTTTTTATTTTATGTACCCTAATATTATTTTGAGGCTTAGTGAATTCTAGAGCCTATTTATGCAGGAGAGAGGGCTTGAAAATTCTGATCTCAGATAACCCACAACTATTTGTCAGAGTATTTTAAAGGATATTTTATATTTATTATGTGCCACTAGAATATCAAAGCTTGCTTAATTTTTATGTCTGTAACGCTGTTATTGTATTTCTAGCTAAGGCTTACTGGATAAGGTACACGACATGTTTAACATTTCAACTATTTGCTTTTATACGAGGGCAATTTTTTAGTGTAACGAAAATTATGATGTGTCTATGAGGTCTGAAACCCCTTTACCGAGGGTCCATATTTGGACGCTTACTAATATTGTTTTTTCCCCTTACATATAACAATTTAACAATATAATTACAATACGAAGTTAACAGACGGCTTAGGGGCCTAGGTCCACTTTCCAAACTTTTTTACTATTCTAGAAGAATTATTTAGCTTTATAGCCTTTTTCAAGGTATTTTTGAAGTATTACTGGCTTGTTTGGGTGCATCAACACTTGGGTTATTTCCATTTATAGGACAACACGAACCTTACAAAGGATTATAGGTGACGTAGGACCACACGCCAGAGCTTTGTTAATCTGCAAGAAGCAGTTGCAACTAATGCTATGAGGATATAATGTTAATTTTTCATTGTTTCACAAGGAGGCTATTTTTTACGCAACCAATATTTGCTTTTTCAAGTAATTACATGTACCAGAAGCACACATGCCAACACTAACTAGATTTTGATTTATACTATTTCAGGTGCTAAATGTATCAAGAACACCGATTGTACATATTTTTGAGAATCCAACTATATCAGGTTTTTTCTATGTAAGTATATTTTTATTGACTGGCTTATTTAACAGATCAAACAGAAAGACGGCAAAATTCACTAAATGTAGGTGATTGCATGAAAATAACTAGATCAAGGGGTGACCAACAGTGAGCTGAATGTATATATAGAGGGTTGCGCTCTATTATTCTCACCTTCGCTGGATTGGCGAAGGAACGCACTTGTGGGCGGTAGAACCTGAACGGGCTCCATTATGGCATCGGAGACTCGAAGCAGATGTTTTGGAGGATGAACCCAAGTAGGGTCATAGGCGCTACGACCAATTTGGTCATTGCTTTTTATATGAGGAACCAATTTGGCCCACTCCCAAAATTAACTTAGATTGCTTCTTATAACTTATGAAATTTGAAGTCTGCACAAGATCCGATGACAAAATCTAAAATTGTAACAACCCTGCCAGGGACTTGAACCCTGGACAGATAGGTTAAAAGCCTAGCGTTATACAAACTAAGCTACCTGCATTTTTAAAAAGTTAGTTATGTTAAGAAATATATTGAAACACCTGAGAACACTCTTGGTCTGGTTCGACATTTCCAAATTTTTACAGACTGGGTGTATTTTTCCACTATAGAGGCCTTCACTATATGTAATTCGAAACGCTAAAGTTCAGCTAGCTTCCAAAATTGAGGTAAAGATTGTGTTTGGCGAGATTAACAAGTTACAATTATATCCAGTTACGGACAAATAAAGCTAAAACTCTCAGATTTGCTGTACTAGCCAAGTTTTAGTAATATTTTCTTCACTTTAGTACAAATACCAAAGGAATAGGTATATTTTATTTATAATTTGACAAAATGTACTAGTATTTAATTCACAAAGTTAGGTAAAAAACAGTATTTTTTAAAAATATTGTTACTGCCTTCAAATGTTATGTTATTTAGCCACTAACAACTGGTTTACACTGTTAGGCATCCTTTAAATAGGAAAAGAAGGAATTATTTGTTTAGTATTTTTATATTTATTTAAGAAAACAATTCTACAGTTTAACTTAATTTTAACAAATTGTTACTAATTTATATATCAAAGTTATGTTATTTAGAGTGTATGAAGGCGTATAAAGTTAATATTTGTACTTATCAGTTCAACTAACAATTATATTTTACACACAAAAGATAATGTTTACAGTTAAATTACTTGAATCAGCGAATAATATTTTACAGTAATTGATTCATTCAGCTCTAGTCAGTACTTTTATGCATCAGAAAGTTTTCTTAATTTTCTATTACGCATGCTATTTTGGGCTATTCTTAAAATGTATTTCTAGGGCAAACTGGTTTAATTTTCTGCTTATAATGCAAAGTTGACAGTTTTCGCACAATGCATTGTACATTTGTTATATTCTCTACTTACAATCCAAATATTATGCTTATTTAATGTATAACTAACTAACTCTCTAGCCTTCTTAAACCCGAATGTTCATGGCTGCAGCAACACATGCTTTTCATCTGTCCCTGTCCTGAGCAAGATCTATATACTCCTTTCCTTCCCTACCAATTTCCTTTAGGTCCATCTCTACATTATCCCTCCATCTTTGTTTTGGTCTTCCTATTGGTCTTTTACCATCAGGTTTCCCAACAAGAATCCTGTATACTCTTCTTTCCTCTCCCATTCGTACCACATGATCTACACACCTAAGTCTTCTTGATTTAATCATTCTAATACTATCTGGACATGAATACAAATTATGTACTTCTAAATTATGTAACCTTCTCCACTCATCTGTCTCCTCATCTGTTTTAGGCCCAAGTATTTTCCTAAGGATTTTATTTTCAAATATTCTCAATTTATGTTCCTTTTTCAATGTAAGGGACCAAGTTTATTTACTGTATTTAACTTTTATTTTTGTAATTAACAAAAATTAAAAGCTTATACTGTAGTTATTATATCTTTTTCTATCAGCTTATTTTGAAATCAATATTATTAGATATAGTCTTTGATTTATAACTATATTGATTTTTTTTATCAATTTATCTAAGAGTACACACAGACAAACACATCTGTTCACACTTTTATGTACATAGATATGCCTTTTTTTCAATATTTTAGTATGAAGATTGCACTTTAGCTATTTAAGCAAGTGTAGGAAAGATAGGATTTCTGAGAATTTCTTGCAGGATTTTGTTGTCCAAGTATAGATGAGAACTGAGCTGGGAGACTGTTTTGAACCTTTTCATGAGAGTTTGCATGTGAACTGTATGCAAATTGAGCACTATTGACTTGTGCATGCTTCTAAGTTTTGATGTTATTTTACATCAACCCTGTGAGACTGTAGAGAGTTTTCCCTTTTCAAGTAGTTTTTACTGATTGTATTTGTATATGTTTTGGGGAGTTAGCAGTTTTATGTTATGAGGCAGTTTATTGTAGAATATTTTTACCTGATGGTATGATATATTGAGTGTCTGCTGTTTTACTTGTAATTATTTTTCTTTTTGTGTTGTGTATTTGACTATATTTTGTCCAAGTTCGTAGTATTTAGAATAATTGTTATTGACTTGTAGGGAGTAATAATCCTTTGCAAGATGCCCTATACTTTAGTCTGAACATTATTCTTAGTGTTCACTTTTGAAGCCTTAGTATTCTGGTAGTATTATTAATGTAGAGGTAAATTAGGCTAAAATGTAGGCATTTTTCTGATAAATTATACTTACTTAGTTGTTTCAGCAGGTAGAAGTTGCATGATGGTTTACTGCTGATGATGTTAATTTGCTCTTCTTATGTACTACGTATGATGTAGCTTACTTGAGTAATTGGAATTTTGTACTGAAAAAAGGATTGCTTGTCTATTTTATTCCTATGTTGTTACGTTTGTCCATAAGCAAGCCATGTTTTTACTCTATCCTATGCCTTGGAAGAATCTAGATATATTGTGTTTGCAGTTTTATGTTTCTCTAAGGTTTCAGCTATGTAGTTTTTTAAGCTGTGCTATGGGTGTGACTATTGATTTCTCTTTCTGGATGCCATGTTGGTTTCTGTGTATTCCTCTTGCTGCTTGAATTTGACTTAGGTTGTTTGCTTTTTTTCTTTAAAAAGCAATTTTTAAAAGTTAAAGTTTTAAAAATACAATTTTCTAAAATTAAAAGTTATAATAGTATATTTTTGTTAGTAGAAGTTTTTACACTAGGGCAAATTATTTTGTTGTTAATGTAAAATTTGTTATTTAATGTAAAATTAAAGTAATTAAAAATCAATTTTTCAAAGTTAAAGTTTTAAAAATTCAATTTTCTAAAATTAAAAGTTATAATAGTACATTTTTGTTAGTAGAAGTTTTTATACTAGAGTAAATTCTTTTGTTGTTAAAGAAAAATGTGTTAGTTAATGTAAAATTAAAGTAATTAAAATTCAAAAAAATAAAAAATACTGAACAATTAAACAAATAAAGATCTAAGAAAAAAAGCAAACAAATTCAAGTCAAATTCAAGCAGCAAGAGGAATACACAGAAACCAACATGGCATCCAGAAAGAGAAATCAATAGTCACACCCATAGCACAGCTTAAAAAACTACATAGCTGAAACCTTAGAGAAACATAAAACTGCAAACACAATATATCTAGATTCTTCCAAGGCATAGGATAGAGTAAAAACATGGCTTGCTTATGGACAAACGTAACAACATAGGAATAAAATAGACAAGCAATCCTTTTTTCAGTACAAAATTCCAATTACTCAAGTAAGCTACATCATACGTAGTACATAAGAAGAGCAAATTAACATCATCAGCAGTAAACCATCATGCAACTTCTACCTGCTGAAACAACTAAGTAAGTATAATTTATCAGAAAAATGCCTACATTTTAGCCTAATTTACCTCTACATTAATAATACTACCAGAATACTAAGGCTTCAAAAGTGAACACTAAGAATAATGTTCAGACTAAAGTATAGGGCATCTTGCAAAGGATTATTACTCCCTACAAGTCAATAACAATTATTCTAAATACTACGAACTTGGACAAAATATAGTCAAATACACAACACAAAAAGAAAAATAATTACAAGTAAAACAGCAGACACTCAATATATCATACCATCAGGTAAAAATATTCTACAATAAACTGCCTCATAACATAAAACTGCTAACTCCCCAAAACATATACAAATACAATCAGTAAAAACTACTTGAAAAGGGAAAACTCTCTACAGTCTCACAGGGTTGATGTAAAATAACATCAAAACTTAGAAGCATGCACAAGTCAATAGTGCTCAATTTGCATACAGTTCACATGCAAACTCTCATGAAAAGGTTCAAAACAGTCTCCCAGCTCAGTTCTCATCTATACTTGGACAACAAAATCCTGCAAGAAATTCTCAGAAATCCTATCTTTCCTACACTTGCTTAAATAGCTAAAGTGCAATCTTCATACTAAAATATTGAAAAAAAGGCATATCTATGTACATAAAAGTGTGAACAGATGTGTTTGTCTGTGTGTACTCTTAGATAAATTGATAAAAAAAATCAATATAGTTATAAATCAAAGACTATATCTAATAATATTGATTTCAAAATAAGCTGATAGAAAAAGATATAATAACTACAGTATAAGCTTTTAATTTTTGTTAATTACAAAAATAAAAGTTAAATACAGTAAATAAACTTGGTCCCTTACATTGAAAAAGGAACATAAATTGAGAATATTTGAAAATAAAATCCTTAGGAAAATACTTGGGCCTAAAACAGATGAGGAGACAGATGAGTGGAGAAGGTTACATAATTTAGAAGTACATAATTTGTATTCATGTCCAGATAGTATTAGAATGATTAAATCAAGAAGACTTAGGTGTGTAGATCATGTGGTACGAATGGGAGAGGAAAGAAGAGTATACAGGATTCTTGTTGGGAAACCTGATGGTAAAAGACCAATAGGAAGACCAAAACAAAGATGGAGGGATAATGTAGAGATGGACCTAAAGGAAATTGGTAGGGAAGGAAAGGAGTATATAGATCTTGCTCAGGACAGGGACAGATGAAAAGCATGTGTTGCTGCAGCCATGAACATTCGGGTTTAAGAAGGCTAGAGAGTTAGTTAGTTATACATTAAATAAGCATAATATTTGGATTGTAAGTAGAGAATATAACAAATGTACAATGCATTGTGCGAAAACTGTCAACTTTGCATTATAAGCAGAAAATTAAACCAGTTTGCCCTAGAAATACATTTTAAGAATAGCCCAAAATAGCATGCGTAATAGAAAATTAAGAAAACTTTCTGATGCATAAAAGTACTGACTAGAGCTGAATGAATCAATTACTGTAAAATATTATTCGCTGATTCAAGTAATTTAACTGTAAACATTATCTTTTGTGTGTAAAATATAATTGTTAGTTGAACTGATAAGTACAAATATTAACTTTATACGCCTTCATACACTCTAAATAACATAACTTTGATATATAAATTAGTAACAATTTGTTAAAATTAAGTTAAACTGTAGAATTGTTTTCTTAAATAAATATAAAAATACTAAACAAATAATTCCTTCTTTTCCTATTTAAAGGATGCCTAACAGTGTAAACCAGTTGTTAGTGGCTAAATAACATAACATTTGAAGGCAGTAACAATATTTTTAAAAAATACTGTTTTTTACCTAACTTTGTGAATTAAATACTAGTACATTTTGTCAAATTATAAATAAAATATACCTATTCCTTTGGTATTTGTACTAAAGTGAAGAAAATGTTACTAAAACTTGGCTAGTACAGCAAATCTGAGAGTTTTAGCTTTATTTGTCCGTAACTGGATATAATTGTAACTTGTTAATCTCGCCAAACACAATCTTTACCTCAATTTTGGAAGCTAGCTGAACTTTAGCGTTTCGAATTACATATAGTGAAGGCCTCTATAGTGGAAAAATACACCCAGTCTGTAAAAATTTGGAAATGTCGAACCAGACCAAGAGTGTTCTCAGGTGTTTCAATATATTTCTTAACATAACTAACTTTTTAAAAATGCAGGTAGCTTAGTTTGTATAACGCTAGGCTTTTAACCTATCTGTCCAGGGTTCAAGTCCCTGGCAGGGTTGTTACAATTTTAGATTTTGTCATCGGATCTTGTGCAGACTTCAAATTTCATAAGTTATAAGAAGCAATCTAAGTTAATTTTGGGAGTGGGCCAAATTGGTTCCTCATATAAAAAGCAATGACCAAATTGGTCGTAGCGCCTATGACCCTACTTGGGTTCATCCTCCAAAACATCTGCTTCGAGTCTCCGATGCCATAATGGAGCCCGTTCAGGTTCTACCGCCCACAAGTGCGTTCCTTCGCCAATCCAGCGAAGGTGAGAATAATAGAGCGCAACCCTCTATATATACATTCAGCTCACTGTTGGTCACCCCTTGATCTAGTTATTTTCATGCAATCACCTACATTTAGTGAATTTTGCCGTCTTTCTGTTTGATCTGTTAAATAAGCCAGTCAATAAAAATATACTTACATAGAAAAAACCTGATATAGTTGGATTCTCAAAAATATGTACAATCGGTGTTCTTGATACATTTAGCACCTGAAATAGTATAAATCAAAATCTAGTTAGTGTTGGCATGTGTGCTTCTGGTACATGTAGTTACTTGAAAAAGCAAATATTGGTTGCGTAAAAAATAGCCTCCTTGTGAAACAATGAAAAATTAACATTATATCCTCATAGCATTAGTTGCAACTGCTTCTTGCAGATTAACAAAGCTCTGGCGTGTGGTCCTACGTCACCTATAATCCTTTGTAAGGTTCGTGTTGTCCTATAAATGGAAATAACCCAAGTGTTGATGCACCCAAACAAGCCAGTAATACTTCAAAAATACCTTGAAAAAGGCTATAAAGCTAAATAATTCTTCTAGAATAGTAAAAAAGTTTGGAAAGTGGACCTAGGCCCCTAAGCCGTCTGTTAACTTCGTATTGTAATTATATTGTTAAATTGTTATATGTAAGGGGAAAAAACAATATTAGTAAGCGTCCAAATATGGACCCTCGGTAAAGGGGTTTCAGACCTCATAGACACATCATAATTTTCGTTACACTAAAAAATTGCCCTCGTATAAAAGCAAATAGTTGAAATGTTAAACATTTCGTGTACCTTATCCAGTAAGCCTTAGCTAGAAATACAATAACAGCGTTACAGACATAAAAATTAAGCAAGCTTTGATATTCTAGTGGCACATAATAAATATAAAATATCCTTTAAAATACTCTGACAAATAGTTGTGGGTTATCTGAGATCAGAATTTTCAAGCCCTCTCTCCTGCATAAATAGGCTCTAGAATTCACTAAGCCTCAAAATAATATTAGGGTACATAAAATAAAAAGCAGATGGAGAGTGATGCTGATCACATCTCCAAACAGCAAAAACAAAAGTATATGGATGGAGCCCTACCTGATATATTTAGAAAACTTTACCTAGTATAAAAGTAACAAAATACTCAGCAAACTCTAAAATAAACAAACTTTCCTACGTAGCAGGCGTAACCTGACCTAAATAAATACATATAGAAATACAGAACCAAAAATAGCATATTGGAAATCAGTAAACCCTAATAATAATAATAATAATAATATATTCTGTGGCTTACATTTTAGCTAAAAGTACTTTTCCTTTAGTGTTTTTGAAAAGATTTAAATAAATACTAAACTCTAAGTTAAAAATTTGTAAATGTATATATGATACAAAACAAAATAAATAAAAATTAATACATACCCTGCAAAAAATCTGTAAAAAAGTTGAAAACATCTCTTTGTGCATCCAAAATATAATAACAAATCCTACCTGACTGGATTAAATTGTGTTATTTGAGTAATATTAAGCCTAAACTTGTAAAATAAAAGGGTAAAACTTGACGAAACACACTTCATGTGTACAAAATTTAATTCAAAACACATCTAAATTGTGTTATTTGAGTAAACTAGCGAATAATCCTGTAAACTTGGAAAATATATCTGTGTGTGTATGTGTGTGTGTGTGTGTGTGTGTGTGTGTGTGTGGGTGTGTGTGTGTGTGTGTGTGTGTGTGTGTGTGTGTGTGTGTGTGTGTCCAAAATGTAATAAAAAACACGTTCAAGTCGTGTTATTTGAGTAAATATTAGGCTAAACTTGTAAAATAAACAGATAAAAAATGAAAACTCACACTTTGTGTGTCGAAAATATAACTAAAAGTCTTTCCTAAACAAATAGAATTGTGTTATTTGAGTAAAAAAATAGACATAAACTTGTAAATAATAAATTAAAAGTTGAAAAAATCTCTTTGTAAATACAAAATATCCTGAATAGATGAAATTGTGTTATTTGAGTAATAATAAGCCTAAACTTGTGAAATAAACAAATGGAAGTTGAGAACAAACACTTTGTGTGTCGAAAATGTAACTACAAGTCTTTCCTGAACAGATTGAATTGTGTTATTTTGGTAATAATAAGCCTAGACTTGTGAAATAAACAGATGTAAGTTGAGAACACACACTTTGTGTGTCGAAAATGTAACTAAAAGTCTTTCCTGAATAGTACAAATAGTGTTATTTTTGTAAAAAATTAATATCAAATTGTAAAATAATAGTTAAAAGTTGAAAAAATGTCTTTGTGAGTCCAAAATTTAATAAAAATTGTTGTCTGAATAGTACAAATAGTGATATTTAGGTTAAAAATAGGTATAAAATTGTAAAATAATAAGTTAAAAAGTTGTAAAAATATCTTTGTGAGTCCAAAATTTAATAAAAAATGTTGTATGAATAGTGTTATTTTGGTAAAAAATTAACATAAAATTGTAAAATAATAAATTAAAAGTTGAAAAAATGTCTTTGCGAGTCCAAAATTTAATAAAAAATGTTGCCTGAATAGTACAAATAGTGTTATTTAGGTTAAAAATAGGTATAAAATTGTAAAATAATAAATTAAAAAGTTGTAAAAATATCTTTGTGAGTCCAAAATTTAATAAAAAATGTTGTATAAATAGTGTTATTTTGGTAAAAAATTAACATAAAATTGTAAAATAATAAGTTAAAAGTTGAAAAATTGTCTTTGTGAGTCCAAAATTTAATAAAAATTGTTGCCTGAATAGTACAAATAGTGTTATTTATGTTAAAAATAGGTATAAAATTGTAAAATATTAAGTTAAAAAGTTGTAAAAATATCTTTGCGAGTCCAAAATTTAATAAAAAATGTTGTATGAATAGTGTTATTTTGGTAAAAAATTAACATAAAATTGTAAAATAATAAATTAAAAGTTGAAAAAATGTCTTTGCGAGTCCAAAATTTAATAAAAAATGTTGCCTGAATAGTACAAATAGTGTTATTTAGGTTAAAAATAGGTATAAAATTGTAAAATAATAAATTAAAAAGTTGTAAAAATATCTTTGTGAGTCCAAAATTTAATAAAAAATGTTGTATAAATAGTGTTATTTTGGTAAAAAATTAACATAAAATTGTAAAATAATAAGTTAAAAGTTGAAAAATTGTCTTTGTGAGTCCAAAATTTAATAAAAAATGTTGCCTGAATAGTATAAATAGTGTTATTTTGTAAAAATAAGGATAAGCTGTGAAAATGTTTGACATAAAGTCAAAGTTTGGTAAAAAATAAACTCAAAATTAAGTTAAATAGCACACAGTAACATACATTTACTACCTAAATCAATAATCAAAGGGTCCTAGGTTCGTTACCCCGTGATAAAAGCAAATGGTGAAAACTGTAGGCCCCGTCCCTGATAGCTCTCCCTTCTTCATAGTACAGATAAAAAAAACCCTGCGCTAAAGCGTCCTGTGCCTTGGGGCAACCCTGAGCGGAATATTAATTGGCGGCGGAAACCAGTTCTACAAGCGCCGCATAGCTTCAAAAAATTTAACCCTTGCTCCGCATTTCCAGACATCCTTTGTTGTCTGGATCAATCCCTCCCCTGCCCTACAGCGTTGCATAGCTTTCCCCTGTTCTTGCGTACTGGTTAACCTTGGAAAAACCGGTTCTGAAAATCTACCGACGCGTTCTCTGATTGGTCAATCAGATTCCTTCTTTGTTCTGACGTTGTGACGTCATTTGACCTTGAACGCACACTCCCCAAATTCCTTTCTCGTCTACCTGGGCGGAATATTAATTCATTCTCTCTGTCTGGCATCAGAGCGGAGTCGAAATTCTGAGACAGTATTCTGTCTGGCGTGTTGCACCATCGTGTTTCATAACATGATGAAATTACTGCATAGTACTAATTAATAACGTTGCATATCGCGGGTTCGAGTACCGGGAGCGTCCCCAATCGTAATTGGACCTGTACCTACACCCATTACCACCGTTCATAGCAGTTCATAAACCGTAAACTCTTATTTTCAATACTATAAACATTAATTATTATAGTTTCATACATTACATACTTTGCAGTAATGAATATAAAAACATATGCATAGCGTTTAGTACTTCTAATTACCTTCTATATACATATTTTTCATAAAATAAATAAATATATATTCATATAAAGTTATAATTAAGCAAATACATAAATGTAAAGTATTCTAAGTACATGCAAATGAATTCTAAGTACGTGCAAATTAATTAAAACCCGTGCACATTAGTTATAAGTACATGCGAATAAATTGCGAATATTAAATAGCAACAGACGTTAAGTCGTTTACCTTCTACTCAGTGGCAACACTGTTGATGTTTGAAGGAAACAAAATGTGTGTTTAGTGATGGTCTATGACATGGAAATACTGGAAACAGGAAAAAAAGAAAATTAAAATTATGGTGAAAAAAGTGTTATTTACCTACTCCTGGCAACCATGCAATGCGATAAGAGCGTCCACCGAACGAGAACAAAAGAATCAGTTAGTTGTGTACTCAGAACTGTTTGAGCCGTGCATTTCGCATTGTTCGTAGGAGAAGATTAGAATTGTTCTGTGAAATGAAGTACTCTTTGGACGAGAGGGTGTTCATTGTGGAACATTATTTTTGTTCAAAATCGTACGCTAGTGTAAAAACTGTGTTTCGCGAGAAATATCCGAATAACAGTGTTCCAGAAAATTCGACGATATATCGACTTGTTTCCAGATTTCGTGAAACAGGATCAGTTAATGACAAACTCTACCACAGACAACCACCAGTTTTGACACAAGGTGTGCTGCAGGATGTGGAGCAGAGAATATCACAATCTCCCAGGAAATCTGTTCGTAAACTTGCTGCACAGTCAGGGGTATCAAAAACAACAACTCACCGAGCGATAAAACAATTGCACCTACGTGCATATAAGGTACAGGCTGTGCAAGAACTGAAGGAAGCAGACAAAGGTGCACGTGTAAGATACTGCCAGTGGTTTAGAAATTTTAATAGAGACAATGGTGTGAATATTTTGGATAAGGTTTTTTTCACGGATGAAGCATGGTTCCACTTAAATGGATATGTCAACAGTCAAAATTCTCGACACTGGTCAAGTAACAATCCCCATTTGTTACATGAACAATCACTTCATCCACAAAAGATCGGTGTGTGGTGCGCGATTTCGCGGAGAAAAATAACACTGTCCAACAATGGTTTTGTTAAAAGTAAAATTTCAACGGTGCTTAGTGTTTTGCCACCTGCTGATTCTGAAAATGAAGTCAGAAATTGTCAATCACCCACCATTTTTTTGTAACAATAAAAATATAATTCTGCATTATTATTGCAACATACAGTCCATAATAAGCTGATTGGTAGGCAATATTTAAAATATTTTATGTCTTTGCTCCAAGATCACTAGAATCAGCACCTCGACCGGTGCCTCATGGACCTGGAGTTCCCATACCTGCTCCACCAGATGACATAAGTGTAAGGGAAGAAAGTGAAAGTGTTCCTTACAAATGTAGCGAATTGCATAATGATCCTGATTTTGTGGGGAGTGTTTCAACAGCTGAACCTCACTCAATAACTGAAGAGGATCTTAACAATTAGTTTGAGATCTAGAGTTAAGTAAGGGTAAAGCAGAACTGCTTGCATCGCGATTAAAAGGATGGCATTTGTTGGAGAGTGACACTAGAGTTACTTTTTTTCCTGCAAAAAGACTTTGTAGATATGTATGCTGAAGATAAGGACCTTGTTTTCTGTTGTAACATCTATGGTCTATTAAAGTCACTAGTTATTGTTCATAAAAGTGAAGAATGGCGTTTGTTTTTAGACTCTTCGAAAACAAGCTTGAAAGGAGTTCTACTGCACAATGGAAATAAATATCCAAGCATTCCCGTAGCATATTCCTGGAGCATGAAGGAAAGTTATGAAAACATGAAACTGTTAACAAATATCCAGTACTGTAAATACTCTTGGCAGATATGTGGAGATTTAAAAGTTATTGCTATCCTCTTAGGATTGCAACTAGGTTACACCAAATTTTGCTGTTTCCTGTGTAAATGGGACAGCAGAGATAGAAAAAATCATTATGTTACAAAGAACTGGCCGAAGAGAGAATCACTCATCGCAAAACAGGAGAATGTTGTTCATCCACCACTTGTAAGTACAGACAAAATCTTACTGCCTCCTCTCCACATAAAGCTTGGTCTGATGAAGAATTTTGTAAAAGGAATGGACAGTGAGGGTAGTGGATTTATGTTCCTCAAAGAGAAGTTTCAGCGAATTACTGAGGCGAAACTAAAAGAGGGAATATTTGTTGGCCCTCAAATCAGGGAACTAATGAAAGATAATGATTTTGAAAAGAGCCTAAATGAGCTGGAATTGGCTGCTTGGCAATCTTTCAAGGAAGTTTGCATACATTTTCTCGGAAACTACAAGTCAGAAAATTACACAGAGAACTTATCAGTAATTTTATTTTAAACTATCATGCTCTGGGGTGTAATATGTCTCTGAGATACACTTTTCAGGCTCCCACCTCGATTTCTTCCCGTAAAACCTTGAGACAATGAGCGACGAACATGGAGAACATTTCCACTAGGAAATTGGTGAAATGGAAAGGCCCTACCAGGGAAAATGGACTCCAAATATGTTGGCAGATTATTGCTGGACACTAAAAAGAGATGTTCCTCAGGCAAAGTACAGCAGAAAATCAAGTTCGAAGACATTCTAGATATGCCATTGTAAATAATATTGCATCGTATCTCTATAAGGCTATATAAGATTTGTATGGTACCTGATATTTTGTATGTACCCTGTTACTCACATTTCATGGGTGATGGAAAAATTCTGTAATTAGATTTGAAATCAGCACATCAAATTCAATGAGAATCACCCCCAACTTCTCTTTTAACAGACAACAACTTCAATTTTGTTGGACAGTGTTACTAACCTATTTGTTATTGCGAATTGTGTTAGAAGTAAGACATTTTCATTACTGCTATTGTGTAGGGAATGGTTACCAATTAAATCTGTATCACTATTTCTCACTCCTATTTTTGCGTTGTAATCACCTGCAATTATTATGATATCATATTTTGCTATATTTTCTATTGTTCTTTGTAGTTGATCATAGAAGTGTTCTTTTTCTGCGTCTTCTTTTTCAGTAGTTGGAGCATGTACTGACAGTATACTAATATTTTGGAATTTACCCTTGATTCTTATTTTACATATCCTCTCATTAATTGGATCGAATGATAATACTCTTTCTCTTAGTTTTTTCGTTATTATAAACCCTGTTCCATATTGTCCTGTTTTCACTGTTGTTCCGCTATAGTATACACTGTAATCTTTTTTGTCTATTTTACCATGACCTTGCCATCTGATTGATTGATTGATTTAGTTTATTTTACTTCGCGTTTTGTGCCTCTTGGCTAATTTGCGAAGATGGGGATGAGTGATGAAATGATGAAATTGATGAATGGACATTCACAAACAACCAAGCCCGACCGGGAATCGAACCCGGGACCCTTGGCGTCGCAGCGCGATGTGCTAACCACTCGGCCACAGGGTCGGGCACCTTGCCATCTGATCTCATGCAGTGCTATAATATCAATTTTGCATTGTGTGATTACATTGGCTATTTCTTGCATTTTACCTGGTATTAACATTGTTCGGACGTTCCTTGTTGCTATGAACCAATCATGTACCTTGTTCTTGCCTGGTTCGTCATCTGTGTTTCCCATCCTTATCCGGGGCTGATGTGCAGGTTTCTTAACAAGTTGCTTTTTTACGAGGTGAGGTTGTCAGCCTAACGCTCAACCATTTTAACCCTTGGAGGGGTTTTTCTGTTGGGGCTTTCTCCCCTAGATGGTCGCCTACCAAGGCTATGGGGCCATCTCCCCATGTCATTTGATTCTGGTTTCCGTCCCTTAGACCAGTTGCTTTCACCTCAGCTCTTGAGATTGGTCCGCCCTTCCTTTGCTAGTTTTGGTCCGTCCCGGTTACCCGGTACCGTCCATGTCTGGAGGGCGTTCCCTTATCCGCCACCAAGGGAGGCGACCGATGGGGGACTAGCAACCCCGCACAGTACCTTAGGACTGGATGTAATTATAATAGTATATACTTTTTTACAGTTTATCTGTTGTCTTAACCTTTCGTACTAGAATACATTGATTCAAATTACATGCATATATTTTCATATTTGTATAGACCTAATAAAATGTTTTAAAAAAGAATGCTTTTTTAAATTAATAGGGGCGCACAACTGAAAGTTACGGGGGGGGGGGGGGAGAGCGTGTTAGTTACGCTACTGTACATACATCCCTTAGTTTTCCCCACCAAAATTTCTTGACGTAATAGTGAGCACGTGACTCAAACACACAATTAGCTTTAGTCACATGTATTTTTTTTTTACCTTCACTTTCCTATAGGTTTGCCTTCCTTATCGGATCTTTGTCATTGTCGATTCTCTGTCTTCTCAAGTTCTTTTCCGATTCTCTGCCTCTTCAATTCAGTATCTTTCGGGTCGCTGTCTTTTACATTCCCTGTCTTTTTCAATCCCCTGCCCTTTCGGGTTGTTGTCTTTTCGGACACCTGTCATTTCGACCTGTTTTTTTGGGCGTATGTCTTTTGAATTCGCTGTCTTTTTTATTCTTGTCTTTTCCATTCCCTATTTTCTTTGGTCCCTATAATTACATTGATTGTGTACACTGCAGTGTGAAAGTTCTTTTTCTCGGTGTTGGGCTGGAACTGTAAAGGCGAATAATACATAGCTGTGTTAATTCAAAGTGGATTTTAAATAATTATTTCGTATATAAATTCAATGATTATCTTGGTCAAATTTAATCGTCTTAGTCTTTGTTAAAACCCTAACTTTCTTTACAACTTTTTTTTTAAACTCAAAGATTATGGTCATTCTGTAATCTGTGACATAACTTCGCAAGCAGTGTAAGCATTACAAGTACGTCTACGAATGATTTACCGATAAGCTTCCGTCTTCAAAAGCAAATTATGAGTTATTTTTTTGTTTAAAAAATACGATTCCTCCACGATAAAAATCCTCCATTTTATTTCCGGAAACCAGATTCCACTTCGTAACTTTTAATATTAAGAAAACACAATATATGTATTATTTCTGCCTCTTCTTCTTATGATATTTTTAGATATATTAAATTATCACGCTTCAAGTTTAATTGATACATTCTTTCCGGAATATAATTAACTTCCTCCCTGCAAAACCAAACAGCAGTAATTTCCTGTGCAGCAGAAATTGCGTATCGCCACTCGTGTGTCATCCAACTGGCAGTCTTTTAGCTTTTCGACCTCTGCGACATCTCTCGGCGAGATGGAAAATCATTTTGTGATCGTTTCATTCGGTGTTCATCTGTTGCAGCAAACGGCGGTAAAGGCGAAGCACAGAGGTAAGTGCATAGGGGCGTTCGTAAGGAAGGCCAAGGGGTGTTTCTTTGCCCTCCTCACTCTGGAACAAGGAAAATTTGCATAGTCTGTCTTATTTTCTTGTATTTTCTTTCATCTTTTAGATTTCGTATACCTTTATTAGTGCTTACTTATTCTCTTCTTGCTCATTTCATTTTTAATATTTATCTTCGCGGTTTATGTCAGGTGCCTCATTGATGGTGCAGAGTGCCGAGCTCCGTGGCGGAGTGGTTAGCACAGTGCGCTACGAAGCCAGAGGCCTCGGTTTCGAATCCTGTCTGAGCATGGGTGGTCTTTGTGAGTGTCCCTTCATCAATTTCATCATCACCACTTATCCACATCGTCTCGATTAGCCACAAGTAGTAGAGAAGCGACATAAAATAATAAAATCAACCAATTAACCATTCAAACATCTCCCCCCCCTCTCTCTGGGTAGATAAAATTGAGGGGGCACAACAAACGCTCATGGCAAAGCAGAGTTGAACTCCGAACTTTCAGTGACGAAGTGAGCCGAACACTTAACGTGTTCTCCCAATGACGCGACTATTACTATTGGTTTGAGTTTTTAAGTCCACTTTATGCACAGATAGGCTAATCGGGACTGGACATACAGTGTAAAGTAGGACCGGAACCACCATATGCCTCCACAGGGTATCGAACCCGGGACCCTTTGATTACAAGGCGACGACGTTACCACTACGCCACCGATGATGCCCTATTAGGAGTAGTTATATTGGTCGTATTTTCTTCAGTAAACTGAGACACACAATGGGGTTTCTGACAGATATATGCATGGAAGTATATTTTTACAAGGATGCATACATATCTCGAAATATTTATCCAATTATTGAACGGGGTTGCCCCCCCTAACCCCACATACGGCACCAATTCTTCGAGCAGCAACGTGCGAGCCTGTACAGAAACTTGTACCATCTGCATTAACCTTGTGTTCAGTTAATTTACATATCGTCATTGAATCTTTCTTCGAGTTATAACACTTTCTCGTATGAGACAAGCATCGCGATGAAACAGCTGATGGACCATGAAGAGAAGGTCAGCCCAAGTACAAGGGGTCACGTGACCACACACTATAAGACCTCTGTTTTATTAGCACGCAAGCAATCTAGTTTCGTTTCAATAATGAAAAGATACGCGTGCTATTCGCTACTGAAATATAAGCGGCTACAGCCATATTGTTTTCTAACTTCATCAGCATAATTTCCCAGCATTCCTTGCAAGACATCAGATGATTGGTGGATTTCATTCAAATTTAAAAACTCTCAATAAAGGACATATGATATACATCCTGCATTCCGTTAAAACTTCTTTTTACAAGCGATCAACAATTTTGGCAGATATTTGATAACTATAAAGAACTAAACCCAGGCTAAGTACAGTAAACGGCAAAAATAATGATAGGCAAATTGCCACCGCTATTTTCACTACTTTTTTATTCTACATCCTGTGTTGTTTTAAGGAATGAAAATATGTTGGTTCGAAGCAGACATTGTTCTCTGCTTATTGACGTCTTTATTTCAATTCATTGTCATCACATTGTGTAATTCAAACCGAATGAAAATGCTGGTGGACAATTCGCCTACTCTTTCTTTTGCCGTTGTGTGTACTATTAACATATGTTAATATGTTGGCAATGTAGCCAAGTCAGCATAATAGGTGGGTTTCATGTGACGTCTGGATGCGCACAGCCGCCATGTTTGCTGCCAATTTTATTTGTCGTTTGCAAGGAAATATACAGTATGTAGCATTAGTTACATCTGCACCAACTGCGCATTTGTTTTAAATCACGAACGTTTCTGTTAATGTCTCCCGCCCGCCCGCCCGCTGGAATTCCGTATGTTTACAAGAACTAGGCTCAATCATGGCTGCTCGATCCCACAATGCAGCAGTTTGTGACGTAGGTAAAACACATGCATAGACACTGGCTAGATGCAAAAAAGAAGTGAACAATTTGTAATTGTTTATGTACTCACAGGAAATGAAATTGCATTGTTTATTTCTATTCACATCAATCAACTCTTGCTAGCTAAGGATAACATAAAACAATGCCATTAATAATAGATGTGAAATATTGTACAAAAAATAGTATTGTAAAACTAAGCTGTAATAGTGGAGTCGGTATGGCAATCTGAATACCCACGGGAGACCCAGAGTTCGACATGTACCCGGGTGGAGGGCTCGGGGGGGGGGGGGGGTTGAGCCCTCCCTTGAAATCCTACAAATATCTAATCTTAATAGTTTACAATGGTAATTAATTTTACTTCCTTGTAAATATAATAAGTTGTAATATACTGAGAAATTCATCTTTATAACTTTTACCCCCCCACTTTTTCGCCTTTAGATGGTGGCTGCTGATAACGAATGAGCCCCCCTCTGAAACGAGCTTGAGTGCAGTGTCATTTTTAACTGTTTTTCCATGTTTTATCCGGGGTCTTTAATAATATAATAATGAATTTTCTTGTCATTTTCATTTCTGATATAACTATTGTTGATTACCGGAGGGTGACCTTAAATGGCAACAAGTACAACATGCACTTATGGCAACATGTACAAAATAAAGATAAAACACGAATGTGAGACTAAAATTAATATGAAATATTATTTATCATTATTAACGCTTAATAAAAACATTTAAAACACATCAACTATTTTATAATTTCCTTACATACCTACGTAACAACACACACACTGTCCTTGCCCACCCCTAGATTTGGAACCCAATTGATGCCTTTGTATGGGCATGTGTATGTATGTATGTATGTATGTATGTATGTATGTATGTGTGTATATTTATATACAGGGTGACTGGTAATTAGATGTATTCCCTGAAAGGGGTTAAAGTAGAGACAATTTGCAATAAATTTGACCATATAATACCCCGTCCGAAAATTAGTAGTTTTCGAGATAATCGAATTTCTATTGTTTTTTAAAAAATGACAATTTTCCACATAAAAATATGAATTGAGAAAAAACTGCTCATTCTATGGAACTTATTTCAGCATTTTCTGATAGCTAACAAACAAGTGGTTCGTTGGAAAAAAAGGTTTCTCCCAAATAACAATCAGATGTAAGTAACGGGTGGGTCTAAACTTACAAGTGATGATAAAAAAATGCACTCTTAGTTTACTTGGCAACGTATTAATAACAAAAATGGTATGACACGAAGCGTACAAATTACTTAAATTACTTCCTTGTGTCATCTGCTATCCAACAAGATACAAACGTTGCTAACATTCACATTTGTGTACAAGAAATAATACTTCATTCATCTTCATGTGAATGGAATCAATGAACAATAAAATTAAAGAACATTACACGTCTTGCTCAAAGTGGGCACCTCCGTTACGAATGCAGGCACGGAGGTTTTTACGGACATTTGGTCTCGTAACTCGTGATGTGATGGTGTCCTTGATGTGTTGACCAGCTGTTAAGATCCTCTCCCTGAGCTCTTCTTGCGAGTATACCGGTGTCTTGTCATGTGGCTCCCCGGCCGGTTCAAATCCGGGAACTTTTCTAACGGTGGAAGCGGCCCCGGCGCCAACCCAGCGTCGAATAACATGGGTACCTGGGGGAAACCCTGGGGGGTAAAGGCGGTCAAGGGCGTGATGCTGATCACATCACCCCCACTCACGACCGGATCAAGAAAGTGTGGGGCGTTACCCCCACACCCCCAAAGATCCGGTTTTTGGGCCACCTTTACCTGCTGATCTTGCTGAGCTGAGACTTGGAATTAACGCCGCCGCTGCAGAAGTGACGCCTGACTTACTGGTGAAAGTCTGGAATGAAATCGACTTTAGGTGGGATGTATGCCGCATTACAAATGGTAGCCACATGAATATTGTATGACAAACTTGATGTGTTTTGCTTTGCAATGACACCTCAACCGACTCTGTAAGTTATCTGAATAAATTTCTATATACTTTCAAAGTTGTAAAGTCCTTTTTGAATCACCCTGTGCATGTAAAGACATTTCGGATCTGGCCCTTCCCTAAAGAAAAAATCCTGGGTACGGTCCTGTGCCCATGCATGTTTGTGGTTGTCCTTTCGTACATTTCATCTGATAACGATTCATTGTCATCTTCGCGATTAGCCAAAAGGGAAAGATAATCGAGATAATATAAACTAAATCTCTTCTCCAGCCCTACTCTCGTCTCTTATCTTCTCTTATCTTGTCCTCTTCTCACTCTATTCTTGCTTCTTCACTTCTCCATTCTCCTTGACACTTTGGTCTTCTTCTCCTCTTCTCTTCTCTTCTCATCTTTCTTTTTCTTCTGATGCCCTTGATGATTGCAACGTAACAGTATATTACATAATAGGTCTACTTTATTTTGTAATGCAAGACGTCTTTAAGACTGCAAAGAAACTATCTAACTCTCTAGCCTTCTTAAACCCGAAGGTTTATGGCTGCAGCAGCACAAGCCTTCCATCTGTCCCTATCCTGGGCAAGATTAATCCAATCTTTTCTATCCTTACCGATTTCCTTTAGGTCCACCTCAACGTTATTCCACCATCTTCGTCTTGGCCTTCCTACAGATCTCTTACCATCAGGTTTCCCAACAAGAATCCTGTAAACTTTTGTTTCCTCTCTCATTCGTACCACATGGCCTGTCCACCTAAGTTTTTTTGATTTAATTATTCTAATATTTGTGGGTGGTAATAACAATACCATTTTGAAGTTTTGTGTTTGTGTGTGTGTGTGGGGGGGGGGGGGAGACATTTCGAAGAGAGCGACAGTCCTCTCAAGTATGTCACTTTCCGTATTTGTGTTTGCAAACTGATAAAATAGATATTGCCTTTCATCAAGGTAACAATATACAGGTGTCATTATTCAGAATATTCAATTAATACGAATAGATGGCTTTTTCTGATCCCTTTTTTAAAGAACATTGGGTAATACTATAATATTAATTGCTTATGCAATCGATTTACAAGATTATGCGTCAACATACATTGAATAATCCTGGGAAAACTTCAATTGTGGAAAAAAAGTACTCTAGATCAAGATTTTCGCTTAAATTTCTAGGGTTTCCAACCTACGTCACACGAAAATTGCTGAACACGAAAGCCGTGGGACGGATCCACCTCTACGAATTCCACCTTAGATTTGGCAATTATCTGTGTTGCTGCAGAGTGAAGGACAATTTAACCCAGTTTCCCAGGGACAGCCAATTCACAGACTATTGTCCCAATTGATTCAATCGAGGGCAATTGCTGCAAATTTCGTCCTTCGTTCACTCTTCCCCTTCCCAATGTCAAGCGCCAGTATTCCATTCTTCTGTGATGTCACATGATGCACTGTGAATCGGTCTCAGCACAAAACGAATGCCTCCGTCAATGAGATATTTTATTATAATTTGATTTCGTTGCTAAATATCATAAATCACGCCTGGATCATGTCAAAACGTGGTCAGTATGGAGTCTTAAAGGCTCTCTTTTATATATAGGGACTGTGGATTTAGACTTTTAAGGCAGTCGCACACGGTACTTAACTTAGTGATGAATATTGAAGATCCATATCTGCTTGAAACTTTCATTTGAATTTTTACATCCTCTGTTCAGAAAGGCAGCAGGTCATGATTGATTGATTGATGGATATGATATATTTTACTTCGCGTTTCATGGGCCTCCCACATGGCGCAGTCTGCAGCCTCGTTAGTCTGCGAAATGCAGTCCAGGGTGTTCTATGTGTAAGTGAGATTGTCATTTGGGTGTCTTGATAAGGGGTCACCACTTACACCCCGCAGCAGATCATGAAGATAAACAAATGTTTCTTTTCTGTTTGACGCTTTGTTTGGACCACTCAAAAAAGAAATTTTTGTTCTAAATATATGCAACCACGCAGCACTGATTCACAATTACCACCAATGACCTCGAAATTACGATAAATATTCACTAGGTACACGTCAAAAAGCGACATAGTATAGCAGTGACTTGCCCAGGATTTTAGAAAGAGGGGTTACGTATACTGTTTTTAGTAGTCAGTCCTCATTTGACCACATTTTCCTGATTTTGACGTTTTTTAAAGAAATACTGAGCCCAACCTCCTTCTCACTTGGGCACGCCACTGTAGTACAGTAATTTTTGTTTTCACACATCAAACTCTATTGCTTAACAGAGTCTAATAGCTCGAAGTGCTTTAATTTCGTCCAGATTTAAAAAAAAAAGTTTTGGTCCTGTCAGGAAGTTGAAAATGAGAGTGAGATTTATCTTCGTTACCACCCCTACATACTTCAAAGTCATACTCAATATTTTTGTAACAATTGAAGCACTAATCACAGAATACCTGACCTCCTTTGTGAATGTGATAATGCACAATAGCAGACTAATGTTTGTAATTTCTCTTTCATTTCCAGATGGACCTGGACAAATTGAGTTCAATTGTGGAAGGAAAGGTGTGGCGAGAAGACGAGAACTTCAGGATTGAAACTATAGGGGCGGACCTCCTGCAGGAAGTTCTGCAGTTGCTGAAGGACAACTTCTACAGCGACGAAACATTAGCGAAGAGTCAAAGAACACCTGAAAATGCCAAAACGATGGCGGAGGACTTTGAAACCATGACAACAGCAATCCTCAAAGGTTTTCCTGGTCTTGGCGTCTTTGAGAAATCGAGCAACAAGCTGGTTGCAGCGAACATCATCACGATCTTCAACCGTTCAGGCCCCACGCAGGACAGTAACGCTCTGCTGGACATGTTGAAGCATGAAGAAATGAAGAGGACCGTACGCTTCTTGATCTATCTGGACGAGAAGTCCGACCTTTTCAACCGTTACGGCGTGGACACCATCCTGGAGTACTACATAGTGTCAGTGGACAGAAACTTCAGGAAGAAAGGACTTGCTTGTCAAGTCATGCAGTGCGGTCTGGATTTCGCAAAGGCTCTTGGGATTCGGCTAGTGTACGGCTGCTACTCCTCCCTGTACACAAGAAGAGCAGCGCAGAAGATAGGAAAAGAGGTGGTCACTGAAATAGACCTGAACACTTACAAGGTAGATGGGGAAGTTGTTTTCAAGAACACGGAACCCCATAATGTTACCTCCATCATGGCCATTTTGCTGCCACAGTGATGTTCATCTTGCTTCTTTCCTTTTAAATTCTTTCATGTAAAGTGATATGCATAGATACTGCGGCGGCGCCAAAATTAGCTATCTAGGGGCGCTGAGGGGGTGCGGAATAAAATTTAGGGGGGGTGCGATGTTGAAAATAAAGGAAACATTAAACATGCATGCATACTTTAGCGGGTTTAGCCACTACATCAAATACCAATCAACGTTTAGTAGGCTTCTATGAAAATATCTAATGACTTAATTCATTTTTGCTTGCTTGCATTGACCCAAGCACCCTTTAGTATATAATAATAGTGGTATCTCTTCAATACTCATATGCCCATGTGGTTTTCATAAGTCATAACGTAAATAAACACTGCAACACAGAAAATAACTTATTTGGTGATGACAAAACACGTTTGGTAACTGTAAACAAAAGAGTAGTAACCTTTAATAAAATTGTTAATTTTGAGCAAATTCTTTGTTAACTACAGTATAAGCACATTACTAAAGAGCATTTAATACTGGTAGAATAAATCATTTGTTTGTTGCCTGTTTAGACAAATGTTTTAGTCCTAGAAACTATTTTTGTTTATTTCAGACTTTTCTTCTGTGAATAGTTAAAATCTATTTTAGGCTAAAAATCGGTTTTGAGAAAGGGGTGCGGTAGAAATTAAGCAACCCCCTGGGGCCACCCCTGCATAGATAACACCATAAAAATTGTTCATCTCTTCATTTCATCACTTGTACTGCTGCTTCTGAAGATTATGATGAAGCTACCCACAATGTTGTTGCGGATTTATTTTCGAAATGTAGATCCTCCCTTACATTGCCTAGAGCGAAGTTACTTTGTATTATATTTGCATTCGACTGTATCTAACGTCTCACTTAGCGAGCACAAAATAGTCTTTCAAATTATACCATTCTTTCAATAAATTTAGCAATTACTCGTGCTGACAGATTACCTTACCACCTTACTGGCAAGCTGAACGTTTCGTACTGAACAATATAGTAATTCCACAGATTAATAATTCTCCTACAGCTCGGAATTGCTGCTACAATTATTTTTCGTCGTCTTCTTCTTCTAAGAGAACAAAACCCAACTAGACTAACCACCGATTGTGTTTAAGTTGCGTCCGATAAGTTGAACAGCACAAAGCTACCAGCCAATGGCAAGGCTTAAAACAGTTGTAGTAGCAATCACTACCTTCCCTTACATAGGTCAGCGCTCGAAGTGAAGGGGGGGGGGATATAGGCCCAACTGTCTCATTGTAACCATATTAAACCATAGGAGCATTCGTCAAGCTACCCAAGATTCGACCATATATTTACGTCCGCAGCTAACACTTTCCACATCAAGCGCTGATATAGGTCTAATACGTACTTGTACATTACAACCTGCAATATACCCGTGTACGTGCTGTTGTTCTTGTCTGGAGAGCACAAGACATGATAACGAATTACTTGCAAACAGTTAGTAGTACGTATTAAACAAATATTAAAATATGTTTAATGTATTTTCTCATTATATATTCTCGGTCATACTCATACATGCCACTTACAAGTGAATATAACTTCTTGTAAAAAGAAGCAAAATGTGGAACATCAAACTTATCTTTAATACCAAAGTTCCTCATAGGTGTCGATGGTTTTTTACACTATTAACAATTGTAATATAGTTTTACAAAGTACAGGTTACAGAAATAGTAACAATTTCTCCTGAATTTCGTGTAGTTTGTTGGAGTATGAGTAATATATCATGAAGACACAAAATTTCATACTGATGAAGTTAGATTCATAAAATCATTATTTCACTTAAAATTACCTAAAAATAAAACATAACATATATGTACACTCGAAATCGAATGAACCGCCCCCCCTTACGGTTATGCAACCCGGAATTTTATATCATCTAGTTTCGGCAGGAATAGCAGCTCGCGAGAAGCGTAGTGTTTCCAACTCTTGAATCTAGCCACAGATTCACGCGACCGGGTGGAGATCTTGCTTTCCTCTTGATTTGATTTTAACGGACAAGAAGTTTATTTTGAGAATGTATCTGGTAATAATAACAAGTGTTATTAACATTTATGCTTGAGTTTTTTATTATTCTTTTACCACTTCCGAACGAATATGTGAAGATTTTTTTTTTTTTTCATTTTGCAATAACGCTTTCGGCATTTTTCCTTCAGAGTTATTCTTCTTGTTTTTAAATTTTTGGCGACATCTGATGTGGAAAAAGTTCCACGAAGTTTGTTTTAAGTGTAAATGCATCTGGACATACAGTGTAGAGTGGGATTCGAACAACATATTCCGTCGCGAATCGAACCAGCCATGTTTTCTTTCCACGTTTATTAAAATTTGCTTCCTTCAGCCTACTTCCGATTGTCGTATATTTTAATTCGTATTCCCGTTTTTTTTTCATTTGCATTGTTCGAGCCATGATAACTTTCTCTCTTAATCTGGTTATTCGAATACTTTTATACTTAATTTTTTTTCCTTTTCTCGATTTTCCCTTCGCACTCATGACAGATTTCGGTATCGCGCTTTTCCATATTTTCAGTAATTTAATTCTTTGACTATTTTTAATTTGCCCTTAGTCCGAATCAAGAAAATATGTTAGGAAATGTTTCCCGTGTAAATCTTATTGTATGGTGGTGTAAAATTGATGCCAGCTTTTTCTTGCGATAAGGGTTTTGAAAGTGCAAGGGCCTCATTTATTAACCATGGTGGGAAAGGGGGGGGGGGGGCGGAGGAGTGCCAGAACCTTCCAGTCGGAGTATGCCTGAAACGAAAAGTATAGATCGACCACAACGAAAAAAATCCTTGGGACGAAAAGTACCCGCGCAGATGTCCCTTCTTCCCTTCAGCTCGGGCCATAAGGAAGCATGGTCCACTCTCCCCCGCCCCTCCTCGAGGGAGTACGGTGCACAGGAGTCCAGGGTCTGCGCAGGTTGTTTTGCTTGTGGTTCCACTCTTCCATCAGCAGGTGGGCTGCTGAGAAGGCTAGGCTATCTGCGAGTGAGGGGGAGGGGGTGACGAGCAACACTGTCACAGCGAGTCGCTGTAAATGATTTCATCGTCTGTGCTGGGTGAAACCGGTTCTTGGTGCTCCTACACTTTTCCGATACATTTCTGCCAGCCTTTCTAGGGAAGCGAGGTCATATGTTCCAGATTCGAACTCTGGTCAGGCATGAATGTATCACTGAGTTTGTCCCGTCACAATTTTATAAATTGATAATTCATCCGTATTATCGCGATTAACTCAAGAGGCAGAAGAGTGATGTAAAATAACCGAAATAGAAATTGATGCATTTGTGCCTGGTGCTAGTGTAACGACGAAGTTAACTCTTTATAAATGATGAAATAGGTAGCCCTTGCGCTCAAATACACTTATACCTTGGCACAAAAAAAAAATTCAACTTATCGTTGATCTCTTACTACATTTGGAATACAGCCAAGAGCGATGTAAAGCAATGGAATTACATTGTGAATGTTTCACATCCTATAGTCTTTCTTTTTCTCGTAGCGGGGGCGGGGGTTCATTCATTACAAATATCTAGGAAAGGATTTAGCAGCAATCCGTGATATACTTAAATATCATAACATGCTGCGTAGCCAGGGTTCTTGGTCCTAGCCTCTGATAATGAGTTTTTCTTTTTCGTTGTTTCTTCAATCTTCATCAATTTCCCTGAAGCATCATTCATCCTCTGTCGCCATTGGCTGGCTATATGTAAAAGTTGACATAAAATTAGTAAATTTTGAAAAGAAAACACAAGGATATGCTTTTCTCATAGCTCGCCAAACATGCACATTTCTGTATTTTATGCTTTCAGCGCTATCATTATTCTTGGCAGGCAATGGAATTGAAGCAACTCTCACAACTAACGTAAACTACATGTCACTCAGGCATGACAATTCTCGCGGACAAAGAGGATTTTTTTGTCACATGGTAGCGCAATAACTATCTTCTGGCCTCCTACATTTAAATCCGTACTTTTTATTCCAGTTGAGTGATTGACTCACAATTTTGCCATTGAAGGTTTGGGTTGTATTTGGGTTATACGTATTGTGTTTTTGGTGCGCTATGAAAAAGCAATCCCAAAGGTTCGCACTGAACAGAAAATTGTGTGCTTTTCCTCTCTCTCTCTCTCTCTCTCTCTCTCTTCCAACTTCGTCCCTCTCTCTCACCCCACGTCCCCACTATTTAGGTAAACTGTTGTTAGAAACATATTTTCCGAAAAATATCCACATTGAAAATAATATTCCCCAATTGTTTTGATAGGGCATTTCTATTGCTCCGAACGAATTATCTCCGTAAGAGGACTAGGGCCTCCCCTATGGCGCAATCGTAGAGTCGTCATCTTTAATCAAGGGGTCCCGGGTTCGATACCCGGTGGAGGAACATAGTGGTTCGGAACCCACTATAAACTGTAGGTCCAGCCCCAATTAGCCTTTCTGTGCACAAAGTGGACTTAAAAAACAACAATTCAATTCAATTCAATTGCATCATCTTATCAATATTTTTAAATCTGCATGCACCTGCTTAATTTAATAGATTATACATTTATATTCATTGCGGGCAGAAATGTGCGAGATAACAATGCATTTTTTTCAGGGAATGCATGAGTCAATAATAATGTATATTTTACGGTATATACTCTTTTATATTGCATTGATTCAATAGTATCCTTATTTCCTAAAGCAAGCGTGAGTTTCTTTGCACACACCACGCAGGCCCTGCTTGACGTAAATCTCAGATGCAGTAACTTCACGGTTGCCTTTTGCCACCACGCTTTGGCTTTAATTCGAGCCCCGGTGGGTGCTTCGTTCGAGATCCTGCAGCAGTTTTACTCGTATCTATGCCTTGAGCATGCCACTTGCAACGGAACCAATAAAATGAAACTTTCTGCACCGGAATGGGCGTGAAACTCTACATGCACCAATGATAAGGTGTTTTCAAGAAGCATCTGCCACGTGCAGCGTGTTCCTTCGGTCCGAATGTTCCTTTACGATATAATTTCATCATGTCTTACACTTCGGAATTTCCAAGAGAGAAGATAGTCCGTATGTTCTTGTGCGGCGGATCTGCACTACTGATACGACCCTTGGTGTGGACGATTCATGCGTCAGGCGTTGGATTCGGTGTTACGAGGAAGAAGGGGACCAAGGAATGAAGTCAAGACCCAACAAAGGCCGGCCGAGGAAGACAACCAGGGAAGAAGATGCAGGCATCATTGAGATGAGCGAAGGCAATCCCTTCATGGCTACAACGAAGATTCGCCAAGAGTTTAAACTGGAGTGCCATGCTGCAACAGTTCGGCACCGTCGAGCGGAAAAGAAAGAAGCAATGATGCATTTCCATCACGAAGCATGGATCAGTTTTGCTTTACAATATTTACCAGCTCCTCAAGAATTTTGGCATAACGTAATTTTGAGCGACGAGAAAGTATTTTCGTCTGACGAAAATGGTCAGGTTTATGTTTGGAGGCACGACAACACTCGCTACGGCCCCGAGAACATTTCTACCCATGCTAGGAGTGGCAGGATATACGTGGCGGTGTGGGGATGGATCAGTTCGTCTGGAGTAGGTGGATTGTTTGAAGTGTCCTCGAGAATGAATTCGCAGGAATACGTCACAGTGCTGGAAAACCACATGCTTCCCAGCGTGCGAGAGACACACCTTGAAGATGAGATTTCGCACGTGACTTTCGATCAAGACAACAGCAGCGTCCATACATCGAAAGCGAACACCACCTGGTTTAATCAGCACCCAGGAATTTCAAGAGTAGATTGGCCAGCGAAGTCTCCCAATCGAAAACATTTGGGCGTTGATGGTGAGAGTGGGAACCTAGACAGCTGAGAACAATGAAAGCTCTACTGGCTCACGTGTTTGATGTTTGGGAGAGTTTAAGGAGAAGACCAAACATCTGCTCGTGGAATCCTTGCCTCGTCGACTAGATGTAGTGCTTGAATCCAACGAGGGTGGACACAGTATTGAAACCCCGCACGGTTTAACCGATGTTCTTTGCTACATCCCAGAACAAAACTAATTACACACATCTCAATATGCAACTTATGTTTCCAATTCTTTCTTATTGATACCTTGGTGCTTATGGTTACTTTTTCACAAACCTGCACAATGGTTCTTTAATTTCCCGTCGCTCTTTCAGCCGGCGCGGGAACCACCTTTATGGCAGTGATCCTCTGTTGCCGCGTTTGCCTACGAAGGAACTCGTGGCCAAACAACGAATTAGGTCTACCGCTTGGGCAAGAAGCGGCAATTTTACAAAGCCCTTCTCCCCGAAGCAGCCAGCAGGGAAACAGGATTTTGTCGAAATAACTCTTCTGCTCTGTGAATGAACACAGGTTCTAACAGCGTTTCGACTTAATTGGACATTATCCATTGTTTTTCTTTTTGATTGACTATATATTCTATCTATATATTTGGAGACATATCAAGAGATCACCTCTTCTCTCATCTTCAGGCGAACAATTTTTGCTATGTCTGTAGTGTGATTGGAACTATGACAGTCCGTGATTTTTTCCAAATCCGGTCCGCTAAGCAACCAGTCTTAGATGCCCATTCGAAATCGACAGCTATAGAGCAAAATATGTTTGAAGTGAAGAGTCTTATTGAATGAAACATAGCTCGACTTACCCTCACATTTGAATTTTTTTAGATAACTTGCGTGCACTTCGTATAGAAGGCACCACGAGACTGAAAATGCACACTATTTGGCATGGCAAATAGACCTTATTCCAGCTTCGCTGAAAGTTCGATGTAGTTGTCAGTCATTAAGTTCAACGCTCTCTGCGCGTGTGTTGTGATGGGTTACCGTGTTCCAATTTTGTTTTAATTCCATTTCATGCTCAAAAAGGCTACCCGAAGTGGGACCTACAGTTGAAAGTTGGATCCGAACCACTAGGCAGTTGTGTCTCCACCAGGAATCGAACCTGGGACTCCGTGATTATAGGGGGTTAACGCGTTCATAGCTTTACAGTTTCGTGAATTCAAGGAAGCCAAGGTGAGAAAAAAATGTGAAGACATATCTTCTACACGGAGCTAACTGTGTGTATGTATGTAAAACTTTCTAGCACATCCATTTTCCTACCTTCATTTTATCATCATTACGTTGAATTTTGCACCAGTGATTTTTCACTACGTTCTAGGTCACGTCACTTTGAGTCGTAAAGTATTGTCTGTAATTCAGTTTTAGTATAGTTTGTAGCCTCTCATCCAAGAATTTTTAAGGTGGGAGAAGGAAGGGGGGGGGGGGCTCAACTTCTGGAAAAAATAGTGCGAGTTCAATTGAGAATACGAAAATAGAGCGGAATGATTATATTGCTACAATATCTTCAGAAAAGTAAAGCGTAAAATTGAATTCAGCCTCTGAGTGAGTCCATGATATTGTTTATGTTTGAAGGTAATATATTAAACATGACTATCAGCATAACCGAACGCATATAATGAGATTATTTATTAGTGTTACCAGGCTAAAGGTGTGGAGTGCGGCCTGTTGCCTCGTTCATTACGGAATTCCACATGTAAAAATTGATCAGCTCTTATAGCTAGTAACCATTATAGGCTTAGACCAAATTCTGGCGTTTATATTTAAATTCACTTCCTCAACAAATCCTTTCTCGATTGACTAGATTTTAAGCGGAGCGTCATTCAGTTGTTTGTGAGTGTTCTTTTTGCAGAAGCAACAGCAGCTCGCTCGCACCCACAGTGCCCCGCCCACTCGACGAGACACGAGGTCTGTGCAGTGCAGAACAATGACAGTGTTGCCTCTCTATTCGATCATTGTATTCTCTTTTGCCTGCCACTACACACACATTTCAGACAATTCTTCCCATACAACAAATGGAAAAGCAATCAGGCTACTGTTAAATGGCTCTTTTCTAGATTTTGTATTAACACTTTCCACGGCCAAGATATGTTAACTTGGTTCTGTTTCGTATTCCCACAATTTAGCTTCGTGCAGTAGGGCTTTATATTGCAAGCTAAAAAAAACAACGTAGGCAGGTATTTTAACATTTTAATTTTCATCCGTTTCATGATTGTGTGAAAGAATATGGTGGAAAAATACACTACTTGAGACAATATCACTAATAATAATTGGCCGCCGCTGTGCCCGAGCGTGGTAAGCCGTCGGCTTTTGATCTCGCTGCCGAAATTCCCGGGTTCGAGTCCCGGCCTGGGTATGATTGTTTATGAGTGTTCCTTCATGAATTTTATCATACACTAATTCTCATCGTTGCGACTAGCCAAAAGTAAAGTAAAAAAGAGAAAGATATTAGTAATAATAAAAATATGAATCTAGCTCCCCATGGTTTCTTTATGACTGTCCTTTTATCAATTTCATCGAGTCATCATTCATCCTCATTGTTGCGATTAGCCAATAAATGGTAGAGAAGCTGCGAAAAATAAGATGTAAAATAATAACAGAATTTTCTCCACAGAAGGAAAAATAAATGCTCCAGAAAACATGAAATACAGGAAATGAGTGTCCTGTAATGTGAGTCTGTAAATCAAATGTAACTCACGAATGAAGAAGTTTACGTGAAGGTTTCGTCTTCTACGAAGCAATACAGGCTTGGATGGCGCAGTGGTAGCGTCGTCGCCTTGTAATCAAGGGGTCCCGGTGGAGGCACAAAGTGGTTCGGATCCCCCTTTAAACTGTAGGTCCAGTCCCGATTAGTCATACTGTGCATTGTGGACTTAAAACACCAAATCAACAACCAACCAACCAATACGGGGTTGGAAACACTACGGTTATAGGTTTGGAAACACTGCTCCTCTCGGGAACTACTCTACCAGGCGAAACTAGATGATATAAAGTTCCAGGTTGCATAACCGTAAGGGGGGGCGTTTCATTCGATTCCCTGTGTACATGTATTGATAAAGATAAGATATTCATGATCATGCACCTTCTTGTCCGCATTTTATGAGTTTTCTATGTTGATTGATTAATTGATTTACTTTATTTTACTTCTCTTCTTGTGCCACTTTTGGATAATTTGCGAAGATGGGGATGAGCTATGATATGATGAAATTGATGAATGGACACTCATAAACATTCATGCCCAGGCCAGGATTCGAACCCGGAACCTCTGGTGTTGTAGCGCGATTTTTCTATGTGAATTTGCGTCTATTATGTTGGTTGAAACATAGAAAATTGATTTTAGGCTACAGAAAAATACGTATAACTTCACACCAATTTCGTCAAATTTGTTTTCTTATCCAACTTGATTCCACTTATTGATTGTTGTTAATGTTCACTTTCACCTTTTGTCATCTCGAATTTCATTTTGAGGAAGACAGTGAACGAACATGATGCTGTACAATTTGAGACCACGTGTCCTTGGACAACCTATGGGCAATTCTGTGAAGCAGGGACGGGTGGGCCAGGGTGGGCAAGCGCCCACCCAAAAATGTATCTGCCCACCCTATTGCCTACCTGAAAAAATCAAGACGTAAGTGTTTAGGAAAATATGAATGCTTTAATAAGAAAAGTATATTCTTGTCTTGAATCCGTGCACATTTTTCTTGTGAATATTGTCGAAACTTCCTAGGTAGAAAGTGTCACAAATTATCCTATAAGAAGTTTCGCTCATTCGCTGCTTTTGGATTGACATTAGTTTACTAAGAAAATGAAAATCGTTAGAAAATATGTTGATGAATAATACCTGTAAAATTTCTCTCTTATTTAAAACTTGAAACATGATCCAGTTAATTTAAAATTTGTGGCTAGAAGTAGTGTAATATCTGGCTATAGCCAAAGGGCACGTTTTCCGAGGTGGGGAGTACACAGAATGGAACAATTATCTTAAAACAACCAAACACGCAAATTGAAACACGTTACTTCCATTATGGTATGAAAAAGAACTTCGATCCATGACAAGGCTGTCTTATCCTAGCGTTTGGGTAATGGATGTTTAATTTCGATAGTATGATAATAATCAGAGGGTGCCAACTTCATATAAACGTTTTGGGGACAGAGGATAGATTGACAGCAATATTTTGTTTTACATATAATGTACATACGTCTTAAGGAATTTAGAGGGCAGAAAGTGCCTTGCTCCTCTAAAGTCGGCGCCCATGGCGATGAAACTTTTTCCAAGAATTTTAAAGCGCTATGAACAAGAGAAGAATTGCTACGTAACTACCATGATCAAATTTGATGAATCTTTTGGTCTAAATTACTTTCCTCAATATAGTGTGTAAAAGTATTTGTTTTCCCAAGCGCTATGTATATTTCTATTGAACCCTATCGAGAAATGTTTTTTTTCTAGTGGTCAGATGAAGATTTACTTCAGTAAGTGATCTCTTCCGTAATTGCATTGATTTTTCTATGCGAAAATTCCTTAATTTTTACCATTTTTCAGTGACTTCTTGAGTGAAAATTCTAGTTTTTTTCTGGGAAAGTTTAATGCAGAATGAACAAAAAATGTGCGTTCACTGTGAGTTTCAAAACTTTCACAAAAATACGAAAATCAAATGCAAAGATTCATGTGCACTTATCAATTTGGAAAACCCCCGTGAGCCAAGTAAATTGATCATTAATTAACCCTCATTCGTGACGTAGCAATCTTTTCAGTTAAAAACTTACAATATTAAAACGGCATATTAAAAATAATTCATTTGAATTAGGGATAACACAAAAATAAAAATAAAATAATCTTCACTGTTGTCGGTGTTTACATACCTTCTGTCGGCATCCTTAAATATATAATGTATCTTGTATCGAAAGAAGAAACAGGCTATTTCGTTTTGTGAAGGACGTTAATAGTGGCAAAGAAAGGAGGGAAGTTGAAAGTTGGGCAACTGTAAATGTCGAATTTTGGCATAACTTGCTTTCCGAATCTAAAAAGGCAAAATTATATTTGAGTTTTTCGAGGTTTTTTTACGTAATGGGGACTGGGCCTACAGTTTAAAGCGGAATCCGAACCTCTATGTGCCTCCACCGGGTATGCTACAAATTACATTTCAAATATTTCTCCTGCTAGGCGGCTTCCCTCCATGTAGCGCTAAGCCTTGCCCCTCTCCTAGGGGCGGCACTTGTTTCACAAATATAATTACTCTTGTAACCTAATAACTTTCGCTCCCTTTAGCACTGGTAAATAATTTCTTCCATACGTTTCATAATTATCGCATGAATTAAACAGAACAGTTATTTGCACGTTCACCTAATAAAGTAGTATGAAAATTCCTTCTTAACTTAAAGGGACAAGACAAAATATCCACTATACAAAGCGAAGTATACAGTGAGCAGTTGAAAGCATGAACAGAGAGATACAATGAAGAGAAGGGGGGACTTAAATGAGAGAGAAGTAGGACTGTCACAGGAAAGACAGAAGATATTATAGAGAGGAGAAAACCCTGAGCAGCAGCAGATCTTTGAGGTGTCAAGACATGCACATAGCCAGGGGGAGGGCTAAGGGGGATGAAGCTCCCCCCGAAATCCTAGACATATCTAATTTTAATAGCGTATAGTGGTAATTAATTTTACTTCCTTATCAGGATTAAACATCTCTTATAACAAGTTGAAATATACTGAGAAATTCATCTTCAAGGCTTCTCCCAACTTTTTCGACTTTAGATGGCGGCTGGTGATGGAGAATGAGCTCCCCACTCCTCCCGAAATAAAATCCTGGCTACGGGCCTGAGAGAGAGAGAGAGAGAGAGAGAGAGAGAGAGAGAGAGAGAGAGAGAGAGAGAGAGAGAGAGAGAGAGAGAGAAAGAAAGAGAGAGAGAGAGAGAGAGAAAGGGAATACAAGCAGAGGAGAAAAGTATGTAAAGGATATGCAAGAAAATGTACACCAGAAAAAATAAATGGGAAAAGAAATACAAACAAAATCCTGGGGGGCGGGAGGGGGGAGGGAGAGATTGCATGTTTGTGAAACTCATATGTATACTTTATATCTGCCCACCCTAATTTATCAATATATGGATCCTGCCCACCCTGTCAGAATTTTCTGGTGCCGCCCCTGCTGTGAAGTTCATGTAAACACTTTACTATACCGGAGACGGATTTCTTCAAATTTACAGGAGAAAGTACTTACGCAAATCATTTTCTGTAGCGTTGTTGATGTTCGGGAATGTAGTTTTGATCCATTTTAATGCGAATTCATGTGGTTTTCTACGAAAATATATTTCCGACGCGCTATTGCTGCTGCCGCCATTTGCTTTGTGCACGAGAGCACAATACGCTGCATATTGTCCGTATATGCTCAATTGAACGAAAGGAGTGCTAATGGAACCTAACCTAACAGGCCTAACCTAACTTAGTAGGCATACCTCGTCCCCGTGATGGTTCGTGGGGCTATCGTATGTAAGAAATAGACATTATTTTCGTTAGAAATCCATTATTTCACCTAAAGAAATGTTCTGAATAGTATGTTATCAATGTAAAAAATTGCAAAATAAATCATTGATAGGTGTCTCCGGTATAGTTAAGTAGTACCAAGTAAGGATAGTTCTTACAAATCACAACTATCAGTTTAAAGATATAAATAAAACTTTATTAGTGCGACTGTGTACAGTACATTAAGTATGTGCTGACAATCTTGAACAGTATACTTTGTACTCTGGATCATTTTACGTCTTACTTGGCAACTCTCTATGATACAAAACAACATGGCTGCAAAATAAATCTGAATATTTCAGGTTACATTACACACACACACAATCAACTTCAGACTAGAAGCGATATGATGTCGTGTGTTCAGAAACTTAGGCAGCTTGTTTATAAATGTAAACAATGATTCTTGTCATAAAATATTTTATGGTTTTCAAATACGCACTGTTCTCTTCCAGAAGGGAAAGACACGCTTTTAAAAAATAAATTTAACTCAAATGACATGAAAATGTATTTTCTCAGACAATTTGCTTACTGGTGTCTTTGCGACTGATTGTACGTGAAATTTCAGAAACAAGTTATGAAACTTTTTATGCAAAGTTTATGCTGGCAAACTATGCGAGGCCGCGCATAACGGTAGAGAACGGGAGAAAGCGAGTTGGCGGAGCAAAGCATTGCACGCTGCTTCAAAATGCTGATAGCTGCAGACGCGTTTTCCCCTCCATGCACTCACTTTCTCCTCTCACGCGTTCATTGGTCGAGCCCTCTCGAGCCACTATTTGCGCAGAGACTTGTTTTCTTTCGTTCGCTCCAGAGATTACGGGGACACTTACTGAATTGTGCAGGGGTGCAAAACCAGTATCTCCAGCACTGGCTTCAACTTCAAGAATATCACATCATCACTTCCAGCGCCATGAGACACGCCGACACATGCGGATCTACATCCTTGAACACCGCCTGACCGCCCTCTGTCGTGTAGTCTCTGTACCTCACCTCTGAGAGTGACGTCATCCCCAACCGCCTTGCTATCCTCTGCGAGTAGATCCCCGTGAAGACGCTTTTGCAAACGGACACCTTCGCCTCCCTCGCGAGGTCGACCATGGCGCTCATCAGTCTCTCGCCGATGCCCATCCCTCGACACTGGCGGTCGACGGACAGGGCGAGGATGTCGAGAACAGTGTCGACTCCGAAGTGCTCGAACAAGTCAACCTTGGACTCGACGTTTTCAAGAAATTCGACGATTTTCGCCGTTCCTGTACCCATGGTTGCATCGTTGTAAGTTTTCCTGCAAAATAATAATAATAATCATAATCATCATTGCTGTGATTGAACTGTAATATTATTAGTAAGAATGATATAATCAAGCTACGAAGAAGAAGAACAAATATGTGCAATAGTCTGTTTATTTTCTCGGGCACAATGTTGGACGAATGTTGAAAGATTATAATTAAACCTGGTTTTCAATTTTATAATTATGTGCAGAGTACAGAATGCACTTTATTTCGTCTATCCATATCTCACTTGTACATCGGCATTCCTACCTTTCGGACGTGTCAATAATAATAATGGTAATAATAATAATAATTTAATACACGGTGTCCATAAAAGAATATAACAATTATTCTCGGCCCCATGATGTGAAACGAGGATTGCTTCCATCACAAAACTAAGATTATCTCTCCAAGAAGAATATACACGTTCTCGATCTAGGTTACTGGGAGTGATGTGATCAGCACCACGCTACAGGGCTGGAGCACTATTGGCCAAAAGGCCGATATTTAAGCCTTTCCTTCTACTAATATTGCATAGTTAAAATATAGATAACACTGGGGAACAAAAAAAGATTTTATTTTGTGGCATAAAGTTTAATAACAGTTTCAGCACACAAAACAGCTGTGATTGACAATTGTATGATTGGTTCAGTTGAATTGACTCAAGTTTAAAAAATGAACACACCATGGAAAATGTAGGAGATAAAATTACTCCACGCTTTTCTCGGTAATATCAAAATTTGATAATGGGCTGAAATTCCTATTAAGAAACTTATTAATATATTTTTAAATTGTTGCTAGGCAATATATCTCCTATGTTTGTGGGATAGTCGTGCTAGAGAAAAGCATTGGACGATAAAAGTTTGGCCCCTAAGGGAAAATATTACAGTGGGAAAACCTAATATCATTCATGAACCGCTGATAGATAGGGACAAAATCATCCTTCCGCCACTGCATATTAAACTTGGGTTGATAAAACAGTTTGTCAAGGCCTTAGATACAAGTGTTGATTGTTTCAAATATATATGCCACACTTTTCCAGGACTAAGTATAGCAAAATTGAAGGCAGGAATCTTTGACGGATCACAAATTCGTACACTTATAAATTATGACAAATTTTACAACTTACATGTCTTACATCGAATCTGAGGCCTGGCTGAGCTTTGTGTCCGTCGCCAAAAACGTTTGGGGAAATCACAGAGCAGAAAACTACCGCGATATAGTTGGAAATATGTTGAAAAAGCTTTAGAAATTGGGAGCTAATATGAGTGTGAAGATACATTTTCTACATAGCCACATTGACAGATTCCCTGAGAACCTTGGTGATTTTAGTGAAGAACAGGGAGAAAGGTTCCATCAGGATATAAGGATAATGGAAAAAAGGTACCAGGGACGGTGGGATCGCCACGTGATGGCCGACTACTGTTGGAGCTTACAGAGGGATTGTCCTAAAAAGCAATACAGCAGGACATTGTATAGAAAACGTTTCACATAGTTTGTTACTTCATTGTGTACATATTTTCTTAATTATTATGATCATAGGCCTATATAAATTTATTTTTATCATAATTATTGTAATCACAAAAATAAATATTAAATTGTTGTTGGAATTTCATTTATATGTATGTCTTATGTTTCCACCATTTTGATTTAGTTGCATTTATTTCATAAATTAGAGCCAATTCAGGAAATATATTATTATATCATTATTCAGCAGCATGAAATCGCCCTAAATTAGCTCTCAAACACTGTGCCGCAATTTCACTGTTCCCTAGTAATAATTACAAAGACGGCAATAGAATAAAAATAAACATATGAAATTTGTAACTAATTTCTATAAGCGATTAAATATATACAACAATAAGAAATCAACCACATTACTGCTATAAAATAGATTTTTTTAATGGTAGCAGTGCGGTTACAACCAGTGAGAAAAATTTATCTTTGCTAGGTACAAATTTTTCATTTCTGATAAAAGTTTACGCAAGACTTCATAAACTATCATTATTTCCATTAACATACAGAATACATTAATTTATAAAAATACTAGAATCTACTCAAAGAATGAAAATAAATAGTAAATAACATCAAAATATATTAATGGTATCAAAATGTACGAAACTTTTCCTGACAACAAGGTAAACTTAAGCTGTGTAATTAGAATACATTTGAAAGGCACACGATGGAAAATTATTGATTGTTACTAAGCGAAATTAGATATGTTAATTATAGTACTTTTTTCGCGACAAAAAAGGGAGAAAGGCTTTCACTTTTTAAAAGAGCTTCAATCTAATACATGACTTGGTTGTCTTAAATTTCTAGCAACTTTGATATTTTTTATTAAAATTCTATTTTAACTCTTACCCTGGAATTGAGGTGGAAGAGATTTTCATGGTGGTATCGTTTGGATTCTGTGTGAATAGCGTGTTGAATTGTTTGTTTTTCTAGTTTGAGATCTAATTAATTGAAGTTTGATTTGAGAATAATAGTTCTAGAGTTACAAGATTAAATCTCTCTATACATTTTACATTTGATATGTGAAAGAGAAAAGCGAAATAAAAACGCTTGTGATTTCTCAAGATGGCTCAGGATGTGAAGATTAATGAAGAAAATGTAATGCAAGCAATCCAGAGTGAAATGAATGGGATTGTACCTGAACAGTTAGCGGAAATGGAAGTTAGTGATAAGACTTCTTTCAAAAGAGGTCGATCTAATGAAGAATGCACGGAACCTGAAGTGGAGAAAAACCCAAAAGATCCGAAAGTAAGTGCAAGTACAAAGGTTGGTGTTGCCAAATGTAGAAATGAGGAGGCATATGATATGTCTTTATATTATGAGAGACATCAAGGCCCATATATCGTGTTGGTGGACAGTACATTACCTGGATCACAGAGCTTGAATACGGTAAAATTAGGTTTAATTTGTGTAAGAAGAAGGTTGATGTTGAATTCGTTAAACAAAGTGGTTTGAATCAGGCAAAATTGACATTTCGCACAGCATATGATGCAAATAAATTTGCTAAAAATGAATTCATCAAGGAAAAATACCATTTAGAAGCCAGAATCCCTAAAGGTCTATTAGTGAGAGAAGGATTAATATATGGTGTGCCTACCGACATCCCAGTAGACGAGATAATCGAAGACATTAGAGCTGAAGTTCCAATAATAGATGTAATAAGGATGAAGAAAACTTTTTTCAATGAAGAGGGGGAAGTAAGGCAAGAACCTACTAAACTGATTAGTGTAACATTCCAATCTCAACAGTTACCAAAAGAAGTGAAGTTGTGGAGCCAAATATTTGAAGTGAAGCCAAAAGTAAGATCTGTGATTTTATGCAAGAAATGTTTCCATTTCTCACATCACAAACACAGTGTAAATCCTCTCCCGTGTGTTATAGGTGCGGTCAAGCGGAACATGGAATCTGCAATGCCAGTCCTAAATGTATTAATTGCAAGGGAAACCACTTATCTACCGATAAGTCTTGTGTAAGATGGGAGCAAGAGAGAGAAATACAAAGGCTGATTGCTTATAACAACATCTCCTATCAAGATGCAAGGAAACAAGTACTTTTTGGAATTGATTCACGAAATGAACAGCGAACATATGCGACCTCTGCTAAAGACTTTCCTAAATTGCTAGAGATAAGAAAGGAATTAATAAACAAGAACAGCCCTTGCACATCAGAAAGTCCTACTACAAACATATTTAATTCTGTTACAGATTGGGAAAATAGAAGAAATGACACATATCTGAGTAACCTCTGTTGGAAGAAAGTGCCACCAGAATCTGACCGGTCTTATGAAAGTTTTAAAAAACAACACGGGGAAAATTTTAGACTGCATTCTGCTTCACAATTGAGGAAAACAATTAAACCTGTTTTGATGAAGGACAAAAATAAACACAAGGATCCACCTATATGCCCGGGAATCAGTGCTGCCACAACCAGTGAGTATAATTTCCCTTTGCTAGGTACAAAATTTTCATTCTTGATAAAAAAATTACCCTTCATCTGAGAAAAATTGAAATCGTGAGCACAAAACTTCATAGACTCTGATACGCCATCTGGTATCTAGTGCTAACGCAAAACAGATACAACTATACCCATTACCAAAAAATACATATTGACTAACCTGCTGTCGTTTTCGGCTGATTCCTTGTGGATTATACGCAACGCGTTCAGTCCCACTATCCTGTCGCTCCTCTTTTCCACAGCTATTAGAGACACCCCATCCTCGAAGCAACTCGCCAGCACATTGGCAGCGTCCGCCATGTTTGATTCGTCGTCCGCCATCTTGAGCGAGCGAAAGAGCGGCTCGTCCCTTGCATAGCTCTGGTTAAAGTGCTCAACTGCCTCGTGCTGCCGCTCTGCGGGCAGATCTTGAACTACGATGTTTTCATCATCGTACCAGATACGC
Organism: Lepisma saccharinum; assembly: GCF_977018435.1. Taxonomy (NCBI): domain Eukaryota; kingdom Metazoa; phylum Arthropoda; class Insecta; order Zygentoma; family Lepismatidae; genus Lepisma; species Lepisma saccharinum. The sequence goes on from NC_139257.1 coordinate 16,677,964, forward strand.
GGAGTTGGTCCAGGTCGAATTCTCATAGCTGGTTCCTAGTGAAAAGTATTGAAGGAGAGAGTATGTCAGTAAAACTATACAAATTAGCCCACAAAATTCATAATTGGGTAACAGTTCCGTATGTCGGAGACACATTTTTTCATTTTTACAGAAGAAACTACTTACGGAAATGAGTTTCTCTAAAGTTTCCAACGATCGTGGAGGTATTTTCTTTCCACGATGAAAGAAATCTATTTGACCGGGAAATCATATATTTTTCAAGAGAAATATCTCACCGACGCACAAGTGCCATTGCTTTCGCTACGTGAACCGGATGGTGCATACGTTTGATGACGTAACCCCCTGTCAGTGTTTCCAACCTCTTTTTTTAAACTATGCTTGCCTAACCTTATCGGAAATGGTTCGTGGGGCTATCCGTGAATGGTTTGTGGGACTATCCGTCAGCTACCCGTGCATAATGCACAATTTGCACACGTGACGAACACGATAGTAGGTATTTTTCGGTGAAGAAGGTTGGAAACACTGCATACCCACAACGTTAGTCAAGTTGTGCCCGCCATATTCTGTGTTACGGAAGCGAAGAAAGAAATAAAAAAAAATACTCTCTATCTGAAAAATTCTGTCTGTTTTCGTGTAAAAAAGCATAATGGCACCTTGAACTATGTTCCGCAATACACAATTGGTAAGTACGAACCATGCGAAACACAAAATATCCGATTTTAATGTGTCTCCGATATACGGAACTGTTACCCATAATTGTTCAAAATAATACGTACAATAATTTATATATATATAAGAGACAAGAATAAAGATCTATTTTCTTACCGTAAAAAGAAGATATGCCAGGTAAGGGGAGTCAGTAAAACCGTACAATGCGAGTCAAAATAAAATGATCCAAACAAAGGTGCTTTCGTTAAGGTAAAAGTTGTTTAGTTGTCTCTATAAGTCCACTTGATGCTCAGACAGGCTAATTGGGAGGGGATAAGAACCAATATTCAATGTGCCTTAATAGGCGATCGACAGTGTTAGTAAAAGCGATACAAATAATGAAGTAACTGTAGATGGAATACGAACCAGCGCGATAGAAATAAGAGGAAGAATTAGAATGAGACAAGTTAAGAATAGTGATGGAAAGGCACTTGGGAGGGTTGTAATTAGGAAATCTATTCTAACCAACATTCGCATACTTTTTAAATAAACATCATATTGTGCTACAAACACGAACCTTGCTGGTCGGGAGGTCTAGATATTTGCGTAACATAGTGCGAAAATAGAGATCATGGGTTCGAATCTCGGATTTGTTCTTATTACTTCTTCTCATTGTCGCAATAAACAAAACGGTGTAAATATACCACGTACTCGTAAAATGGGAAAAGCAAAGAAATAAACGTATTTTGTCTGAAATCATGGTAAACCAGCAAAATGTTACAAGATCACACGAGGTGAAACTGAATACTTGAACGCGAGTCTGAAGGTCTCGATTAGAAATTGGGAACAAATAAAAATGATAATAATAATAGTGATAATAATTGACGTTGAGAATTTAAAACTTACAGCAAGAAAAGAAAATATCTGGTACCAACGAAACAGTTGGTATGGTCTACATACAGTGCTGAGATACAAATTACGTGAAACTTCGACCTGGGCAGTTGCGAGGGACCATCCCCTCTGTCGCCGTTCGCGGCTGGCTCAAAATGAACAAGAACGAAAGGACTCTAATGGAATAGACTAACATGCACTACAAACAACAATCGCCAAACTGTCATAGCACAAAATTGCCAATCTCTAGCTTAATCAGTTTCGAGATTGCTACGTCGAACCTTTAGAGGAATGTTCTTAGCGTAAGTGGTAAGATATTTTATTGATTTTCTCACAGTATGAATAATGCAGTCAAAGATACGAGAAGTGGGTCAAACTTTCACTCTAAATCAATAAGCTTTTGAACGATTCCAGTACAGTAGCAGATACACACAGGACCTCGCCCGAAAGGTTCTGAGTTCGGGTCCCATTCATGCATATTATATTTTTTCATCAACACGTGAATTGAATCCAGTGTGATGGTTTCCTGGTTTGAATCCCGGGTAAGATATGAATGTTTGTGTTGATCTGTCCTGAATGAAAAAAAAATAGAAAATTTGTCTCGAATTGATATGATGTTGAGGTGGGGAAAACTCCCGCTTTAGGAGTTTTCCTTTCAATAATGATAATAAAAAAAGTGTTAAGCACAGCGCTATGACGCAAGCGTCTTGGGTTCGAATCCCGGCCTAGGGTGTTTTATGTGAGTGTCCCTTCATTAATTTCATCATATCATCACTCGTCCTCATAAGCCAAAAGCATGGATGTCCGAGGATTGTTTTCAGAAAAAAGCAAGCAATGTAATTTTTTCTTTCGAGAAGGGAAAAACGAGGAATATTTTGCCCAATAACAGTGTTGCTTTGCCTAGTCAAACACTCCTTCAACATGAAGTTATGCAACGCCCTCATAATAATTCACATACATTACTGTGATTGAAATGAAATAATGTGTGAAATATATAATTTTGGGTTGACTTTAATTTTCAGGGGGTCCGTGGCCTCCCCTTCACCCCTTCCGGACATCCACGAGTAGCAGAAAAGCGACTCAACGTAATTCAATCATTAAATTTATTTACTCACAAACAATTGAAATATCTAAACCTGTGAATGATGCAATAACTTGGTTCTAACGCTAACATAAACATCACAGTAATGCCAAATATTGGCGTGCCCAGTGGGATTAGGTGAGAGCTGTAACCCTTCCTACTCTGAAGCAGATAAAAAATAACTTCAGATCTGTTAAACGATCCTCAAATATAGAGAATGCTAAGACATATCCCCTCTCGCTATGAAATTCCTGGTCACGCTTTAAATTTTAAAACACTGAAGATTAATAAACTTCTTTTCGTAAAGTAACTCAAGAAGATCGATATTATAGCATATCTGAAGCTTTTACCTTGTTTTGCGCAACGCATTTGAGAAAGAAAATACTGCCTGCAGCAGTGCTTGTTAACATATAAAAAGAAAAAGAAAAATGAATTAGTTTGTTTACCTGTGTATTATCTGTTGCCGGCGAGCTCGAATTTGGCTTCAAAATATCTCACTTCTCTCGATTGTCTGTTGTCCTACTAAACGCTGCCAACTTTTGTAACGTGAAGGTCTAGCAAGCGATCGTAGCGCCACGCGACAGCCTATTCCGAAACTATTCCTACCTTATTGAGGAAGAAAGCGGGATATTACTTACCAGATAGGGAAATAAGCTGTGCTTTTTCCTTGGCGTCAAGTTTGTAACGTTTGACGTTCCGGGTTCTGAAGGTAGTCTACTTGGAATTGCAATCAGCAATCTTGGAACGGATGATTATAGTCATAACAGTGCATCGATCCTATGACGTCAATCTGGTAAAATGGTTATAGAACGTTGGCTCTTCCTTGTAGCCAAGCCCCGCTCCTTCATGGTCAAGGCCAGCCATTTTCATTTCAGCTTTTTTGACAATGTTTATATTTATAAACCTCACATCAACCATACCAAGTGCATTTTCCTGTTTCAATGGTTTCAAGTTCGCCAACTTGAAACTCTTCGAATCATTTCACATTGATTAAGGTGATGGCTGTCAAAGGTGGGCCACATCTACAAATAAGAAATAATTTTTATATATTTTCATTATGTGATTCATACAAGGAAAGTTCCATTCATATGCATCATTTTATCACGAAATTTACCTGTTACATTTTGAAAGGGTTTTAGGTTTTTAACCCTTTTCCCCCCTTTGCAGGTAAATAAGAAATAACAAGTTACGTCAGCGTTTCATTAAAAAATTCAAGAACGGATGAAGTTTATCTGGCCTAAAATAACCCATTTTGCTTGTTTTAGGTTCATGTGCCTAAATCAAACCTCTTTTAAAGTCCGTGTATATATTTTAAGGTTTTACAGGATAATATATATCATACAGAAGTATTTGCTCTGTTTGGTGGCGATAAAATACAATGAACCATTTTAATTTTTTTTGGGTCCTGCTTCAGAATTTTTAGAGCCTAATTTAAGATTTCTAGAACGTATTTTAGGATTTTTAGAGCCTATTTTAGGATTTTTAGAACCTATTTTAGGATTTTTAGAACCTATTTTAGGATTTTTAGAGCCTATTTTAGTATTTTTAGAACCTATTTTAGGATTTTTAGAGCCTATTTTAGGATTTTTAGAGCCAATTTTAGTATTTTTAGAGCCTATTTTAGGATTTTTAGAACCTATTTTAGGATTTTTAGAGCCTATTTTAGGATTTTTAGAACCTACTTCAGGATTTTTAGAGCCTATTTTAGGATTGTTAGAGCCTATTTTAGAATTTTTAGAACCTATTTTAGGATTTTTAGAGCCTATTTTATAATTTTTAGAACCTATTTTAGAATTTTTAGAGCCTATTTTAGGTACCTAGAAGCACACTTTTTAGAACCTAAAAATCCGAGGTCTAGAATGTATGTAATGTCCCACCTGAGAACAGTTTGGTTCAGTGGCACAAACTTTTGAAAACTAGAGATTCGTTTTATAATTGTTTGCAATACTATATTTATGTACAAATAGGTCCAGAATTTTCGCTGAAATACCTTTATTACTCCTGGCCAGAAAATGCAGATTTTTATATTTAAAAACAGTTTCAGGTCATTTCTGATAGAAATTCATGCATTGTATAGTGGCTCTTTTTGCCTATTTTGAAGGTAACTGCTTTTTTACTGCCTATACCTGGGAAATGCCGAAAAATTTGTCGATGTTTTTCTACTTTAGTGCCTTATTTTATATATTTGCGCTTTTTTGTCTGCCTATTTTGAGAGTTTTAGTGCCTATCGTTCCTGGAATATGGGCGGGAGAAACAAACATAACGTAGGCTTGCCTGGCGTTTCACGATGGTGGCGGTGAGGATTCAAAGGGTGTAATTGGAGGGCGCGTTTCTACCAGCCTGAAAGTTTGCCGGTTGTTGAACGGCCTCCATTGATTTGCTTTATTTTACTTCGCCTTTTGTGCCACTTTTGGATAATTTGCGAAGATGGGGATGAGTGATGATATGATGAAATTGATGAATGGACACTCACAAACATCCATGCCCAGGCTGGGATTCGAAACCAGGACGCCTGGCGTCGTAGCGCGACATGATAACCACTTCTCCATGGAGGACGGCTTGAACGGTCTCGAGTCCAGACAGGAAGGTGAAGCAACTTTCACCTCAATCTGGCAACCTTTTGACGCTTGGCGGAACCGAATCTTTGAAGAAGACTCGGGACTCTGTCAGTTGGTAGATGTTTCCATTCCTCCTGCAAAAGGACTAACAGCTCATAGTGTTTGGGCGGTTTGTCCTGGATCGCAATTGGAGCGCTAACTCATCCCTCAGATGTTTGAATGGGGTTGAGATCAGGACGCTGAGGTGGCCAGTCGAGTTCATTCGCTCCGATGTCATCAAACCACTCGATTGTGGTCCTTGCTTTATGGACGGGCGCGTTGTCATGCTGGAAATGAAAAGGGCCACTTCCGAACTGTTATCACAAGGTGGTAAGAAGGACGGAGTGGTCTAATATTGGACGATAGGCATCGGTATTAACTAAGGGTTGAACGCACTAAAACCAAGGGTTGAACGCACTAAAACCAAGGGGCCAACGCCATACCACAAGAAACAGCCCCATATTATTTCACCTGCGCCGAATTTCACGGATGGGACAAAAAAAACAAAACAACAACAACCGGAAAATACACTGCGGTAAGAATCGCTCCCCGGGCATTCCCCACGTCCACACACATACATCAAATGGCCAGGATGTGTGGCGTGAATCGTCACTCCACAGGATGTCTTCCCATTGTTCTAGGGACCACTGGAGACGTTCTTTGCACCAGTGTAATCGACGTTCCGGATAGTAATCATTGATTTATGTGGTGCAGCTCTCTCGTGGAATCCAGTGCCACCACCTATGGCCGGATGGTACGGGTACTGGCGTCACTTCCCGATGCCATTCCAGAGTTTGTGGCCAACGTGTCCAATGACGACTGCCAGTTTGACTTCGAGGGACTCGCCAATCCCTATCGGCGAATTTTCTTTTGCTTCCCTGGTAGCGGTTGTGGTTTTCTCACACCATTTTAACTTTTTGTGAAGTGTGTGGAGGTAAACCACATATGTGTATTCCTTGCTTCAATAAAGTTCTCTTGTAGTGATCACAGTTTTCAAGTGTTGACTGAAAATTTTCAAAACTTTTCAAAACTTTTGTGAAAACATTTGCAATGCAGTAGTGTAACTCATTTCGTTTACAAAAATATGAATATTATGTACTGTATGTACTGTATTATTTTGCCATTGTATGAATACACATTTAAAATGTATGCTAAAGATTATCTCGTAAGTTGGTGCATATTATAAAAAATATAAAATAATACAAAAATATAAATAAAATATTTAAAAAATAAAATGAAACATATATTTCACATAATTGGTGAAAATAGCGTAAAGGCAACAAATGCAAATATTGTCCCCATTCTTATAGGGACGCCTCGCCATACAGTTACATAGTTGCAAATAGCCTCAGTGTTGATGCACCAATACCACTGTTTAATTATATATACAAATACCACAAATAAATTAAAAATAAATAAATATATTAAAATGCTGTATTTAAATAATGAGCGAAATCAGTTTATTTACCCATAAGACGTTCTAAGGAATATACATGCTTCATATCAACAATAATAATAAATATAAAAAAATGGCTTTGCTGCTTATAAGTTGCCAAAAATGCATGTGCCGTTGGATTCTAGGCCTTTCCAATATGAAATATGCTGCGCGAAGGAGCGTTGGCCTGCCAGAGTGATTCGAATTAGACGTTACAACGTCGGTCCCATGGGACACTCGCGGCCTCATAAGAAATCTTGATGTCGGGTCCATGGAACCGGCACGGCAGTTAACGTGTTAAACTACTGTAATTGTATCTATTTTGAGGAACATGATTACGTAATACAGGTTATTTCTGTCATGAAGTGGTAAATTAACGAATCTGAAAGTTTGATTCTTAAATACACGTAAGAAGCGCTTTTTCCAAATCTGCATATCTTCCATCTTGTTGACGGCTGCGTTTTCTTGATTTACTACCCAATTTTCAATGTACAAGTGATGTCTAAATCTGCAGCTATTTCTGCTTTAGTTTTATGTGGATTAGCATCCACTTGACATCTAAATGTTACTTTCAGGTCAAGCATGTAGCTTTCCTCTTTTCTGTTCTCCATGGCCGACCACTTGCAACTGAAAACGTTCACTGAAGGAGCCACTGTTCTGTTTTTATTATGGAACACTGCAAATGTCAGATATAAAATCTTTCTCCTCTGATTTCCTGCCGCGCACGCCTCTGCTTGCCTTCTCTGTGCCGGCCTCCCCGATGGCGCAGTGGTAGTGCCGTCGCCTTGTAATCAAGGGGTTCAGGGTTCGATTCCCGGTGGAGGCACACAGTGGTTCGGATCCCACTTTAAACTGTAGGTCCAGTCCCGATTAGCTTTACTGTGCATAAAGTGGACTTAAAACACCAACTCAATCAGTCAATCAATCTGTGCCACCTCCTTGCAGCATTCGTCTTTCTCGCAACTCGAGACCTACCGTTGCCATATCCGCTTATCCTCTTTCGTATTTGTGTTTTTGTAACGAGACAAATGTATACTTCTGTCGGAGCTTGGTTACGTACAAATCAACTGTATTCTATAAAATTATTTAGGACTCATAACAGCGAATTACGTATAAATGCAATGCATTACGTCGTGAAGACGTGACGAAATTTCACATTCTCCTCCAGTGCAAAGAAACAAGGGAGGCAAGACAAAGATATATCAGGGAAATAAATGAAGCTAACATTGAGAATATAATGACAACCGTTATTAGGAGGGAGAGACCGAGAGAGGGGAGGCGCAAATAAGGAATCTGGGAACTTTCCTACACTATGTCTGGGCCAGGAGCGTATGTTCTAGCCTAGCTACGCTATCTGCGAAGCCTGAAGTCTAGAGAATAAAGTACAGGAGGAAAATCGATCAGAAATTGTGAATAAAATTATTCATATCGTTAAGATGATGATGCTGATTCTGGAGTTGGTAACCTGATTTTTTATGAGTTGGCAACCTGATTTCTTATGAGTTGGCAACCTGATTTCCTATGAGTTGGCAAACCTGATTTTTTATGAGTTGGCAACCTGATTTCCTATGAGTTGGTAACCTGATTTCTTATGAGTTGGCAACCTGATTTCTTATGAGTTTGCAACCTGATTTCTTAGGAGTTGGTAAATTTATTTCTATGCATAGCCTATAGCCTGACAAGTTAAGTCCCGATATGCGCAGATCGCTGCGGAGCACTTCCAATTACGTCATCCTCCCCACCACTCTTCTACTCACTGGTCTGGCGTTGAGAGTACCAGTGGTGCAAACTCAGCAAAATTAAGCTAAAACAAACCATTTTCACTGTTTAGCGTGACGGTGCATACAGGCTCCTATTATATCAGTGGTTCATTTTATTTAATCCGGCCTTTGAAAATGCATGCGGTGCGCCGATCGTAAAGTGTAGTATTACGCACGTGCGTTAAGGTTTATAACGAAGAGAAACTACAGGGCGAATGACTTGATTTTCTGACATCGAGCAGTGGCCTTTTTTTTTTTAACCGAGTGGGGTGGTGGTTCGTTTGTTTATCGTACAACAATCACTAAGAGAAGGAAATTTGATAACACGCTTGCCTGTGTTCTTTTCTAAAGCATTGAAATGTTCATGATCTTTACTATTGGCTGCAAGATTCTTACTTTGAAAGAGATGGACTTATGGACGAGCGTGTAGATGAACTGAATTAGATTTGGTGAAGCCGATTCAGACACGGACACAGATTCATCGATAGACACAGACTCGGATGAGTGGGAGAGTGAAACTGAAGAAGGAGAACTGGAAAACATTTAGAAGATGAGCTCAGTTCTATCGTTTATATATTTTTCATTTTTCTATCGTTTTATTTCATACATTTCTTATGCTGGTAAGAAATATCCCTAATATAACTTAATTCCTTTAAGGTTTAAAGGGAAAATATCAAAATGTATTTAGAATTTAGCTTAATCAATAGGTAGCGTAGGTGACGGATACTAATTCATGCCTTTCACATTCAAATTTCGTTGAAAATTCTCAGACAATTCCGCTCCCTCCAGGTTGCAACACTGCGAACGAACGTCGCCGCAGACAATGGAGTGGGGAAATGTGATGTGAGGTGCGCAAACAATGGATTGCCGTGTCTTGTTTTTAAACTTGTCAAGTTATAGGACCAATTGACATTGTGAGATGCCCAGATCTTGGACCCAATATACGCCACTGGTCTGGGCAAAGAAGCGAAGGGGCTACTAAATAAATAAATAAATAAATAAATAATTCTGAGAATAATTTAGGAATCACTCAGGTAAGAGTTTAGTGAAATACTGTAGTGAAACAGTGCAAGTGTAGTGAAAAGTAATGGAAATAAAAGACGGTGTTCGTGAATTGTGAACTCCCAAGCAGTGTGAATGAGGAAGTAGACTGCGAGGAGGAAGGGTGTAGGAAAATTGCACTAATTCTATTTCTTTCTTGTATGGTATGCACAGCTGTAAAGGCTCATACTTGAAATAAATTATATTCTATTCTACTGTACAAATAAGGTATAATATTATATTTTGCAGGTACCTACAGTAATTTACGTACAAAACAGAAATGCGCAGAACTAAGTTACGTATAATGCAGTCTCAACTGAAATATATAGTGTGTATATTTATATATGTGTGTGTGGGGGGAGGAAACTCTTATTTTGTTAATGAAAACTATGATCCTTTCAATTTCAAAACCCCTAACGAAATTTCTTTGCCCTGGGTACACCATGTAGATGTTACGTAGAGCGAGCAGCTAATTTCGGTGCACATTAACAACTTCAAAAGCAATCGTACTCTGCTGGATGTAGTTGCTTCTTCGACCGCTAGATGGCAGAAAGCAAAAGAAACTGGTCTGTAATGAAGCCCCTCTTACGGAATGTCTTTGAACTAGCTCTGCCTTACAAGCGCAAATAAGTCACTTCCCTCAATTCTGTCTTGCTTACATCAAGATTCGGATCACGTTTAGAGCGTGCGAGTCGACGAGCACTCGATTCCAGAGATAGCCGCTCCCTCTAGGAGGCTGGCAGTGGCGCAGGAACGGGGGGTACAGGGGTACATTGTACCCCCCTAAATTTTTGAAGTGGGGTACTGTACCCCCTAAATCCGTAAATCGAGTTGTACCCCCTGTACCCCCCCCCCCCTTGGTAATTTGACAGCAGACGCAAGGTGCTACTGTAAAAATAACCTATTTTCAGTTCACCCAATAAAAAACTGTATATTGTTTATAACTTATAAACACAGAAATTCAAACCATTCTAAACTTATTCTACTATTGAGCGACCACAAGGAAAAAACCTTGGACGAAAAGTCCCCGCGCAGCTTTCCCTTCTTCCGTTAAGCTCGGGTCATAAGGAAACATGGTATACTTTTTCCCCTCCCCTTCTCGCGAGAGTATGGTGCACAGGAGTCGTGGGTGTGCGTAGGTTGTTTTCCTTGTGGTTCCACTATACATTGTGGTTGCTAATAGTTAGCTCATTGACCTAAGTTCTTGGAAACCTCTTTAAGGAGATGAAAATTATTTACAATGTGTGTGGAACGATGGAATTAGATTTGCTCTCAGAAAATCACGCTGCAGAAGAATGCTCCTTTGCGTAGGGGGGGGGTTACACTTTTCTAAAGAAATGGTCGCGTCGATTCGAAGATAAGATCCCATTTTCTTTTGAATATTTAAAATGGAATTTTCCAAAACGAAATACTTACACGAACGAGACGAGACACTACAGACCAACTTGGAGGGTACAATGTACTGCTGTTCCTCACCCATATTTTTCATAACTTTGTAAGGGGATGTTCGGAAAACTATAGTTAGACCTATATATTAAGAGATTTTGAAAATAGAGTCCCGATTAGCCTGTCTGAGCATGAAGTGAATCTAGAATAAGTTTTAATGACTTCCGAGTGGAAACACAAAACAAAAATTAACACAAACAAGAATGAGAAGGACCTCGCCACGCAGAAGACGAGATGAGGCTACGACAATTTTCGACTCATCGCATCGCGATATCATTCCTAGGTGAAATGAAATATTTCCTAGACATTTAAACAAGGTGCAATTTGCGATATTATCAGAGGGGGGAGAGATTAATTTTACCTATGTATTAGGTATACTTATAATTGGACATTAATTGCTTAAAATCTAATTTTGGTATCGAATGCAACACAAACACAACGCCATTTTAAGTTAAACCCTAAAGTCAATCTGTAAGAAAATTACATTAGTCAGATAAATGCACGAGATAAATGAAACTCACTGCAGGTTCTATTGGTAGATTTTGGATTGGATTCACAAGGTCTTTGAGTGAGATGAGAATGTTTGATTAATTTATTTGGTTTATTTTACTTCGCATTTCTGCCACTTTTGGCTAATCGCAAAGATGAGGATGGTCGATGATATCATGAAATTGATGAACACTCACATGCCCAACCTGGGACCTCTGGCGTCAAAGCGCGCTATGCCAGCCGGCGAGATGGGAATGTGTTTTGGATTTTCTTTTTCTTTATCTTTTCACATAAACGAGAAATTGACATGTCACCCTAAAACACACGCATGTATCTGCTTTTAATACTACTACATACGAAAGGAAACCTTGGGCGGTTCTTCATATTGTCCACCAAAGATTGAAACGAAAAAAAAACCAAAAACATTTTGAGGCGTATGCCTTTCCTTGCTTCCTCTGACATCTGAAGGATTTCGGTTTTGTATATGTAATTATAGTACTTTCAGTGCTTGAAGAGTGTCATTAGGTACAGCTAATTATATAACAAATAAATGCTTTGTCAAATGTTTCACAAATATTTCAAAGTTAGACTTCTTACGAGTTGATCGGGAACCATCTCAACTCAGTTTTTTTTCTTTTTTTAATACCACGCCCTACAGATGTCTGAGTAAATACCAAATACGTGGCCTCTAAAAGACATTGGATGTGGTACACATCTGCCATAAATTGTTTAAAGATATTTTTATGCGTAGCTATGGGAATTTAAAATTAGAATGAACTGAACTGAAGTGGAACTCTATAAGTATGATATATTCAATAATGTGGTTTCTATATCCAGTGGGTGGGAGATTCCTGGTTGGGGTGGCTCAAGATCCTCCTCACCCCCTTTAATCTCAACCTGCATTAAAATGAATAGATGTATCTTTGTTCGCAATTTTCACATTTCGAACTCCTGATTTTCCTTTCCGTTAAATTCAAATAAGGCCAGAACGAAGTCCAGAGCTTTATATGTTTCAGAATTGTTATCTGGTTTTAAAATCTGTTTAAAAAACATAAATTCTAAGAAAAACAAAGAAAAAATAGTTATGCAAATTTTGAATTAAATAACAGGACATTCGTGTGTGCTGTTCTAAAATAGAATATTTCCCATGCATTCACATTATACCTAAGTATCAAGGTCGTATTTAGGAGGGTGTCCGGACACTCCCCCGAAAGACTTAACAAGAAGTAAAAGTAAATAATCAAAATATAATTGTTTAGCATTTGTTATATAATCGATGGTTATTTCCGCTGAACTTATTGGAAGGCAAGGAAATTGGCTCATACGGCTTTGAAGGGTTCCAAAAGATTTATGCACACAACTAATGATAATATCCATAAAACATTAATCAGAAACTTTACTTTTCGTTAATTGGATCTAACTCCTTGTTTGTTATTCAATAAATATTCAATTATTTCTCTATTTGACATTAAATTCCTTTCAAATCTTGACTATCTTAACTACACGTAAGATAGATAATAAATATATGCTTTTATATCTCTATTCTTTTACTATCTTTTACCTATTCATGTAATAACAACAATACAATATTAATTAACTTACATATTATATTAATATTTTAATTTAATTAAATATAATTATTATAATTATTTATTATTATTATTGCATCACTTGGTTGGACTCCCGAAATGTATTTCTAGGTGCAGTAGTATGTGTGTTTATATATATGGGAGGCTGAATTTTGTACCCCCCAAAATGAAAAACGTTCCTGCGCCACTGGAGGCTGGTGACTAGCTGGTATTGAGTATTTTTGTCAACACTGCGTGAAAATAGAGTGATACATTCATGCACGCATTCATAAAATATGAAGGGGTGGGCGCAAGCCCGCATCCACGATTTTTAGCGCGGGAATAGGGGGCAGATGTATAGATGCTGAGAAAAAGTGAATATGCAAAAGTTTTTTGGAGTATTAGATGTGACCATGAATGTTATCGTAGTATTGCAGTTAGAGCTAGCTAGATATACAATTTTGGAGTTACAATATTGTTGTCAGCAGTGGCGGCCGGCGGCAAGTATGATGGAAACTGCCAACGTGATCAAGAAATCGAAAAAAAACCCTCCGCAATGCGCCCGCTCCCTCCTTGAGGTTGCCCCACTGGCCAAGATGTTTATCCTCGTTTGGTAACGTGGAAAACAGTGTGTGTTTAAGTAATAACACACTAATACGATTCATCTTCACTCACTAACAGGACACTTAACTAAAAACACAATTACAAGAGGAAGGGAAAACAAATCTTCTCACCTTCTCCTCCCCCATGCACACGTATTCCAACTGGATGTTGAAAATATTCTAGACATTTGATGTAAAAAGAAATTGTCGAAATGCCAAAGAAAACTCGCATCACCATAGTATTTTTTAGTTTTATATTTTTAAAAAGTCTGGATGGCCCTCTAGGTGCATCTATCTATTATCAAAATGTTCATTTAACTTTGGAAAAATACTAGGTTCGTTTCTCCAAAAGTTGGCAGAAAAGTAGATAGTACCTTTTTCAAGAATTACTTCCCCAACGTGTCTTACAAATCCGTCGTATTTAGCGACTTAACTCTGAAGATAGCAACTCTGTCAACACTGCGAAAGTTCCCTCGCTGTGCCAAAGCGAAAACGGGCACGGCTGGTGTCTTATGGGCTAACCCCATTGGCTAACACCACCCCCTGACACCTTCTTCCCGGCTCATGGTGGAAATGTTACTCGCTGAGACTTCTCACGTGTTTCAACTTGGTTAGGCCAGCTCTCGAGTGGCGCGGACCGCTGCCTCGCCGAGGGTACGAAATAGCTGGCGATGCAGTGAGGAGGTTGGGGCTGTTCATATCTAGTCTGTGGTTGGGGCGGTCGTCAGGTCAGCTTGACCGATTGCAAGATTCGAATCTCCTTGTCTGTAAACTATCAATGTATTAATTTAACAATACTTGGGCTATGTATGCATTTCTTCTGAGGGTAGTGCCATGGCAAGGCGGCTCTCCCCCTTGAGCCGCCCCTGGTTGTCAGTGACGTGCCCAGGATTTTCGAAAAAGGGGGGATACTTCTTTTGAGTAGTCAGTCCTCATTTTGCCAACCTTTTTCTTCTTTTGATATTCTTTTTTTAAGGAATACTGGGCCAGAGGGGTTATGACACCCCACCACCCACCCTTCTTTTGAGCACGTCGCTGATTATGGTCTAAAGGAGAATTCACACCGAAGAGATGTTACCCTGCCCCCGTGTCAGGGCAACAGTGTTTCTTTTCCTTATTGAAATATTTATTAATATGTTAATTAATTGGGTAATCAAGTGTATAAACATATATATGTGATTAGTGTAAATCAATTTATTATGCATTTTTAGGTTCATATTATTCCATGTATAAATACCATGTAGCTCTCTGTTCTTGGTTCGTGTTTCGAACGTTCAGAAGAAAGGCGGGCAGTTTAGCTGTTAAAGATTAAAAATTTTGAAAGAAGGGCCGTTGGCAACAGACGCCAACCAAACGTATATAAACTCCCAGATGAGAGTAGGGGAGGTGGGCTGTTGGAACTGAGACTTGGAAGGGAGAGGCTGTTTTTGCTTCGGTTAGCTAGGACCGGAGGACAGGTCTCCCGAAACGGATGCTGTAAGAGATTGGATTGCCGGGCAAGCTAGTGCCTTGGTGTCCAGTTTACAGGTAAAAGGGTAGTTGTACTGGATGTTATTTTGAAGTAATTACGGTGCGCCGGGCAGCCTAGTGCCTTGTCACCGTGGAGGTTGAGAAATGTACACGTCGGGCGGCCTAGCGCCTGTTAAGACGTTTCTTGGAGTAACGCGAGTCTACCTTGTGACAAGCGTACTCCCGATGTAATTCATGCAATGTAAAGCATCCAGGTACAAACAATAGAGATTTCCAACATCAAAAATTAGAGTTTTGGCCCGATAAATAATTAGAGAAATGAACGTTCGGAAACGACTTGTATATACTTTAAATTTTACGTTAATTAAACTATAGAAATTATCCAAAATTTCCGTTTTTAATTTCACAAAAGCTGGACAAGGTAATTTATCCCCCTGATCATAAAGGTTTCGCAAAAGGTTTTCCGTTGTCTCTTGTAGTTAATTATATAATTATGTTGACTTGTAGCAACCCACGTGCATTGTCGTACAAAGAAAGATACCCCTAGACAAATCTGAGCCGAGTACGAAGTGCACCGAACCTCGAGTGCGGAGGTAAAGTGTGGGGGGCAGGCGAGTAACATATTTATTTGTGGGCTCTGTCCGGGATTGAACTTATTTATTTGGGGTCTCTGTCCGCGATTGAACTTATTTTCTTTGAAGGCGTGTCGCAGGATATCGAACGAGATTTTTTGATTTGAAAGTTAAGGAGAGAAACGGACGAGGATCGAACCGATGATCTTGCGAAACAGAAAAGGGGAAGTTACAAGAATGTCGCAGAACTCGAGTAGGTCCAGCCCGACCGCGTCAGAACTTTCTGTTGTTGAGGAACAGAGGTGCGTTCCAAGAGTGACAATGGAGGAAATCCGTTTGCCGCTTCCGACATTTGAGGGAAATGTAGGGAAGGAAGATGCTTTTTCGTATCTGGATAGGATTCAAGATTACGCGAGAACGCTGAAAATTGCTGAAGATGATCTTCTGAAGCAGTTTATTCCTCTTTCGTTGCGAAATGAAGCGAGGGAGTGGTTTTTGTTCACGGAACCGTTCGGTGATTTTTCACAATTCAGGCATAAATTCTTGCAGACTTTTCACGGATTGGATTATCAGAGAGAAGCAGAGTTATTTTTGTCTCATTCAACTTGCTAACGAGGGATTGGCGGAATACGTTCGCAAAGTTGACAGGCATTTTAGTAGGATAAAGAATTCGGCTTCTGCACAGGAGAGAATTGACTTTGTGAAATCGCACTGCAATCCGATATTTAGGGATTATTTGTACAACAAGACATTCACTTCTATGAGAGAAATGTGCGAGTACGCCCTCGAACTACAAACGGAGTTTTTGGAAAGGCAGAGATTCAAATCTTTCGTTTCGGAAGACGAAATTTACAGCTGGTCGTTGAGAAAGTCATTTAACCAGGAATGCGAAGAGGAGGGGGAAAGAAAGAAATCTGATATTTTCTTGGACCCTGTGAGCATTGGTTTTGACCGCCCGAAAGTCGAGCGCTTGAGGGCTGAACATGTGGTTTCACACCCTCCACCCTCGCGGCTTGCGGTGAGGGATGAAAACAAACAGAACCGCTTTTCGAAGGAAAATTGCCAGAGAAATAAATTATGCTACGCTTGTGGACAGAAAGGTTGCAGAGCTTCAAATCACCGTAGGGAAAACAAGATTAATGAACGTGGGAAGGAAATAACAAAAAACTCGTAGAGTCGCCACGAATTTGTCAAGTTCGTGGCGTGGAAACTGCAAATTTTACGCGGAAGGAAAATTTTTCACCTCACAATGTAAATGTAAAAGATGTAAGGGAACCTATCGTTTTATGCAACGTAGCTAATGTAGAAGTACACGCATGTATTGATACGGCGTCGTCCAATAACTTTGTGTCTTTGGAGGTTTTCGAGAAAATGAAGGCAAATGGAGTGAAATTGAAGGGTTGCAGAACTAAAGTAATACTTGCTGAAGGAAATGTGGAATCTTTGGGGAGCGCTTACGTGAATATTAAGTTTCACGGACACAAGGCTCGGGATCAGATATTTGTGTTATCTAATGCTAATCATGAAATGTTAATGGGAAGGACATTGATGGCTAAGCTGAGACTTATACCCATGATTCATCGTAACGGGTGGGCAATTGAGCCTGATCTTTCGAAAATCGTGCCTTTTGATTCGCCGCCGACACGTGACAGCGTTGATGCTGTTGGTTCAAGGGGACTGGGTTCGACCACGGATGGAGTCGAAGGGGTCCGAGAGAACGTTTCTGCTTGCGGAGCGGAGACACGTAGCAGCCACATCAAAGAGGTGGGGGTTGACGAAGAGAGAAGGATTGCCATGCTGATGGAGGGTACCGATATCTCAGAGGAAAACAAGCCGAAATTGATTGCCATACTGAGAAGGCATATTGATGTTTTTCAAGATAAACCGGGATTAGCAAAGGATTACGAGGTTCGTTTGGATGTGAATAACGAGAAGCCGTTCCGAGCGAAACCTAGGCCACTTTCTGAGCAAAAGAGGAAATTAATGAATCAGGCGATTGAGCAGATGCTTGAAGACGGGATCATTGAAAGGGGTGATACAGATTACCTTTCACCGCCTATCCTTCATGTGAAGAGAGATAACACATGTAAAGTGATCATCGACAGCAAAGGCTTGAATAAGAGATTACAGGCTAGACGTAGAGAAATACCTGATATTAGGTCGACAATATGTAAGCTTTCTGGGGGAACTATATTTACAGTTCTGGATATTCCGTTTGCATTTGCAAATATGCAGATTTCTGAAGATACAAGAAAATATGCAGGTTTCTTGACAGAAATGGGAACGTTTAGATACAAAAGGTTATTTTATGGCTGTCGTAGTGGACCTTTTCACCTTGCGGAACTGATGCAGAAGACGCTAGGAGAGCATTATCAAACTGATGCAATATGTTATTATGATGACGTAGTGATTGCTAACGCTACCGAGGAAGAACAACTGAGAGTGTTGGATTCTGTCCTGGGAAAGATGAAAGACAAAGGACTGACGATTAGCTATCGAAAGTCGCGTCTCTTCAGAAAGAAAATCGATTTTCTTGGGTTTACAGTTTCAGAAAATACTATATCTTGTGCGGAAAGTAAGAGGAAACAGGCAGAGCAATTGCAGCGCCCGAGAAATATCAAGCAGGTTAGGAGACTAGTAGGTTTCTTAAATTTTCTGTCGGATTTCATAAAGGACCAAGCAAATATATCCAAACCGATCACGGACTTGTTACAAGGAAATAGGACATTTTCTTGGGGAAAAGAACAAGAAGAGAGTTTGCAGAAGTTGAAGGATGCAATTGTAAATAGCCCTGATCTCAAGATTCCTGACGTTTCGAAACCGTTTCACTTGTTTGTAGCAGGGTTGGCATGTTTAAAACAAAAGTGTTTAAAACACTTTGTTTTAAACGTTTAAAACACACGGCTTTGTTTTTTTTACAAATGTTTTAAACGTTTAAAACAATGTGTTTTAAACATGTTTTTTTTAGAAGTGTTTAAAACACATTTTGGTACTTGATATTTTATAGTCTGTGATATTTTTTTTGTTTGGCAACTCTGTCTTTTCATTGAATCAGTGTCAATTAATCCGTGCTTACGGGTATCACTTATCGCACAACACTTGAGCAACCTTATGTTCTGACATCACGGGAGGGAGCTTTTTAATTTTGGCCGAGTCTGCTGCCACGCGCGTGTCAGCAGTAAGAATAAGCGTCATATTTACTCCTGCCACGTAATTCGTCTGCTAAGAGGATGTTACAAATCTTAACAACAGCTGAAGACGATAAAATTGCAAGTATATGACTAGTGGGAATCAATGTACAGGTAATTTAGAACCTTTTTCTTAGCATTAAAATAATATAACTTAATGAGTCTAACAGAACCTAACCTAACTACGAGAACATTTAGGTTTATTATTAGAAGAATGCTAAGGGGCCTAATTTTAAAACATTTTTGTGTAATTAATCGCTAAAACTTCACAGTATGTGTTACGGACGTAATTGCATACATAGCATGATGAAATCACGATAAAACAGTCTGCTGCCACGCGCATGTCTCTTTTGGGTTACAGCAGAAAAAGAACGTGGCAGCAGACACTACCTTTAATTTTAGCTAAATGCCTACGTTGTTATGTTATGCAGGCTAGCTATGTATGCACAACGTAGCAACACTGTTGTGCGACAAGAAGGGCCCGTGCTTTACTGTAGAAATCGAAACTTCTCAGTTCTTTGTTTCGTACCGTCCTGTAAGTTTGAGACTGGTGGAAGTATCTGAATACACAATGCGTGATTTTGATCATGACGTGAATTTTTTTTTCTCTTGCGATATGATTCATTGGTTTGTATAACTGAATGAAGCGCAGACGCTTACTTTTGGTAACACAATTTTGTACTTTGGATAGATAAATTGATCTGGAGAATCTATTATGACACTGCTGGTTGTTTTCTCATATATAAACTGTTCAGGCAGCAGGAAATATTTCACCCTTATTTTTCCACGACGAAGATAGTAATTCTATAATATTTAGTTTCTTGAAATTTAGATGAATATGAATCCTAACCTACTTCAGCAGTGGCGGAAAAAGGGGGCTGTTACCCCCTACTTTTGTCCCTGCAGTAGAATTGTGCGGGATCCCGAAAAGTCGGTACCGGGATCGGGGGGGGGGGGGGGGAATCCCGTCCAATCCCGACTTTTCGGGGTCCCAAGCAGTAGGGAAATACAGAATGATAATTTTAAAAAGTCGTCAATTCTCGACATTTTCTTCTGTAAATGTATGTCTGGAACGTATCGGAAATTGTTAGTTTTTGTACCAGAAGTGCAAAAACAAACACTTAAGATGAAAATTACGTGTAGAATTCGAGATTTTAAGAGCTTGGGGAAATTTCGAACATATACCGTCCCTAAAATTTCCCGACTTTGTCGTGAAATTGAGAATTTTTCCCGTCTCGAATTTCGGGACTTAAAGAATTTCCCGTCCCGACCCAAAAAAATTCTGTCCCGCACACCCCTTCCCTGAAGTATGGTAAACATTGGGTGCGTTCCGAAAGTCTTAACGAAACGAACGCATTCAACGAAAATAACTGGGCTCGTGAATCTGGTGAAACCAGTTATTTTATGGACTTATGGGACACTCTAGGCGAAAGCGCAGGCGCAGCGTTTTGTTTAGAGAAAGTTTCCGCATGGCGTCAGCGGAAGGAATGTCCTTATGGCAAAAATAAACTCTATTATGGCCACTGTTACTCATTTTAATCACATTCTAAGAACGGTCAAGCCATACTTATCTTGTGCATGTTGCTTCATATCGCTATCTGTTAAAATTATAATACATTTTCCGAACTAGTGCAGTTTGAATCCATCAGCACGCGCTTTGTCTACAAGGAGCAGACGATTTTCACGGAACAAACCAGCATTCTGGCCCGTGCGTTTGGTGAATCTCGTTCTTGCACGAAACGCACGGAATGCGACTTTTGGGACAGCATAATGAAACTCACGAAACGCACGGAAGCACTTATGGAACGGCCAGTTACCATAACTCGTTTAACGCGTTAAACTCGTGCGACTTTCGGAACGGGCCCTATATCTCCAAAGGGATATAAACTGTTCTTGAAGCCACTGTACTTCAGTAATATAGTTTCATAAAAATGAGTATTTTTTCTAGGGGGTGTGCGAGACAGAATTTTTTGGTCGTGACGGGAATTTTTTTTAAATCCCGACATTCGGGACGGGAAATAATCGCCATTTCCCGACAAAGTCGGGAAATTTTCGGGACGGGAAGTAATCGCCATTTCCCGACAAAGTCGGGAAATTTTCGGGACGGGAAATACTGGAAATTTCCCGAAGCTCTGAAAATCTCGAATTCTACACGTAACCTTCATCTTAAGTGCTTGTTTTTGCACTTCTGGTACAAAAAACAACTGCTCGGGAACCCGAAAAATCGGAATTTTTTTTTCCAGATCCCGGTCCCGACTCTTCGGGATCCCGCTCACCCCTATTTTTTTCTTTAACGACTTTAACTATAATTTACTGGGAAAAGGTTGACTTTCTTTTGTTTAAAACACATGTTTAAAACATGTTTTTTTAACTCATGTTTAAAACTATGTTTAAAACAAAAAAAACATGTTTTAAACAAAAAAAACAGTTTGTTTTGTTCTTTTTAAAAAAAACACAAATCTTGCCAACCCTGGTTTGTAGACTGCTCTGACATAGCGCTTGGCTATATCGTCGCTCAGGAGGACGACAAAACGAAAAAATTGCAGACTGTTGCATTTGGGAGTAAGAAGCTGTCTGAAACTCAGCGTTCTTATTCTGTCACAGCGAAAGAGTTATTTGCGTTGACCATGGGTCTGGAGAAATTTGAATATTACTTTCTGCAAGCACCGGAAGTGATAGCTTACACTGACCATTCTGCGCTCGTGGATATCTTGAAATCTTCTCACATTCCGAGCCACATAAACAGAATGATAAACAGGGTGACCAGGTTTCCAGTTACCGTAAAATACATTGCCGGTAGAAATAACACAGCGGTTGACTACTTGTCGAGGATCGAAGCGGGATTCTCTGAGAGGGAGAATTACATTGGATCTTCGGATGCAGAAGAGAATTATCCGATAGAGGACATCAAGCCTGATGGATACTTCAGATTAGAGACGCCTGATGGGACGATAATGGAACACCATGAGATTCCTAAAGTCGAAGGCAAAGTGTGTCAGAAATTCGACCGGAAACAGAAAAGGAAAACGGAAGCGATGTTTACAGATGCAGCTGGCAACACTGTAAATGGAAGACAGACGGACGGACAGAAAGAAACTTCGCCGCCCGTAGATCTTAACGATAAAGAAATGTGGAAAGGAGAACAACAGAGTGATCCTTATTTATCGAAATTAATTGGATGTTTAAATGGGGAAGAAATTGAAATAAAGGATTCTCGAGAGAAGAGAAAATTTGACTTTTATCTGCAACATTCCTGTCTCGACGATGATGGACTGCTTTACCGTTTCGTTGACGAAAACACTGGACTTTATCCACCGTTTAGCTCCAGATTGAAGCTGTGGGTACCAGAGAAGTTAAAGAGTGAAGTACTAAAATCTTCCCATGATGATTTATTATCTGCGCACTTAGGACATGGAAAGACATTGTTTAAGGTCCTAGAGAATTATACTTGGGACGGAGTAGTCAAAGATGTCAGTAACTATTGCAAAAGTTGTATCACTTGTCTTCAGTATAATCCTGACAACAGCAGAAAGATGGGATTTATGAACTCGAGGAAATCTACTGCGCCTGGATACAAAGTGTTTCTGGACATTTTTGGACCACTGCCTACAAGTACGTTTAGTCATTCAAGATGAGTTCTCAAGGCACATTAGTTTGACACCGCTTAGAACTACAACGGCGAGGACGATCTCGCAAGCATTCTTGAAGTACTGTTTTCAATCAGGATTCCCGAAGTACGTTGTCAGTGACAACCAGAGTGTATTTCGAAGCAAACTGTATTCACAAACGTTACGTTCTGTGAATTGCAAGCCTGTCTATATTACGCCATATAGACCGAAGGGAAATAAATCAGAAGCAGCGATTAAGATAATCAAGCAAGCACTTGGGAAGTTTTGCAGAGAACACTCGTCGTGGGCTGAAAACTTGGACGCGATAAGTTTTGCCATCAATAATGCAACGAATTCGATGACTGGATTGAAGCCGTCATTCTTGTTCTTTGGACGTGATTTGTACACACCGCATGACACTCGCAAAATGGAGCTTCAGAGGGAAGATGGAACCGGGGAAGACGTCACGGCGGAGAGACAGATGGATTACGTCGTACAGTTAAAGGAAAGAATGGGCGCGGCTTTCGAATTTGCAAGAGAAAAAGAAGAAAAGACGAGGCAAAAGGCGTCTAAGGCCTACAATAAGGGCAGAAGAAGGGTTAATCTTCGTGTCGGAGATCGAGTACTGCTTCAAGAGCATAGAATTTCGTCTGCTTTTAACAAGCAAACTGCGTGCTTTTTCCCGAAATTCAAAGGGATCTACAGAATTCTGAATTTCACTACTCCAAATAATGTTGTTTTGGAAAAGGAGGGTGAGGGGAAGAGAGTTCTGGCTAACATTGACCAGCTGAAGGTCATTCCGAGAAGAAATTTGAGAAGTGTGAGGGAAAGCACTCGTCCCTAAATTCTACCCTGAGAATCCATCTCAAGGGGAGGGGGTAGAAGGGCTGTGAAAAATGATGAAAAAGAAGCCGAAAAGTCGACTTCTAGTTTGTACAGTGGTAATTAAGTTCCTGATTTATTGTCGCTACACATTAGAGTCCTGGTAAATTTCTTTCATCTGAATATACGATTTAAATTACGAACTGTTGGATTTTATGTTATGTAAACCTTTTTCCGATAAAAGCAGATGAATATTCTGCACACGAGGACATGAGATTATCATCGCTAAGAGAATGCTGAAGGATGGCAGTTCGATGCCCGGAAAAGGAAGGGAAAGTTTTCTTATAGATGAAAAAATGAGAAAGCTATTTTAAAGTCGGGTCGTGTGATCGAACGATAGAACCTTGAAAGCATTTGAAGCTGAAATTCGACAGGAGTCGAACCGAGTACCGCAAAAGTCCCAGACGCAAGGACCAGGGGACTGAGGAGCCGGGGATCTTCGAATGGACCGAGGAGGAGGCTGAGTCGACCCTAGAGCGGGAGCCGGGCATGTTCTTTGGAAGATGGAGGAGCTGAATCCGTCTGCACCTGGGAGCAGTCCAGATGACCAGATGACCGAGATGTCCAGGAGATTCCAGGATTCTCGGAGGAAGAAACCGTGTGGAAATAGGACATTTAGTGCAGTGAAATCGAGACTCTTCTTTTTCAGAGAGACGTTTTGACGTGTAGTGAAAATAACGTTATCAGTGAACTTTTTCTTTTTCAGTTACAGTGCTTAACTTTTCTAAGTGACTTTAAGACAATTCACACAGTCTGAAATTTAAATTTCAGATTGAATTGTAACGCTGGGGAGGGGGAATCTGTTACCCTGCCCCCGTGTCAGGGCAACAGTGTTTCTTTTCCTTATTGAAATATTTATTAATATGTTAATTAATTGGGTAATCAAGTGTATAAACATATATATGTGATTAGTGTAAATCAATTTATTATGCATTTTTAGGTTCATATTATTCCATGTATAAATACCATGTAGCTCTCTGTTCTTGGTTCGTGTTTCGAACGTTCAGAAGAAAGGCGGGCAGTTTAGCTGTTAAAGATTAAAAATTTTGAAAGAAGGGCCGTTGGCAACAGACGCCAACCAAACGTATATAAACTCCCAGATGAGAGTAGGGGAGGTGGGCTGTTGGAACTGAGACTTGGAAGGGAGAGGCTGTTTTTGCTTCGGTTAGCTAGGACCGGAGGACAGGTCTCCCGAAACGGATGCTGTAAGAGATTGGATTGCCGGGCAAGCTAGTGCCTTGGTGTCCAGTTTACAGGTAAAAGGGTAGTTGTACTGGATGTTATTTTGAAGTAATTACGGTGCGCCGGGCAGCCTAGTGCCTTGTCACCGTGGAGGTTGAGAAATGTACACGTCGGGCGGCCTAGCGCCTGTTAAGACGTTTCTTGGAGTAACGCGAGTCTACCTTGTGACAAGCGTACTCCCGATGTAATTCATGCAATGTAAAGCATCCAGGTACAAACAATAGAGATTTCCAACATCAAAAATTAGAGTTTTGGCCCGATAAATAATTAGAGAAATGAACGTTCGGAAACGACTTGTATATACTTTAAATTTTACGTTAATTAAACTATAGAAATTATCCAAAATTTCCGTTTTTAATTTCACAAAAGCTGGACAAGGTAATTTATCCCCCTGATCATAAAGGTTTCGCAAAAGGTTTTCCGTTGTCTCTTGTAGTTAATTATATAATTATGTTGACTTGTAGCAACCCACGTGCATTGTCGTACAAAGAAAGATACCCCTAGACAAATCTGAGCCGAGTACGAAGTGCACCGAACCTCGAGTGCGGAGGTAAAGTGTGGGGGGCAGGCGAGTAACAGAGACACGCGACACGTGTCTCTTGGAAGCGAACCCCCAGTAATCAATGGAACCTTTCGACCCGAAGAGACACGGCAAGATGCTCATAAGGAAAACCACTCAAAGGAAGGGTGCAATGAAGCATGAAAGAAAAATAATGTGAAATTAATGAAAGTGCTACTCAGATGATGTCGCACATGTTGTGACTAGCACTTTTCAGAAATGTCTACAGCAGTTTTCTTAATAATAACTTTGTGTGTGACCGAAGAGGTGTTAATGTGAACCAGATTTAATATTATTTAACAAATGTGGCCTGGATTCCTTTGTTACGAAGTTATCAGGAGGGCAAAAGGGTTCAACACAATTCTTAATTATTTTTTGAATGAAAATAATTTGTTGTAATTAATAATGGTCTGCCAAGCTAGAAACATCTTCAGGATAAGTTCATGTAACTACTGTAATTTAAATTCCTCGAAACAAAAATATAAGCAGTACTGAAAACTTTCATTTTGTATTATTTGCTTCATTTTTATTCCAATAGATGAAGATTAAGTACAGGGAAATTGCTGGGCTCGAAAGAAAATTATATTAGCGTGAATTATGAGCGTCGGGAAGGAAAGTCGTACCGGTGTTTGGACAGCCAAGGAAATTGACGTACATCACTTCGTTACAAAAAAAAAGAAGTCATTGTTAATAAGAAAAATAAACAACTGAATGACCTATGTAAAAACTGCATTACTTTGTAAAAATAGTGTAAAATACAGTCACAAGGTTATGTTTTCACATTCTACTATTTAATTCAAGGAATAAATGGTTTCACAGTTACAAAATTTCAAAAATTAGAGTTTTATGTGAGAGTTCACAGAACAAACTTTAGGACTAAAATTTCGCTTAACTTTTGTTTGTAAAATGTAGTAACAAACTAGAATAACAATGCATTTCAATTTTAGTTCACCAACTACAGGAAACGTGAAAACAAATTATGAAAAACAGTTGTGCTAGATTCACTCATCTTGTGGATCGAGTGGAAGAATCTTCCCTAGGATAAAATAATAATAATATTGTGGAATAAAATTGGTTCATATCTATGAGTTTATAATAGTCATTGTATAACAGCAATCATTACTGTAATAGTAATAATTGTTATTACTAAAACTCTGGGTTTAAAATGAGCCGGAACGCCAAATCAGTTCCTGCTGCGACATTGAACATCTGTTTTATTTATTTAATACACTGTACAAAAGTCAATCCTTTGTTACGTTAATTCCTATTGTAAACAATAGGTGAAGAGGAAAAGAAACAGTTCTTGAACTAAATGTCGGTGGGCAATCTGTAGGTTCCTGGCGCCAGGCATTTCAAGGTGGCAGGTTTCTGACATGTTTAACCTTTCGTTGGATAGTTCCCAAATGTTCAAAGCGATATGGATACCTTCGAAGGGGGTGAATTTCCTTGAAGCGAGAAGATATGCTTCTAGAGGAGAATTATTTCCTATTGCTGTCAGTTTACTATTGTCAGTTCTGTACTGTAATAAATAAAACCACTTAGAAACAATAAATTATGGTATGTCAATTCTTGATAATCTATATATGGAAGTAAATATGTCCGGTTAGAATTAGCTTATTTACGAGTTACGATTATTCAGTATTTCTGGAAATTTAGTAAAAATAACATATTTTGGTAAGTGCTATTCCTTTAAGATGTAAATGGGAACCTAATTTCCTGAAATGGCTGACGTGAGAGACAGGCAGACAGACTTTAATAATACCATTGTTATCTTAATATGCATTTGTTATTGTTTTTATTAGTAGCAATAATTATCGTTATATTCTTATGTGGTTGGCGTTCCGGCTTTTGTCCAGATATGTCTTATTGCTTCGCGTATGATTGCAAATATTAAGCATGTTTTGCACTAGGCTACTGGGTATTCAAAAAACAGCAATGCAAAGAATCATGTGACTTCACGATCCTTTACACTCCAGCAAGCCTATGCTAGCTAAACCGAATAAATCATAAGTTCTGGTCAATTGTTTGCCAGGCTAGAATCTAAAAAAAAAAGACAAACAAATTTGCATTTCTGTGGAGAGATTTTAAAGCCAGCGTTTTGTAGACACTGAAACAATTGTTCCAGTGTTGTCAACATTTCATTAAAGGTATGGCCCCCAGGTAAATAAATCATCCATATAAAAGGCGAAGTTATCACTTTGCATGCTGGGACATGCGTGCTGAACGGTTCTGTTCATTGCTGTGGAGGATGTAATATAACCCTGACTTAAAACATTAAATTCAAAATGACGCTGTGTACTTTTTACTGTCTTCTGTTAGTGGAATCTGAAAAAAAAAACCTGAACGTAAATCTCCGCTAGAGTAGTATTGCCTTCCGCCCATGTCGTGCAAGATAGAATGAATGGAAGGCATGGCCATCGCATCGAAAACAGAACGCTTGTTTAAAAAAATAACTGGTGAGTTATAAGGACTAGTACTACCCCGGATTAGATTATTCCCTGTTTTTTCAAAGTCTCTATTTGATTCTTTGTCTCTGTTCGCAAATGTACCGGGATCGGATATTGCTGCTTATGGAACGGCGTAGGATCAGAAAGCTTTATCCTATATTTGTAATATGTGGCAAGGCCCATGTCATTCTCGGACCAACTGAAAATATTTTTGTATTTTAACAAAAGCTCTAAAAGTTGATTTTTCTCATGTTCCGCCAATTGTGTATTAATGTCCAATGTGGATATATCCACTTGTGGGATATCTTCGTTTTCTGATTCTTCTCTTGTTGAATAGCTTCCTAGTTCCTGGGTGTGTGGTTTCGCGTATGTCAATTCACTCTGGTGCAAATGAAACATATATGTAGATTAACTTATACTTTAATAACATGAAGCACGTAAATAACACGAAATATAATGAAGGTTTCCACACAAATGTACACGAATATGACGAGGCGTACAACACACGTACGTCGTCTCACGACTCTACTCGGACTCACACTGCGCATGCGCACACTGCATGGCAACAAGCTTAATAAGAATGACAATTCGTCTGAACATCACGGCCCCTCTTGGAAGATCAGCTTCCAAAATTAGAATACACAATAATTATTACCTTTTACAATATAACATATTACACTTGAATACATAGATTACAATAAACACAATTTCTTTTCTGGTTACATATTTACACTTTCTCAATTGGTAGAGGTGCAAGCTTCATAATAGGCCTCTTTAGTTCACCGTCTTTAGTTTTAACAGTTGCAACTCTTACCAAACCATCTTGTCCTTTGTGAGTTTCGATAACTCTACCTAATTTCCACTTCAATGTGTGTACGTTATCTTCCTTTATCAACACTAAATCATTGACTTGAAGGTTAGGCAATCTCTTCTGCCACTTCGGTCTACTTTGAAGTCCAGATATGTACTCCAAATGCCATCTTCTCCAAAAATGCTGCACGATTTGTTGACACCTTTGCCAACGCGTCAGGCGGTTAATTTTGCTCTTGGTGAAATCATCTTCTGGAATGTTAAGGAGGTTGTCGCCAATCAGGAAATGCCCTGGCGTAAGTGCTGTCAGGTCATTGGGGTCACTTGACATGGCTGTGATTGGACGAGAGTTCAAACAACCTTCTATCTGCACTAATACTGTGTAAAGCTCTTCAAAATTCAACACAGCATTGCCCACAACACGTTTCAAATGATATTTTATGCATTTTATGTTACTTTCCCAAATTCCGCCAAACCAAGGTGAGGAAGGGGGATTAAAATGCCACTTGATTCCTTCATTTGTCAGAAAGTTATGCACAGTTTCTCTATGGTTCGATTCTCTTAAAAAATACAACATTTTATGCAATAGTTTGTCAGCTCCTACATACTGAGTACCACAATCAGAATACAGGTTAGCAGGTTTTCCTCTACGAAATATGAAACGTCTCAAACATGCAATAAACGTATTAGTAGTTGCTGAAGATACAACTTCAATGTGAACACACTTAGTAGAAAGACATATAAACAAAACAATGTAACCCTTGATTATTTTATGTGATTTCAAAAATCCAGACTTAATTGAAATCGGACCTGCAAAGTCAGTGCCTGTGTTAACAAAAGGTCTTGCTTCGTTTACTCTAGGAGGCGGTAAACTTCCCATCAATTGTTTAGCTGTAATAGCCTTGACACGTCTACAAATAACACATTTGTTCACTATGCTACGAACCATATCTCGAAGCCCAACTATCCAATATGTTTGTGTCACAATAGCATGTAACAATTGCGGATTTGCATGGAGATTTTTCACATGTTCATGTCTCAATAATAGTTCAGTAAACGGATGATTTTTGGGTAACACTATAGGATGTTTCTTATCTGAAGACACATCAGCATTATGTAAACGCCCACCTACTCGTAACACACAATTATTGTCAATGAATGGACTCAACGAAAGAAGCTTACTGGATGAGGGGAGCTCCTGCTCTGTTTGTAAACAGTTAACCTCGCTCTCATAAGCTTCACGTTGGGTGACCTTGACCCAAAACTCAGTCGCAGCTGATAACTCTTCGGTTGTCAACGTCTGCTCGCTTCGCTGCATGGAAGGCGCTCTACAGTTGCTTATGAATCTAAACATCCAAGCAGTAACACGTATTAATCTCAAGAATGATGAGAATCTCTGCAATAACTCCTTAGTGTCAAAGGTTGTAGTCAACAGCACGCGAATCCTTGTTTTTCTTTCCTCCTTTTTTATTTCTTCACTTTCCACTGTAGATGATTCATGCATAGGCAACTCAGGCAAATAAAGAAATGATGGACCATTCCACCATAAATGAGCTTCACACAACTGTGTAGGAAAAGCACCACGAGAACCAATGTCTGCAGGGTTCTCTTTCGAACGCACATGAAACCACTGTTGAGGATTCGTCAGTTCATGAATGAGTGAAACTCGGTTCGAAACAAATGTACTCCATCTGGATGGATCTGATTTAATCCAACATAGGGCGATCTGTGAATCAGACCAAAGGAAAATATCGTCTATATGCAATGACAATGATGACTTCACAACACTAATCAATTTGGCTAACAACACAGCAGCACATAACTCTAAACGTGGCAATGTTACAGGTTTTATGGGTGCAAGCTTTGTTTTCGAAACTAACAATCTGACTGTAACAGCGTTGTCATCATATACTGTTCGTAGATACACAATAGCACATGTACCTTTCTCACTGGCATCACAAAAACCAATCAGTTGACACAAAGTTGGTTCTCTACATTTTAAGCATCGCTGTAACTGTATGCTCTGTAACACATGTAATTCAGCACAATATCTTTCCCATATTTCTCTTATGTCACTAGGAATAGGTTCATCCCAATTTAACTGTTTCTTCCACAGTGATTGAATTAATATTTTAGCTAACATAGTGACTGGGGCTAGTAATCCGAGTGGATCAAATATGCGAGCTACCTCAGACAACAACAACCTTTTGGTTAATACAGGGTGTTCACTAGGTGGGTTAATGATGAAACTCAAATGATCAGTATCCGGGTGCCACACAAGGCCAAGAGTTCTTATGAATTCGCTGTTATGGATGGAAGATATCGTAGGTTTCTCTCGCAAATGCTCAGGAATACTGTTCAACACGTCCGCATGATTTGACGTCCACTTATGCAACTCAAATCCACCCTTTCTCAACAATTGTGTCAATTGTTGCTGCATCTCTATTGCTTCTGGAACACTGTCAGCTCCACTGCTCAAATCGTCCATATAAAACTGTTGCTTTAAGACTTCTGCTGCAATCGGGTAATTTTCACCTTCATCGTCTGCTAACTGACGTAACACTCTCGTAGCAAGAAAAGCAGCTGGTGCCGTGCCATACGTGAGCGTATTTAAACGATAAACAATCACAGGTTGATTGGGGGATTCTCTCCACAAAATTAATTGGTAGTCTCTGTCCTGAAGATTCACCTTTATCTGGCGATACATCATCCGAACATCACTCGTCAATGCAATAAGATGGCCACGAAAACGTAACAAAATGGATAGTAACTCTGGCTGTTGTTTACCTCCATTCATTAACACGTCATTCAAGGACACGCCTGTGCTAGTTTTACTCGATCCATTAAAAACTACTCTCAGTTTCGTACTTGTGCTTGTCTCCTTTGTTATAGAATGATGCGGAATGAAATAAGAATCAGCGGGGGTGCTGGGTGGTTCACAGTCCGCCACTGGTGTCATATGATTCAACGCAATGTACTCTTGCATGAATGACTGGTATTGTTCTAGTCTCTGGCTATCAACTCGAAGCCTACGCTCTTGACTAAGCAAACATTTCATCGCCTTATCCTTTGAATAACCTAACTCGTCGCGGTTGACCTTAAATGGTAAGCGTACGACGTACCGACCATCATCCTCGCGATAATGTGTTCGTACGAAATGTTCCTCGCACAATTGTTCTTCTTGACTCGGCACTCGTAAGATAGGAATCTCCTCAGATTCAAAAAACTTATTCAGAGTTTCGTTCAGATCATTTTCTTGTACAATAATGTGATAAGAAGACAGAGATTGTTGAGGTCTTTGTTGAGGAGTTTTGCCACAAACAACCCATCCCAAGCGGGTTTGAATAGCCACGGGTTCATTCATTCTCCCCTCTCTTCTTCCACTCATTAGTAACAATGGGAAAAGATCAGCCCCGATAAGCAACTGAATAGTGTCAGGTTTGTGATATGAAGGATCTGCAAGTTCAAGGTTTCGTAAATGTTTAAAACTCAGGGTGTTTGGTACACACGCTTGTGGCACTGTGTTGGATATTTTCTTCACAATTAAGGGCGAACAATGATAGGATCTGTCCCCGTTTTTAGAGAGTATGTTCAAATCAACAGTAGAGTGCGAATTGCCGGCATTTACACCCGAAATTCCAGTAACTGACACGAACACTTTTTTACGTTTCAAGCCTAATAATTGGGCTGCGTTCTCGCTCAAAAATGACTTTTCACTAGCACTATCCAAAAGTGCTCGCATGGAGTGAAGCTGATTTTGTTTATCCTTTACTCTCACAACAGCAGTCGGTAACAAGACACGCGTTGCGTCACACTGCGTATCAGCTGTTATGTGCGACACCACTTGCGGCGTTGCCACGTTTCCACTTACCTTAGCTCTTTGCGAAGTTTCACGATGGATAGACGTGTGGTGAGACTTACCACAAGACCTACACGAGCCTGATTTACACCTATCCACAAAATGGGAATTATCAAGGCAGTTGAAACACAAGCCCTTCGATTTCACAAACACTTCCCTCTCTGGCACAGATAGGCTCATATATTCTTCACATTTACTCAAAAAATGCGATTCTCGACACATAGGGCAAGAGGACGACACGTGAAATGAATTAGCACTTCTTCTAGCACTGGGTTCACTGTGGGGGGTGGGGGGTTTCCTTTGGGATCCTGGTTTCGGGTCCTTGGAAGATGCAGATGCTGCGAGCGCTCTCGCTCTGTTGTCCAGGAAGCCGCTCAGCTGTTCGAAAGTAGGAAGTTGCTCGGACGACACACTCAGCTCCCATTGTTGCCTCGAAGTACTGTCCAATTTCTCCACGGTATGAAACACTAGGATAGCGTCCCAATGCTGCACTGGAATGTCCAACACACGTAAAACTCGAACACATTCTGTCGTCACGTCAACAAGCTTGCGTAAGCCGACAGCAGACTCAGTTTGTAATGAGGGTTGAGACACAAGTCGCTTAATTGTGTCGTTCACTAGCGCGTGTTTCTGTTCATATCTGTTAGTCAGAATGTCCCAAGCTTCTTTGTAATTCGAATCGGTTATCGCTATAGACTGTAACAATAACGCGGGTTCACCACGGACGCTCGATTTCAAATACTGCAGTTTTTGAGCGGCCGAAAGTGACGCGTTGTTGTGTACGGACTCCACGAACAAGTCTCTAAAAGAAAGCCACTGCTGCAGATTTCCTGTAAAAGTAGGCAAATCCAATCTAGGTAGACGCACATCACTCACCGTCTTTGTCTCGGTCACGGTCACGGTAGTTTGCTGTTTTTTCGCGATGTATAACTTGGCCAATGCTTCGTCGAGCCTGTCTTGCACTGAACCAATTTCCTCATCATATTGCTCAAACTGTTCGTCGGTGCACTTTTCAGAGATTTCACGGATCAGTTTTTGAGTGTCTTCTGTCAGTTGTAATGCTTTGTCTATGTACACTAAAACATTACCTTCGGTGAGATCATCTGCCGCCAATTTCTTCTCTAAACGTGTGACGTCACGTTTGAGGAGACGTTTGTTTGAAAGTATTTGCTCCATATTTAAGTCTCAGAACACGTAAAGTACATACACGAAGATCACAGTCACACCCGGCAAGGATACGATGCACAGAATTGCCGGTAAGCACAAAACCACTGTCTCTCGAAGCTCAAACACAAAGCCGTTAATAAGGCGCACTTTCTCAGCGGGAACACAATGGATGACCGTGCCGTAACGAATCGAATCAACCATTTATCCGGGCACAGGAGGACCATGAATAGCATCCTAGTTCCTGGGTGTGTGGTTTCGCGTATGTCAATTCACTCTGGTGCAAATGAAACATATATGTAGATTAACTTATACTTTAATAACATGAAGCACGTAAATAACACGAAATATAATGAAGGTTTCCACACAAATGTACACGAATATGACGAGGCGTACAACACACGTACGTCGTCTCACGACTCTACTCGGACTCACACTGCGCATGCGCACACTGCATGGCAACAAGCTTAATAAGAATGACAATTCGTCTGAACACTTGTTAAATTAATTGTTACAGCACTATTTTCCTGATCCACCGTTGCCAACTCACAATATTCTGCGCCACCGATCCGAATACCTTTGCGAATTACAATTCTATAATTCAAAGGGTTGGATACCCAAACGAGCTGTGTGGCAGGGTTGAGTATCGACCTTGGTACCATTATGCCAGATTTAGCCTGAAAATTTGCATTCGGCTCAAGCAAAATTAAATTCTGATTTTCTGTGTTGACTAATTTTTAAGGGATGCACAAATGTCATCTTGGTTTCACAACAATTCGTTTAGAGGCCACATATTCAGGTTCAACATTATGTACAAGCAATCCTGCCAATTTAACGGAAACATCAAGAGCTTTCTTCGAATCAAACCGAATGCGGTTGCGTGGGGGGAGTGCCAAATCTGCTCAAAGTCAATTTATTACTTTCAAAATCTAAATTTGCATTTTGGGCTTTGAGAAATTCATTACCAAGGATGGTATGATGACCAAAATCTTGTGACACCTTTAACTAGTGTGTTGATTTTAAACCTCTTAGCATGGACCGGAATACCCTTGTCACTTGTTACACTTATTTGGCACCCACAATCGACAATAAACCTTTGACGTTCCCCATTTACATTGGCATTTACATAAATGAGGTCTTCAGACCGGAGAGTAGAGACTAAGAACTTTTTACTGCCCGCAGGTATGCCTCCATTACTTGCTGTTAATTGGCGTTGAAATCTGCTGGATTTTGCAGACAAAATTCTTGGTGGTGGTTAAGAAAACCACATTTATAACATAGCTGTGGACCACGCCGGTCACCTTGATCGGGACGACCGCGAGGGGCTGGTGCCCCTCGTCCCCTACCACGTTGAAAATTGGAACGATTCTGACACCGGCCGTTGTTTTGACGGTAACCTCTACTTCCCCTGCACTGAAAGCCTCGTCTGTTGTTATTTGAACCACGTAGCCAACGCTTCTACAGTGGATAGTGACAAGGTCCAATTCAGCTTGCAAGGCTTGCAGCTGGTTAGTAATTTCTGGATTAGCCCTAGGTGCTGATTAGGGAACAACCGCCTTAGTGCTAACTAAGGGGTTCTGGTGAGGAATGCGCAACTCAGCAGGAGACGGAAAAAGAGTTTCCTTCTGAGCCGTATGCAAGAGCTCTTGCACTCACTGTTCTACGGCCATAAGGAACTTCGCTTTTTCATATTCCTTAATATCTTTCAAAAGCTCCGGGACTGAGTTATATTGCTTTTTGTATATTCCCTTATAAATTTCGGTTGAACACTTGCGTTGATATACTTAAACTGCTTATTCACAACCATGTTAGGGTTCATCTTAAACAGGAGGGTCTGTTTTTCCCTAACGTAAGATGATACCGGTTCATCGTCCCTGGGGAACCGATATCTGATGTGATCCTCGATCTGCAGCTGATCAAGAGAGCCTGTGAACTCTTCAATTAGCTTTTTCTTGACATCCTCATAACTAACTAAATTTACGCCTTGTTGCTGGCTAATTGCATTAAACCAACGTAGGGCCGGGCCACTTAACAACGCCGGAAACATTTGTCTCTTTTTCGCCTCCTCCTAATTATTCAAAATCGCCGCACTTTCAAAACGATCTATGAATTTAGTAACATCCTCCCTCGAGGCACCCTGAAACTGAATGTTCTCGAAAAGGAAGGGTTGTACAAAAGGTATTTCAGCCATGCTGGGTGGATCGAAAAGAACAGTTTGACGATTATCAATTTGAATATTAGCCTGCGCGCGTGCGCGACTTCTAGTTAATGGAGGACTTTTGATTGGGGTGGATGAGGCACAAGGGAGGCCCTCCACATCAAAAGACGGGCCAACAGCATTATTGGCTAGAATGATAAGCCTATCTAAGGTGGTATCAAGCTCGTCCTCTAAGTCAATAAATGACATAAGGCATTTCTAACAATGGTGACGTACCTTACTTAAAAAAGAAGAATAAAGTTAGTAAAAAAAACAATTCTAGAATGGCGTTAACGAATTTCAATTTTCATTTATTTCAAAGTTAAATAACTGAAAATTCCACAAGCCCAACGCAATTTCGATGTCTGTTGAAGAAAACTAAACTAGAACGCTTCTCATTTTTTTAAAAAAATGAAAAGGCCCGCAACAGTCTACCAAGTAGCGATTCCTATTCTTTCAATTTTCGTTTATTTCAAATTATATAAGCGAAAAAAAACCGCAACTCTACTAAATATCTAACTTAACATTAACATAGACTCATGATTAGGTTTTTATACTGAACTGAGCAATGCGAATGACATATAAGGGTGTAGGATAGCTTACCCTGATCGGTTTAGAAAACAGACCAATAGCTCCTGCTTCTTCTATGATTCCAAGTAAAAAGACCTCTTGTCGCTCTCATGCGCACCTATTTAAGCCTTTGCTTGGCCTCCCGTCACTTCTAACCAAAGGTGAGTGTTCTTACCATTTCCTGTAAAAGGCTTATCCTACATATTTCTGAGCAGGAGCTGGCAAGGTCTGCCAGGGTCAATATTTCTTAACCGAGTGGATATGCTACGAACACCCCGCTGATTTCTGGTGCTGGCAATATCGTTGCCCAAGAAGACTCTCTCTCTCTTTACAGTACGTTTGGCAACATGTGGCGCACCCAACGCTCATTTGTATCGTCCCGCGATCAACGTTATTAAGGACGTATTTAGGGGGTGCAGGGGGCCCGGACCCCCCGAAAAACTAACCAAGTACAAAAATTAAATAATGAAAATATGCTATGTTTAACATAATTCAGGGTATTTTATTTCAACTTATTTCAAGGCATAAATATTTAGTTTTTATAATTGCTTTATTTAACATTAACTTAATGTGTGTGTGTGTCAAAATAAAAGCTCACTTAGTACAAGGACTCATTTGTTGCATAACAACAACACAATTATTTTATTGGCTGACGCTTGAGACTAAACTATCCTACCACACTGTCAGGGACGTATTAAGGGGCGATGCCCAGAGGTACGGACCCCCTTTTCTCTGAAACACTTACCAAGTACTAACATTAGGTAAACAATGAAAATAAATTTTTGTTCAGCATTTGCTGTATAATCCATGTTATTTAGTTCTGCCGAACTTTGACTGACAGCACCAAAGATATTAATCTGAAACTAATTTTCGTCAACTGGTTCTAACATTCTTTCTTGTTATTTAATAAATATTCAATTCTTTATCTATTTGGCACTGATATCTTTGCCAGGCCAGTTGCTTTCATTACAAAATTTAGCGATCTTAACTACGTGCTAGATAATGAATACATGCTTTTATATCTCGATTTTCATACCATTTTTTACCTATTAATGTAATAATAGCAATACTATATTAATTTCATATTTTTAATTAATATTATTTCAATTTAATATAATTATAATAATAATTATTATTATTATCATGATTATTATTATATCCGAGTCACTTAGTTCGGACATCCCCAGATACATTTCCAAATACGTGCCTGCGACTCGAAAATCCCGGATTTCAGTCGAAGAAAATTCAACTGATCGCTGATTCGCTGTTTCCCAGCCGTCAGTTTAGTTGCGTTCAGTTATAACCCCCATGGAGGCCTGCAAATCAAACTTTGCCATTTGTCTACCAAGATCTTGTTATGTCACATGCGTTTTGGTAAATTGACAACACATTCTACAATTCATAATACATTCACAAACTATTAAGCAATATACTGGGTCGCACTATTTTATGAAAGTATATTGAGGATAACGAAAACTTCGTAGTGAACTATGACTTTTTGAGCAGAGGTTTGATCTTCAGGAAGGCAAGTTGAATGTTCTTGAAATCCAGGTCAGATACAGAGAACAAGAAAAAGTGTTCAAAAGATTAACGTTCAGCACGTGTATTCGTAGGAGACCAAATTACATTCTCTGCATAGTCACAACATAAAGTTATTTAACTACAGTTCTAACATGTGTCATGATACAATAACCAGAAGGCTAATACTGCCACAAAACGTCTCTTATTTTAGGAATAACCTACGAAACACTACAATAATATTCACAAATATACTACGAGAGTTATTGCCTTCATAAACATATTATTTTATAGAACATATTCGTCTTTCTTTGTGCATCAAATCAAAGTTTATAAATTGAGTCAAATCCATGGATACAAATAACCAAATATACATCTAACTTTGAAATGAAAATAACTTATTTAGATGGATAAATTATTTCCCTTTCAGTTTCTGACTTGACTAAGTTTGGCAAATGGGTTTTATCTCTTTATATTACTCAGCATGTATGTGCGAGTCAACAGTAATATTTTATCCTCAGCACAAAATTGACTGATATTGCAAAATAATCTTGTGTGTGTTAGGTGAATATCTTCCACACAGTGTATATTGTAAAACATCCTCCACCAAACAACCTTAATCTAGTTTCTTTTTGTCCTTTGATATTATCGAAGATGTATAAACACACAACTGACGTCACAACAAACAGTGTATCTTTTATATGAAATATACCAACATTGGATGTCCACTATTGGCAGTGTGTCATTATATCAAATTATAATAATTGGTCAATAGAATAAAACATGTGATAAAATTGAGATTTTGTGTTTCGGATAACACAACTTTAAATAAAATACTTTTAAATATATTTTTCTATATGCCCTGAAAATTAACCACGAGAAATTACATTTACGAAATAGGAAATTTAGTTTTAATAATTTATTATTATAAAGTCAGTTATTTTGAAATATCAGATCCATTGTTGAAATTTGGGAATGCAGAGAGGTTTATAGAATTCATTGTATTTACACAAATGCACATTTTAAATAATACTGATTGGTATAAGTTGATGAATGAGATAGCACTAACGTTAGTAAGATCTTATTCTTACGAATCAGGTTGAAGTGCATTGTGAAACACAACTTAGATAATCTTCTTGGCTACCAGAATGCTGCTTTTGTGGGGAGATGTGCGTGTTGTAAACGGTTCACCGTCGAAAATGAAGTCATCGTGACTCGCCTCGGCAAGGACATCCATTCTCAGCGCTGCAGCGATCTTCTGCGAGTACTGGGAAGTGAATATTGCATTGACGACGGTGATTCCAAGCTCCCTGGCTACGTCGAACGAAGCCTCCGTGAGCATGACGCCAATGCCACGACCTCGAAACTCCTTGTCGACCATGATGAACATCACCTCGAGGGTCTTATCGACGCCATACTTTCCAAAGATGTCGCTGAGGGAGTCGACGTTTATCATGTAATCCATGAGCGCCTTGGCGGACGGGTCCTTGCACTCTCTCTCCATGAACACTTCGAAGAAACTCTCCCCTGGGTTCGCTTTCGACTGGATCTTGTTGAACGCTGCTCCTGCAATCTTTCCTGTGGATTCGTCTATTGCCAACAGCGACACTCCGTCCTCGAACACCTGAAGGCACATCTGGTTGATGTCTTTTCTACCACCTTCTTTTTCAACAAGCTTCACGGCTTTCGAAACGCTCGCGTCCGTGTAGAATGATCTCTCCACAAGTTCCAGGGCATCGCGATAGTCTGCCTTCTTCAGCAGCCGAATCAAAGTTCCTTTTTCTTTAGTCCAAACCTCCTTCTTCAACATGTTTAGATGACCTGGAAAGCAAAGAAACGACATAAATATTTCATAACTTACAATTTACATTTGGCTATTTTTGCCCAACATACGCGTACATACAAAAATCCAGCCAGCAAAATTCGATAAATACCGTCATAAATATAATTCTTATAATATTACATATTTTTTTTCATTCTAATCGCAATATAATTTTTATTAGTTAGTATCAGATATGCAAAAACTGTATGTACTTAATAATACATGTATTACCAGTATGTACATTGGGATCCACTAGTATTGCTCGGCAAATTGCCCATGGCTATTTTCATTAATTATCTTTTACATCCAATATGTTTTTAAGCGATGGGTTTTTATGTATGTGACTGTTTTCAAATTGTAAATGTATAATCACTTCTTGTGTAAAAGAAAAAGAAAGAAATGTTATAGCATACTGTTTTGTTGGGTAGCAACCAGTTGTAACAAACAAGTTAAAAGAGATAACAAAAAAGTTTGTGAGTAGTTCGAATCACTTCAAATCGAGCATAAACTAATGTATTCATTTAGTGCAAATAACAAGTATATTCACCAGAGAACGGTGTTGTGATTTTGAACTATTTACATTACTCTTATTTCATAATTTGCTGTGAATTAGACTTCTGTGAATTTAATGTCAACAACAAGCTGGAACAATTATTATTTTCAAGACCATATTCTACATTTAGTTGTAATTAGTAAGGTGAAATGCCGAAGGGAAAACGCTGAACGAAATTTGTAATTTATTAAAAATAATTTACTCTGAATATATTTTTAGTTTATTCGTTGTACGGGAACCAGACTTAAAACACCAACTCAATCAATCAATCAATCGAAATAGAGCTCTTCAGAGGAGTTCATTTAAATAAAACTGAAAACAGCTTTTTGGAGTTACAAGAATAAAAAAAGGATATCTTCAAGAAATTTTATAATTCTATCAAGAACTGATAATTTGGGTGCCTTTGTTGGAAATAGTTCAGACAATGTTAACCAATCTATGAGTTCAAGATATAATGCAAGTAATGCTACTAATTTTTGGAAATTTCCGACGAAATAGAAATCAGATGTTTCCCAGGAATTTTTACAATACTGGCAGGTTTTACCTTAATAACAATAGAAATATCCCGAATGAGAATTCTAGACAAGATAATGGTCTTAATTTTAGGCAGCTTAACTACAGATTTTCTAGGAATCGTTACTTTAATAGTTACAGATCTTTGTTTCCCTCTGTTTACGAAAACTGTCCACCACAAAATCGAGATGTGCCAGTGGTGAGTTATACAATGAGGAATCAGCCCAGCAATATGCAAAGTAATATAATGACGAGTACATCTAATACTGGTGTAAATCCTAATTTGACTCAAAATCCAACTTCTGGTGTTCAGTCTTTACAATTTAATGATGCTAGGCAACAGCAGTTGGAAAGGCAGTCTACTTTAAATTAAAGTGGCAGTCGGAAGAGCCTCTTTCTCTGCACTACCTACAAGAGGCACAAGGAAGAGTCAAATGATTTATTTAATGTTTGTGATGCTATGCAGTTTTCGAATGAAAATGCATTAAGTAACTTGCAAATAATTTTTTTGTTAGAATGGTTTGAGGAAGAACCTGACTGGGTTATTAACGATGAAGATATTCCTGTACCTTTAACAGAAGTTCCAATTGAACATGGAATTATATGTCAATTGCCTATCATTTGTATAATAGAGTGTGGTAGCCAAGCAAATGTTATGAATTATGAGGTTTGGTGTAAGATATCATCATGTATTGGTAATCGTACGTTGGACAAGGTGGATGACATTAGATAATGTGGATTTATTGGAAATAAAAAGGTCAAAATTGTCGGTTGTAAGACGATAAATATTTAGATTGACAGCGAATACTTTCCAATGGAATTTTTCATTTTAAAAGAACTTACTGCAGACATTATTTCTTACGAAGGTACAAAGCAATTGTGGATTTTAGGAATCAGAATATAAGTTTAGTAACTTCTAGAACGATAAGTGTTGAATCTGACAAGCTTGTATCTGGTGTGAAGCATGATACTGACATAACGGAGAATGAATTCCAGTCATGTAGTATGTTAAAATATGTACATATGTTAGATATTGAAGCAAATTATATGCCTTCTCAGAGGGATATTCACGAGAAAGTATTTGCAATTGAAGATATTGGTGATTCACAGAAACGTGATTTATTTTCACTCTTATGGAATTATCACGAACAATTATCTGCCAAGGTAGAACCATATAAGATACAGTTAGACAGTGATGTACCTATTGCTACGGAACCTTATCCTATACCAATTTCTAGGAGAAAGAATTTAGAAGAAGATCTCGCCAAATGGGAAAGTTGGGGTATCATATATCAAGAATCTTCCCCATATTTAAATCCTCTACACATTGTGCCAAAACAAGGTGGTTTATGGAGACCAGTAGTGGATTTTAGAAATTTGAATAAGCATGTCATCAGTCCTCAAGTTAGAGTTGAACCAATTCATGAAATGTTACAACAATTTTTGGGATCAAAATATTTCTCTTCTATTGATTTATCGTGTGGCTATTTCCAGATCCCATTAACTACAGACTCACATCTTTATACTGCTTTCTCATATCGTGGTAGACAATATTTATTTCGATATCTTCCCTTCGGCATATGATCTGCTGTGCCCATTTTTCAAGACAGGATGAACAAAAGTTTCACGAGAGAATTCAACAACTTTGTTGTTTGCTAGTTAGACGATCTCTTGATCTTTAGTAAAACTTGGCAGGAGCATTTAACACACCTGGAAGCTGTTCTGCAAAAATGTCCATCAAGTTTTCAAAGTGCAAATTTGCTTCTAAAGAAATTGCTTTTCTTGGACGTTTCTGGAAATGAAATTAAGGTAGATAGTAGCAAGAATTCTGCTATAATAAATTTTCCAACACCAAATAACAAAAGATCACTTCGAAAATTCTTGGGTTTAGTCAACTGGAGAAGAAAATTCGTGAATAAATTTGCAGAAGTTGCCCATCCACTTTATGAACTTCTAAAGTCGAATATTCTCTGGACGTGGAAGGAAGTGCATGTAGAAGCTTTTGAATGGTTACGTGATTTGGTTATATCTCCAGAAGCTTTAGCACAGCCTAATTTTTCTAAACCTTTTAACATAAATGTAGATGGTTCAAAGAAAGGTATTGGAGGGGTTTTATGGCAAAATGGAGAGACACCAGAAGATAAACCCAGGATTATTCAATATGCAAGTAGAGTTTTTCGTGGTAATTAGTTATCTTACAGTACACATGAAATCGAATGTTTAGCAATTATTTTTGTTTTTGAGAAATGTTATATTTATGTAGTCGGAACTAAAATTAATTTGTTCACAGATCACAAAACTCTTTCTTGGCTTGAGTCAGCAAGAACTTTAAATCCACGTTTAAATAGATGGTGTTTAAAACTGCAAGGTTTTGATTATGATATCCACCATGTTTCGGGAGTAAACAATCAAGCGGCTGACACATTAAGTCGATATCCCGATACTACTACAGGAAATATTTCCTTATCCGTGTTGTTTATTAATAACTTAATATTGGATATTATTGAAGAAGATAGTACTTTGGAGTTCTGGAAGTAGCTCTAACATCGTGACGCATATTGTAGAGCTATAATTCAGAAGATTGAGAACGGATATCTTTCCTAGTCTTGTAAGACTCAGTATGCTTTCCAAGATAGCATTTTATTTTTAAAATGTGTTTCTGAAGATAATTGGAGATTAGTTGTGCCA
This sequence comes from Lepisma saccharinum, assembly GCF_977018435.1. NCBI lineage: Eukaryota > Metazoa > Arthropoda > Insecta > Zygentoma > Lepismatidae > Lepisma > Lepisma saccharinum. The sequence continues at coordinate 16,721,184 of NC_139257.1, forward strand.
GTTTCATTAATACCGAAAATCTTACATAAACTGCATGATTTGCAAGGACATTTTGGATATAGAAAGGTTTTTTCAGTAAATGTAAGAAATTATATTATTGGCCAAAGATGAACTTCAGTATTAAACAGTATTTAAATAATTGTTTAACTTGCGCCGGAAATAAACAAGCTGTTTTGAAAAATGAAAAGGATTATTTACACGTTTATTCTACAAGTCCACATTATTTGATTTCAGTTGATTTGATAGGACCACTTCCAAAATCTCAAGGTTACACATTTATATTAACTGTAATAGATGTAATGTCTAAGTTTCTTATGGCATATCCTTTAAGGAAAGCAACATCTAGAGAAGTAATTAATAAATTTAAACTGCAATATTTTTATCATTATCCTGTATGTAATAGTCTACTTTTACTGTATGTGATAGTCAAGTCACAAGAATGGAAAACTTTTGTGGTAGAATTTAAAATAAGGCATATCACAACTTCAGTTTATTCTCCGTTTGCCAATCCTATTGAACGATACAACAAGGAGTTAATTAGATTATTAAGACTGTACATAAGCAAAAATCATGAACATTGGTCAAAATACTTAAGTTTAGTTTTAGGACTATTAAATAACTCCGTATCTGAAGTAACGGGACACACTCCAAATGAATTATTTTTGCATTACGAAATAAGAGATCCTGTTTTAAACCAAATTGATTGGCCTGAGACATTGAAAGCAGTTCCTTGGAAATATAAATGTTTAATTGCCAAATCTCGTTTGAAGGAAAAATACAAAATTAAGCCTAAGGAAACTAGTGATAGATACACAAGGATAGAGACAAATGATATAGTATTACTCAAAAACCATGGACAAAGCTGTGCTGAGTGTAAACGAATACACAAATTTGTGTACTTGTGGCTTGGTCCATATTTAGTTAAAGAAGCTAATGGTAACTGTTGTGAACTGTTATCGTTGGATGGAAAGGGAAACTGTACAAACACATAATGTATCCAATTTAAAGAAATTCAATTGTAGTCAGGAAAGAAAGGACGAATTATGAAAACTAAAGTATTTCAAAAGATTTCAATATCCTTTTATTAAGAAATGTTAATATGTTTTAAATAATTATGATATGTTTTCAATATTTTCTGTGTTAATTAATGACAATATGTATGTCATGAGAAAGTTTGTTTCTTTGTAATTTTTCATGTTATCTAAAAATTTTAAAACCAATGTTCTAAAATTTTTCTCCGAAGGAGGGATAATGTTGTGACTGTTTTCAAATTGTAAAATGTATAATCACTTCTTGTGTAAGAGAAAAAGAAAGAAATGTTATAGCATACTGTTTTGTTGCGTAGCAACCAGTTGTAACAAACAAGTGAAAAGAGATAACAAAAAAGTTTGTGAGTAGTTCGAATCACTTCAAATCGAGCATAAACTAATGTATTCATTTAGTGCAAATAACAAGTATATTCACCAGAGAACGGTGTTGTGATTTTGAACTATTTACATTACTCTTATTTCATAATTTGCTGTGAAGTAGACTTCAGTGAATTTAATGTCAACAACAAGCTGGAACAATTATTATTTTTAAGACCATATTCTACATTTAGTTGTAATTAGTAAGGTGAAATGCCGAAGGGTAAACGCTGAACGAAATTTGTAATTTATTAAAAATAATTTACTCTGAATATATTTTTAGTTTATTCGTTGTAGGGGAACCAGACTTAAAACACCAACTCAATCAATCAATCAATCGAAATAGAGCTCTTCAGAGGAGTTCATTTAAATAAAACTGAAAACAGCACTTTTGGAGTTACAAGAATATGCGTTCTTACACTTAATATTGTAGGCAATTTTTGTCTGGCGGGAAAAATTAGAGCAAAAGATCAAGAATCGTTACGATTTTTTGCTTCATTCAAGCTGATTTCGACGTTTTGTCTGTTTACGCCACTTTTCCATGGAATATTCAAACTCTTGCCACTAGAGGTCAGCGTTGTTTGTGCGGGTGTAGTGAAAACCGCTGTTCCGAGAGCGTTATGCATCGTGCTAAAATGGGCCGATAATTTCGTGCAAATTTTACCTAATTGACGAGTGATGTTTGTTATTCCTGATTGAGTATCGTTGTCCCGATATTGTGAAGCTTGAAGGATACCTGGTACCTCAAGAGTGCGGGAAGTCCATTGTGCGAGGTGTTAAGGTATGCGTTTTAGAACTCTACAGAATTTAAGGTTGGCCATCTTGTTTTACGCGTAATTTTCTAGGGGTAGAAGACAGTGTGTTTTTACGACTCCATAAAAAGACATTATCGTATTAATCTATTCAAACATATGATGACGAAAATTTTCTTCTGGTGTTAACATTTGTGCAATAAGTGGCAATGTATACAGAAAAAAATATCCATAACTATTTTGGTTCTATTTCTTCCCCGTGATTTTATATTGATTGATTGACTTGTATAAATTTATTCGCTTTTCTGCCGCTTGTGGCTAATCGTGAAGATAAGGATGAAAGGTGATAACTGATAAGTAACCTCTGACGCTTATCCTCGTTAGAAAGTGAACATTTTTACATGAGTTATGAATATTATATTGTATATGGACGTTTTCTGTGTCACGATATCTAGTGACATGTGAAACGCAGTTCGATATAAATTATTTTTGTTTATTGATTCATTGAATGTTCAAATATAAAAGTGTGAGGTTTGATTTTATTTTGTGGATAAATTCGTATCCGAGCCAGACGTCGGGAGTTGGGAGATTTTTCCTGATTGACAGCCGAACTGTCATTGCGGCTCGGAACATGACATATTTGCACCAACACGGAGAAAAGGAAGGATTATTTTCGTCGGGACCGGGCTAGGAGTCGCAGCGGGTGGGCGAACCCATTCTTCACGGATGACCAGGAAAATCAGTTGGAGCCCAAGCCTGCAAAGATCGAGGACGCGCTTGGTGACCGCGTTTCAAGACAATGGACAGAGGTCATTTCCATCTCCTCGGAAACCGAAGTCAAGCCACTTTAGCGTGTTTCTCAACGGACAAATTCGAAAGTGATATAAAAACAAGAGTACTACGAGTCCAGACACAGTTTTTACCCGGATTTCATAGAGAGAGCATCTACGCGCTACACTCTCGCGTGATTATTGATTTGTGTCCGTGGACTTCGTTTTCTTACGTACCGTGAGCGAATTGCAGATAGAGAGTTACCAGTGTGCGCCTTATTTTGGTGAAGTATTACGCGGTGATTTGTTTTTGCCAAGCGTGAAATACATAATAATGGGCGGCTAAAGGAGGTGGCCGCGGTGGCTCAGTCGGTAACGCGTCTGACTACCATGCTCAAGGTCCCGGGTTCGATCCCCGGCCGGTTCAAATCCGGGAACTTTTCTAACGGTGGAAGCGGCCCCGGCGCCTACCCAGCGTCGAATAACATGGGTACCTGGGGGAAACCCTGGGGGGTAAAGGCGGTCAGGGGCGTGATGCTGATCACATCACCCCCACTCACGACCGGATCAAGAAAGTGTGGGGCGTTACCCTGACACCCCCTATACGCCTTCATGGCGTGGTGCTATGCACAGGGGAACACTTTACCTTTTACCTTTACCTTTATGGGAGGCTAAAGGAGATAGAGAAGGGAGTCCGTCGACTTCCCTGACGCCTGCAACGATGCATCGCCATCTTCCGATGAAGCCAGCCAGCTAACGCAAGAAAACGACACCAAAGCCAAACACTGCCCAAAGCCCGAAGGACGTTTCCAGATCGACGTCCAACCGAAGCCCGTTACCAGAGAGAGAGAGAGAGAGAGAGAAGGACGACTGCAGATCGTCGTCATGTTCAGATGTTCTAATTTAATTGTCTGCATTCAGAGTTAGAAGCTCCATTTCATTACTTTAACTTTTAGTGTAAATTGTCAAAGTGTGCTCCATTTTTGTGTAACCGACCGCCACGTCGCGCCATTTAATTTGTCAATAGTTGACTGATGAGTAATTTTAAATTGTGTAAAGCGTATTTTATATTGCAAGGTCGTGCACGTGAAGTAGTATTATTTATTGCATAGTGGTTATTGATGTAATTTTTGCTCGCGCCGACGATAGATTTGTGTATTCCGGCAGCTGGAGCCGATTAAGTTTTGCATAACTATGTAATGGTATTTGTTCTCGTTGGACAAGAGAGGCTTATGTGTATTACCCCCGTCTGAGAAACTTGTTAAATGTCGTGCTTACGACTGGATGCATACTTTCATTCGAACGAAAGATTTAACCACGCCGACCCAATTGTCTTAGATAACCGCTTTCCGAGGGCTGGCACATAAATTAATTTAAAAGAGCACAGGAGCTGGCAGACAAATACCCTAAATTCACATAAAGGTTTGAAACTAAAAAGGAATGATATGTTAATGAGATCCATGATTTGTATCTATCCTTCACATGTAAAAATACCTCAGATGTGTGAAAGAGAGAGAGAGTGAATGAGTGAGAGATTGAGGAGGCTATGTAAACAGTTAATGATTGCAATATTTTTTTGTTGTTACAATATATATTCACTTTTTACCGTTCGTCAGTGTTGTTATTTGATGTATTTCAGGTATCTGATATTATGCTATTAGTGAGTTATGATTGCTCGAATCTACATATCCAAGGTAAACAAAACAGTGTAACATTTCAAGGTACTTATCTCCGCCTCGCTATAGTACGACAATAAACGACCGTCTCAGTACCGAACTTGAAAACCTGGACCGTAAGAGTCACGACCGGTTTCCCGTACACATAGCGACGTTTGGCCCCGTGCCGGGGTATGAATGACACGTCATTTCGGGGACCGTGAGTGCACTCGTTACATCTGTTCATTTTAGGTCGTGTCATGGTGAAGTATTGTAGGTATCTCTCTTACCTTAGGCGAAGCAGTCCAGCATAAATTAACACTTCACTCAAAAGCACCCGATCAGGGTTGACAATGTAATTTACTCCTTACGTTTTTACGTAAGTTACGTGTAATTTACTGCTAATTTACTTCGCGTAGAAAACCAGTTTTTTATGCAGATGTAAAAACTAATTTTCTTTCGTAAATTAGTAATATAAAAACTACTTTCATTATATTGCATTTTAACATTTAGTTCTCTTACAAATTTCAGCATAAAATCATTATTTTCTGAAGATTGTTTATACAGCCACCTCACACCTTCATCCACACTAAGAAATTTTTTATTATTATTATTTATTATTTCCATAGGGTTACAATTAAGCCATACAACATTTCATTTTGAACAAAATTAATACAAATAGTGACTTGATGCCCTATATAGTAAAAAAAAATATGCAAAGATACATGTAAGGAAAATGTGATGAATTTACATTAGTATATATAGTGTTCTATAGTAGCAATGAAATAAAGAAAGTTTGAGAGTTATACACATTTAGAAGAAAAGAAAGTGTAAAGGTGTGTGGGTTTGGATATGAGTGTGTATGGAATTGCTGTTCGAAGTACAGGGATGAAAATTTTAAAATATATGTGTGTGGGTGGGGAATGGTGTGGAGGGGGGTAAGCACTGAAAATAATATTACTGGAGTTAGAATTGATAGACATGTGGACGTAGAAGACGACAGAACTGCACTTGGCTGGTACTGAGTTTGATCTTCGTCGGGAGTGAATTCCAGGTTACCGCTGCTAAGTACGAGAAAGACTTCTGACCAAATCTGCTTTTGTTGGATTTGGGGATTACAAGGTCTCTATGTAAGGACGATCTGGTGTTTCGGGTGCTGAACTCTGAGCGGAGCTTAATCCTATGATGCAATGGAGATGATTTGTTATGTATGCTATGGAATACCTTATTCAAGTAGATGTAATGTATTCTCGAAGTGACTGTAGGTATATTGTAAATCTTGCGCAATTGTTTTGGATAGTTTCAAGTTTCTTCAGATGAGTTATGTTACCGCCAAAAATAAGACTAGCACCATACTCGAATACGGGACGAATAAATGAAAGGTAGAAATGTCTACTCAGATTTCTATTGAGATATTTACGAATTTTTCGAAATATGTAAATATGGTGATAAATTCTACGAATATAGTTATTTATTTGATAATTAAAATTTAGCTGAGGGTCGATAATGATTCCGAGATATGTTAAATGATTGCTCAAAGGTACTCTGGCGTCATTAAGGGTAATATCTATCGTGTTAGCAGGGATTCCCTTACCGGTGTGAAGCACCATGGCCTTCGTCTTTGCAACGTTAAGTTTCAGGTTGTTCATGTTGTACCACGTTAATACTTTGGGGAATGAGTTTTCCATTTTCTCCTTTACATCCTGGTACGTATCTCCAACATGGACGAGAAGGCAGTCATCTGCGTACAGAGTAATCGACAAATCAGAATTTATTAGTGTGATATCGTCAATAAATAGGTTGAATAATTTTGGGCCAAGTATAGAGCCTTGTGGAATGCCTGCAGACACTGACTGCTCGGTGGAAAGTGAACATCCTACTTTCGTTGAGATTTTTCTATTTGCGAGAAAACTTTCCATCCAGAGAATTGTTTTGCTATTGAAACCAAATCTGTTCTTTAATTTTTCTATTAGCAAATTGTGATCAACGGTATCGAAGGCTTTGCATACGTCCAGGGAAATTAATCCAACTAGGGAATTGCTTTTTTTGTCCAGTGTCTCGCGCCATTCATTAATTAAACTAAGTAATAATAATTCCGAGGATACATCCTTCCTGAATCCATACTGTCGATCAGACATCAGATTGTTGGCTTCCAGGAAAGTTGTCAGTTGCTTCTCTATTAATTTTTCCATAACTCGGCTTAATGTTGGGGTTAAGGAAATCGGCCTGTAGTTACACGCTAGGGTAGGAGATCCAGATTTGTGAATTGGAGTTATTATAGAGTGCTTCCAGCTCGTTGGAAATTGGCCACGTTTGAAGGACGTGTTTATTATGTCGGCGAGGGGCTCCGCTATAAGTGGGGCCAACACCACCAGAACGTTGTTGGGAATGCCGTCCGAACCTCCTGCCTTTTTCACGTTTAATTTATTAAGAATTACCAAAACTTCATCGACCGTAACAGATTTTAATGAGAACTCTTCAATTTGTTGGACAACAGCTGAATTGGGGTCTTTTCTTAGAATATTTATGTTCGAATTGCGAGGATTAACGTGCGCCGATGCTTTGCATATATTAGAAAAATGAATATTTAAATAATGAGCTATGTCGGACGGGCTCGTTAAGAGGACATTGTCGACGAGAAAATGGTCACTCATGTCCTCATAGACAGTTCGTGTGACTGTGTGCAAGTGAGGGTTCGAGGAATAAATGTGGTCGATTAACGATTCGGATGTCCACGTAATTCTTGTAGGCAGAGTAACGAGTTGTTTGTGTCCTAGGACTGATAACGTTTCCATTAATGTATCTGAGTCTTTGTCATCTTTCAGCAAATTTACGTTCATATCTCCAAGGAATATTGATAGATGGCTCGGTGGTAAGCTACTGATCATCCTTTGCAAGATTGCGCACGCTTTTCCAACCGATCCGCTAGGAGGTCTATATCCGCAACCTACGATAACACTTTTATTTGTTTTTGGGCACGAGACTCGCACCCATAGTCCTTCAAGGTCACTTTCATTGACCGAAATTACGTTAGAGGCAAGAAGGTTGTTCTTAACGAAAATAGCGGTACCGCCTCCCCGGGTGTCTCGGTCGTTTCTAAAGAGATGGAAATTTGGAATTCTGTATGGAGGGTCAGGAATAGATGATTGCAGCCATGTTTCGCTCAATGCGATTACATCGAATTTTGTTATTTCGGATGCGGAGAATTCCGTGAATTTGTTGTCGAGGGACTGAACGTTGAGGTGGCAGACGTGAATGTGGCCTTCCCCCTCCGCGAGCTGGACGTCCGGCAGGGTAGGATACAACTTCAAAAGCACTTGCTTTAAACCTGTCGGCCCCTTGAAATGTGGGTCAGCGGTCGGGGAGGGGGTGTCTTCGAGGCTAGCTACTTGGAGTGGAAAATCAGCCATTTCTTGCAGATGCGAATGACCTGGCTGTGACTGCAAGTGTTGCAAACTCAGTATCAGCTATGGCGCAATTCGTAAACTGTCTTCGTGTTGTTTGTTCAGTGCATCTGGGGGGATCGGGGAAGATAAGTACGGACTTGTGGGGTGAGTTTGTAAAAGTAGGGGGTGTTAAAAATTTGAGATCCTGAGAGTGAAATTTAGACATTTGTATATATGAGGTAGATGATATGAAAGAATAAATAGCTACTTAAAATTATTTGAATGAGATTGAAAAAGTACTTTCAATTCTTACAATGAAAATTTAAATTTAAAAAATATGAAAAACAAAAGAGAGAAAAAAAGAAATAAAATCAAATAAAAATAAAAACACTTGAGAATGACACAAACTAAAAGGCGGTTGAATAGCAATGTTCCCAGCAAACGATCACTGTGTTTTGTGTTAGAGGCGACCTAGTTCATCAAAAGTTGTGACGTAGTGCCTGACATTGTTTCTTTTAACCACAATGCGGCCATCGAATGTCCACACACACTTCATACCGAATTTCTCGATTGCTCCCCTGTAGAGCTGCAATCTGGAGAAGCACAAATCTTCTTTGATAGAGATTCTACTACCTTTAAGCTTTTTCTTGGAGTTAAAAACTCTGGCCCGGGAATGATAGTTTGTAAATTTAACAATGATTGGTCTGATCTTACCTTCAGATTCGGCCCCTATCCTGTGACTCCTGCATATTTCAGATGGCTCCAATTTCACTGCTAGCTGTTCCTCAAATAGAGAGAGAGCAACATTATCTGTGTTTTCATTCGGGTTCTCCGGAATTCCGAATATCCGGATACTGTTCCGCCTCTGATACTGCTCCAGATCCACTACCTTTTCTTCTAATTTCACCAGCTGATTCTTGACCTCTTGGTTTTCTTCATTCTTCCTCCTAAGCTCTTCCTCGAACTGGTGAACTTTCTCTGTGTTAAAGTCGAGGAGATCTTGTAGACGAGCCACCACTGCTTTGGTGATTGAGTCTATGAGGCAATCCTTGATCATCGATAGAATGTCAGGGGATTGCACCACTGAATTCACCTCCTCCGTCACTTGTTTCAGTAAGTTCGGGGGAAAACACTCCTTGACGGCAAGGGACGGGCTGCCTGCCGATGCCTGCTTCTTCGGAGGAGCCATATTGAATGCACAACACTGCCAATTCACACAATTGTTCTTTCTCATATTTTAAAATATTTAGAAACCATTTGATGTATACGTCTTGCACTAGCACGTGTGTACATGTATATATAACACGTAACATAACGATTAACGACAATTTGTTTGAATTGGATTTTAAATTTTTAGTAGCAGCTTCAAATTTCTTTCTCATACGTATTATACACTTGCATAGACTAATTATGATGTGAATGTCAATATGGCAAGAATTTACAATACCGGACCCTTCTGTAATTTCTATGCTACTGCTTATAATCAAGAAATAATTAGTCGTGATGATTTATCTGAGGTTAACATGTTGGGGTGAGGTCTAGAAATTGTTAATTAACTTGTAGAAGTTGTAAAATAAGCTTTTATATTCTCGCAATGATTCTCCGTAACAAGTATTTGTTGATATGAACAATTGACGTTCGCAATTAGTTACGTTGTCTACCGCGTTGCCACACTGTTGATTTCATACTTGGAGAGCATGGATCGTGTAAGAAAATATTTTTTTCTGGATACCTAGCAAAATATATGTTTAGCAAGAGTTGCCTTCAAACAGGATCGGACCGTACCTTAGAATTCTTTCGCCTAGCCGGCAAGCTCTATGATCCCACGTAGAAATGCGTCGAGGAAGACGAAGAAGACGATAGTGACAGTGACAATCACGATGTAGAAGAGCATGTGAAATGTGGACTGATTTGATTACAGGTAAGTTTGTCAACAATTCATCGATCGTAAAATTGCAGGATACGAAAATGTCGTCTTCGATGAAGAACGTTTGCCGTTAAAGTGCCACGAAAATAAGATATTTTATCGGTTCGTTATCACAATTAGCGCAAAAAACTATTCACAGAAAGCCCCACTGCCCATTCTCGGTAAGGTTAGGTTAGGCAAGCACAGTTAAAATTTGGGATTGTAGTAACGTCAGGAATATATATTTCGATCCTTAAGTATTCGAAACGCAAAATCTTGCAATAAATATTGAGCAATCGTGCATTGTCGATTGCGATCACGGACCCCATTATTTTGCAATTTCTACGAGTGACCCCCAAATTTTAACTTCAAATTTGTGATTAGGAGGCCTCAGTTAGTGAGTATGTGAAATATTACAAAAATTGGGGAGGGGTCCGGTATTTTTAAGCCTATTTTGTGTTCTGCCACTGTCAACTGCAATACAAAAAAACATATTCTCTTTTAATTTTTAGGTTTGATTCTAGTTTTTTACGTACTTCACGTTTTCTACGTATTTTACGTGTAATTTACTTGTCATGTAGACAGCCTTTTATTTACGCGTAATTGCATAACTTTGCACCCGATAAGACAAACATCAGGCGATTTATAAGTTGTTAGATTTGGAGTGTTACGTTCGACATAATTCTCAGCGTTTCTGTTAGGTTAGAAATGATAGGCTTGATGGTGTTATCATTTGCACATGTTTTTCGCCATTTGAATGTGCGTACAACCGGTTTTTACGAATAGAAACTGTGAAAGTACTCGAACGATAGGAGGCTTTGGGGTCGTTGACCCACTGTACTCCCTAGAGAATTACGTTGTCTCGCTTTTATGAACACCGCCATGCTTTACGCAATATAAAATTATTTCCAGCGTAAGTAACAACCTGCCACCTCAGAGTACTTTCGGCACTTTTTATTAGTCAAAATCGGTTGTATGTAGTCTACACTGTTCAAAATCGCTGCAACCGAATTGCGCAAACCTTAGATCCAAGATTGCGCACAAATCTCACTGACCTGTTTTGTGCACAGATTTTGATCGTTGCCACTTTGACAGCTTTAAAGTTTGTGCTCAAAACTGTTTTTTTTTCTTTAGACAAGAAGAGAGAAAGAAATTAGAAATAAAATAGTAAATCATACCAATTTACTCAAACTCAAAAGTTAGGAAAGGTTAGTGTAAGTATACAGACACACACACATTAACAAACACAACAGAAGTGAGAACGCCTTGAGAACATTTCACATCTGACAACATAGCCTCATTTTTTTGTGCGCAATCCTGTACATTGTGACAGCTTGTCAACGGCTTATCAGATACCACTAGAAAAATCGGAAAATAGATAAAGAACACGTGGAAGAGATACCACTCCTAACTCAACATAAACTTCCAAAATTGCTGTCAGCGTCGCACAACAATCCTAATCTAACGACGTAAAATTATAAACACGAGAAAATCTAACGATGATTTTTCACTTGTATTTTGGTTTCATGAGATTTCTGTCCTTCACGTTTATTTCCTTTTACAATATATTTTGAAACTGCAGGCAACGTCCCGTCTGCTGCCCTTGTGAAAAAATTTAGGGGTGTGTTGAGGCATTTTTTTGGTGGTGGGACTGTGTGGATAAATTACTGTATGCTTTTACCTTTGCGTTGCTTTGCCAGGAATAGGCCTTTCGTATCATACCAGTTTATATTCTCAGATAAGCGTCAAATAGCTTGACAACTTACGTCACAAATATAAAACAATAAACGAAATGACCTTCCCGTTCCCCCAACTCCCACGCACACATTATGAGCGTATGCTGAGCCGGTCTCTGTGACGAACTGTTCATGGTAACGCTCTACGATGCCAGAGGAACCAGATTCGAGCCCTGGGTAGGCATGAATTAACCATTGTTTCATCACCACCGCGAATAATCATACAGATGGAACAGCGACGTAAGGTAAACGAAATTGTGTGAGAGAAGAGTTGAGTATAGAAAGAAAGGAGATAGGAACTTAGGTAAACAAGGTGGGCAGTCTAGAAAGAGAGATAGAGAGGGAGCGATAAAGGAATACAAAGAAAGAGAATTAGAGTAAGATAGAGAGAGAGAGAGAGAGAGAGAAGGGTAGAAAGAAAGAGAGATAGATGAAGAAGAAGATGGGGCAAAAATTGGGAAAGAGTGAGTAAAAAAAAATCAGCACCCACAAACGCAGAAACACAGTCCATTCTAACCTAATGCAATTCCTTGGCGACGTCACTGGACTGCAGCTCTATATGTATTTACAAGTGCGCGAAGTGTTTGCTCATAATGCAAGTCCCTTTTTCAAAAGTTTAACAGTACTAAATTAAGGTAAGTTGAGTGTGAGGGGGGCATTAAGTTACATAGAATTTAGAAATATCATACAAATAGTATATCTTTTAAAAAATCGTTTGAAGTGTTAATTGACTGCTACTGAAATCATCCCTTACTACACACTCCATACTAATTTTGATGATACAGATATTTATATTGCACAATAGGAAATGCGCAATATTCAATCATAGTCCTATAGTACATTCAACCAACGGCAGAAGCAATGGAACTTCCCTTAGTTCCCAAAACTTGGGAGCTGTTGACCTTTGACGTAGATGTGGAAGGAATATTGATGATGACATCAAAGTCACAGATTTCTGTCTAACCGGGAGACCACAACACGAGCAGCGATTTTACAGATAAAGAAGCTCCCCTGTGAAAGAACTTTCTAAAGTCTACAGAATAGAATCTTCCAAATACTTGCTCCTACTTAGACATCTTCTTATAAATAACATGAATGTAATAGCTGCTTGTTCATTTTCTTGGAATTTATCTTTCACCAAAGTTGTGAGCAAAATTATATCTGCTGTCTACATTTTCACTCTTCACTGCAGACAATTTAGACAAAATTGTTTTACCTAATGCCAAGGGGGCTGATGGCAGTTCCAGGGAGGGCTCAAACCCCTTGGCCCCTGCCTGGCTACGGGCCTGGTTGTATATAAGGGGAAGGGGGATCACGAAGTAGCTCACCCCGTGCCTCCACATATGCAAGTCCGGGCCTGTCTTTCGCTTGCTATTTATTTTTACCATTGGCGACGCTAAAGGAGGGCCACGGGTCCATGCCTTACCAGAAAAATTGTTAGTTTCCATATTCCGCCTACCTCAAATTTTAGGAAAAAAATTACGACCATACCATTGTTACAATATAAAATATTTCGTATGAACTTTTTGAATTTCTGAGAATTTTACTGTACCCTCACCAACTACCCCCCCCCCCATTTAACGCATTCAAAAAATTTTCTGGTGACACTACTACGCTCTCACTTTTTATTTCTCTTTATCTCCCCGCCGTCTCTTTGTGTCGGTGTGTGGGTGTGATTCTAAACTACAAATTACTAGTAATCATATTTTTAAAACGTTTTATATCTGTTTGGGTGGGAAGAAGACTGCGTTCAATATTGAATTAAAAATAATAAGCTCTGTAATATTATGCACAAGGGATGATTCATGTTATAGAGATTGACTGTTCCAATCATACTGCACGAACAGTGACATTTCAAGATCGATTCTTTAAAATCTTGAAAAATATAAAGTATGTCGGCGAAATTGCCTGAGTCATTACGTGTCATGCCCACGGCGGTCAACAGCACCTCGGTGGCAGTTTATGGAACTTTAGTAAATTCTTACAAGTTAGAGTTACAAAACAATGCTGCCTAGGAAGGATCTTCATAAACGTTGCTAATCAGAGGCAAAGGAAAACGAACGTAAAACCTTACCTTTTCGTTAGCTCGTGAAGACGTTCGAATGGCTAACGCACAAGGAGAGTCTTGGAATGTGCATGCGTGCTCACACACTGCAACGTCTGTGCAGTATGCATGCAAAGCTGGGCTGGGAGTGGGGGGAAAGCAGGCCAGCGTCCTTGTCAGAAAGGGGGTATTAAACAATAGACTGTCTCTTCGATAACAACCGTCATAATGTCATGGTATCACAAGCTCTTCGGTATGGGCTTTATTTATCTATCGGTAGCTAGAGGGGGGCGGAGAGGCATTCGAGCACGACCTCGCAACACCCCTTGACAGAGGTGCCCACAGGAGGGAATCGTGACGCACCTGTGTCATGGGAATTTTTTGGGGTGACAAAATTTTATAATTTAGCTACCAATTCTGTACATCTTTACACAAAAATAGGGGGAAGTCGTTTCGTTTGATTGACTTGTTATTGATTTTTAGTTATGGTTATTAGTTTTTCTACCTACCTGTGGGTGATCGTGGGTATGGGGTTTACAAGCCTTTAGAATCGGTTTGGAAAGAGGGGGGAAGGGACGTGCTGTTCGCATTAATACATGGTTGAGCACACGCAGGCCCGTAGTTAGCTAGAATTGATCTCCGGGGGCGGAGCTTTGTAAACCAAGTCCATTTCTCAAAAGTTTAACAATGTTAAATGAAGATAAATTATTTGTGTGTGTGTGTGGGAGGGGGATCAATAAGTTAATATAAAATTTAGAAATATCACATAATTAGTACATTTTCTATAAAAGGTAAAAAAAGGTAAAGTGCTCCCCTGTGCATAGCACCACGCCATGAAAGCGTATAGGGGGTGTGGGGGTAACGCCCCATATTTTCTTGATCCGGTCGTGAGTGGTGGTGATGTGATCAGCATCACACCCCTGACCGACTTTACCCCCCAGGGTTTCCCCCTGGTACCCATGTTATTCGACGCTGGGTGGGCGCCGGGGCCACTTCCAACGTTCTATAGGTAGGGTATATTCTAAAACATCTCTTGCAGTGTTAATTGCTATTGACATCATCCCTTATTACATACTACACATTACTTTTGATGATTCAGATATTTATATCATACAAAAAATGCACAACATTCAATCATAGTGCCTACCGTACATTCCACCCCCAGCTGAAGGAATAAAACTTCCCTTCGTTCCCAAAACTTAGGAATTGTTGACCTTTGATGCAGATATGGAAGGAATGTGGATGATGACGTCAGAGTCACAGGTTTCTGTCTAAACGGGAGACTGCAACAGGGGCAGCAAAGGTACGGGTAAAGGAGCTCCTCTGTGAATGGACATTCTATAGTCTAGAGAATCTTCTAAAAACTTGCCGCTACTTCGACTTCAGCTCAAAAACAAGATGAAGGAATGTGATAGCTGATCTTCGTTTTGTGAATTTGTCCTTTCATCACGTTATGAGCACATCATATCCGTGGGTGTACATTTTCACTTGTCACTACAAACAAATTATACAATAGTTTTACCTAATGACCGGGTGCTAACGACAATGCAAGGGGGCTGAGCCCCCCGGCCCCTACTGGCTACGGACCTGAGGACACGACTAACAATGGCAGTTAGCCTGAGCAGTTTTGCGCTTTTTATGTTAGCCAAAAATGAAAGTGAGCCGTGATTTTTTTCTTTCTTTAGTCTTCTAATTTCAACTGCAATGAAAGGATTCGAATGTCATGCGCCATTCAATTGTTTTAGTGTTGCATGATTTCAGGCACGATTTGTTTTGTTTGTATGTGTTCCCAGTGGCGGCTGGCAGCTAGTATGATGGGTAGTGCCAACAAATCAAGAAATCGAAAAATTTTCGCTAGCATATGTCATAGAAATCAAATGAATGAGGTAATTTTAATGGAAGTTTGTTTACTAAAGTTGCAGACAAAAATTCAGAGTTCCTAAGATTGGTTTATTTTACTTCGCATTTGTACTACTTTTGGCTAATCGCGAAGAGATGAGTGAACACTCCCTAACAACACCGATGACCAGGCCGAGATTCGAACCCGCAATCCCTGGCGTCGTAGCATGCTTTGCGGAGGTCGGCCAGAGTTTCTAGGAAATTGAAATTTTGACGCCTGTTACCTTTACCATTTTTTTAATATTTTTTAATAGAATTGATGTTTAAATCTGGCGTGGGACAGCCAAGTTGTTTAACTTTTAATTTAATATCGTATAGTACCTTGGAAAACGGCGTATGTAATAATGCTCTAATCTGACTCATCTTTACTAACTACCATTCCTTTCACACACCATCGGACACTTTCACTTCACTAAAAAGAAAAACACTGAACAATTAGACACACCGAATCGATCACGGTATTCTCGCCTTGCTTTGTTTATATAGTAATTTGCAACCCCAGCACGGCAGACGGTACATCAACAATCGGTGTTACTAACAACTGAAATATTATTATCTGCTAAATGAACTGTAGGTCTACAATTTTTAGAATTCAATGCAAGAAATTGAATTATATCTCCAAGTGAAATTCTTATACTGATAGATTTTCCGCGTGATTTTTACAAATATTAAAGTAAAAAATCCCCTGGTGATGTGAATTCCCTTTGATATTTAGGCAATTCTTTTGTACAGTAAATGCCTTCAATGTTGTCAACATCAGTTGCAACATATGAGTGTCTGTGCGTGAGAGCAAGCGATAAATCTTTTCTTAAGGAAGAAATCGATAATAAAAAGTCTGGATGGCTCTTTAGACGCATCTATCTAAATTGTTATATAAATTTGGGGAAGATATTACGTTCGTTCTTGCCAAGTATGCAGGAAAGTATCTTTCTCGCGAATTACTTCTCCAACGAGTATTACAAATCGGTCAGGATTAGTCACTTCTCTGTGAAGTTTGCAACTATGTCAACACAATGCGAAAGCTATCGCGTCGTGCCACGACGCGAGCTGGCACGGCTGGTTGTCTTATGGCTGCCACTGGGCTACCACCCCACCTCCTCGCTCGTCAACTGCGGAGACTTTTTCATGCCTCCGCGCAGGCCTCTGCGCTCAGGCCAGACTATGCTGGCCCAGAGCAAGTGAGAGAACAGCTGGGGATGCGGCGCCGGAATTGAGGCGGCCGTAAGCTGGAACGCTTACGAGATTTGAATCTCCTCGTTCCAATTCAACATACGAGTGTATGAATATACTTTGTATAGAACAACTTATTACTAACTTCGTTAACCCTGTACATGTACAGTCACGGACACTTCTGGGTTGCAACAACCCGATTGGCTTTCATTGAGATAGAAAGCCAAGTTGAGATTCAAGTTGTACGAGTTTTAGTAAAATTCCCTGATACGATATCCGTAGTTAAAAAATTTACCTATTATTTATTGGACGTCTAGTTAACTCTTTCAACAATCTACAACCATATTAGACTCCATTTACACCCCTTGATTTCTAAATATATATTGTTTATTTCTAGTTTCAGATGTAGGTACCTTCAAAGTGTTTGGTATTTAGAAAATGCACACTGTCGGTATCACCATTTAACAGTTCATTACAAACTAATTATTATTTAGAAGCGAATCTCCAACAGATTACATCACAAAAATAATCAAATAGTCAATTGTGTTCAAAGCAAGGCAAATGCTATATATTATACAATAGTCTAAAAATAATAACAAGGAGAACAAGTAATACATGATAAGCTAGATAATGAGGCAATGATTGCATACGACCATTAAATACTTATGTAGTTTAAATACTACACATATTTAATATTTATGAGATTCCTTATATATTTAACATTATCAAGGAGACAACATGAAGGCGATGCACATGTATAAATCCTATAATACATTAAACTCGTGCGATGTTAAAAGAATGTAAACTAGTTTTCTAAAGTTACACGAATGCAACAATTTTGACAATGCAACCTATAATCGCCAGGAAATTTTATTGATATTTCAACATATTTTTTTCAAAATAGGACTTGGCAACCTTGGTTATTTCGATATGCACATGAGAGTATATGTAGATGGAATGTAGTTACGCAAGGTTATTTCAATAATAACCATATTACCATTGAATATTATTACAATTGTTACCTTAGAAATGGAAGGCATGGTCAAGGGAATTTCTTATTCAGAAACAGATTTATGAGAGTCCAAGCCTCATGAAGTCCATTTGGCCTTTATGGATGTTTCTAACCCTGTCAGTAATTGTAGAAATATATTCTTGAGATGATTGAACTATGGTGAATTGATCATACGGAATAAGTACTACTACTAAGTTTATAGATGTTGCAGGTAAATTAACACAAAATAGTATAGCAAGGCTTCATGCTTGAAACAAGCTATTAATATAAAGTTAAAAAGCTTGCTGCAATCATATAATGGCAAGCTGTAACCTTGCATGAGCCTTGAATCAAGCCAAGTAGTAGCCACATAGTCAAGATTACAAGCTTGACATGACAAATTTGTCACAGAAAGTTGCATGCTTGATACAAGATTGTGAAAGTCAACTCTCAGCTCGATTGAGGTTTGTCATATCCGATTGGCTTTGACAAGCTACAAGCAAGCTTGCCATATCCAATTAACTTTCACAAGTTCCATCCCGACCTTCTCCCCGCCCCTCGTGGAGTAGACACTAACACGTCGTCTTCGCAGCTTTGATGCCCCAAGCCCTCCCAAGATCAAACCTCGCCTTGAGCAACTCTTGAGCCAATCCCTTGCCTCTGTACTGAGCATTCACCAACAGACCCATCATGTCCGATGTCGGACAACAGATCAATCTTGTAGTACTCAAAGGCGTCGAAGATTTCATTGATGTTGATGAACATGTCTGAGAGGTTCCTGGCGCTCTGATTCTTTAAGGAGATTTAGTCCTTGTCCGGCTTTCTTGGGGGAGGCTAATAGTAGAAGTTGCCCACCTGGAAACCCGCTATTCTGTTCGTCTCTTCGTCGATGGCCACCACGGTTGTGTTCTGTTTAGGTAGTAGTCCGGAAGCTCTCCTCAGGTTTTCCAGAAGCTCTGGGTGCCTGTCCTCGGCCAGGTCATCGATGTGTATTTTACCCTTTTGCCACCAGGTGGTGTGTGGGACGGATGACAGCCTCTTGTAGGATGCCATTGGAACCTGTAAGAAAATGTCGCAATGAAGTTGCCTGAAGTACATGATACCTATGAACATGTTTAGAACTGTAACAAGGGTTCGAAATGTACAAGAGTAGACCCGAAGGTAGTTCCAGCCTCCCAGATGGCGCAGTGGTAGAGTGGTCGCCTTGTAATCAAGGAGTCCCGGGTTCGATACCCGGTGGAGGCACATAGTGGTTCGGATTCCACTTTAAACTTTAGGTCCAGGCCGGATTAGCCTTACTGTGCATAAAGAGGACTTAAAAACAACAAATGAATCAATCAGTCAACCGGAGGGCGTTCCGGTTCTTGAAAGTCTGTAAACTTCACGTTGTCTCGTCAGATATAGTAACGGATCGTTGTTTTGTATACATACTTTTTCTTACCGTGACCTAAACCGTGAATACTCCTTAATTCTACATATTACAACCTTCACATAAACTTACCTTCTACATGAAAATGCGTTGTTGTCGCGCGGAGGCTTAGCAAAGCATGAAGGTATCCAGTTTTTGTGCCTTGTGGTTCTAGTTTTTTTTTTTTCATTTTCATTTGTAAATTATTATTTGCCATAATCTGTGTCGACCTTCGTGGCGGAGTGGTTAACACAGCCGCGTCTGACGCCAGGGCAGCGGCGGTGCCAGGATCAATCATCTGGGGGGTGCGGAATTCAATTTAGGGCGTGCGATGTTGAAAATAAAGAAAAATTGAAACATGCATGTGCTTTAGCCATTACATCAAATACCAAAGAACTTTTAGTGTGCTTCTATGAAAATATGCCAGTGAAATTGAAAATTGTTGGTGACTAGATAAATTTTTCATGCTTTCTTAGAACTACAACAACAACGACATGCAAATGCTGTTTCCTTTTCAGATTAGTATCAATTGCTTACCTGAACTACCCAATAATAGTGATATTGTTACAGTACCAACGCTCAGTATCACGATATGATTTTCATAAGTCTTATCGTCCTTCTAATAAAATGAAGCCATTTCACTTGAAAGTAAAATTATATAAAGACACTATGAACGTCAAATGTTTTCGGGTGAATGAACAAAACATTTTTGATTAAGATTTTTGGTAAGCAAATATGCTCGATTACTAAAGAGCATTTAGTACTGATAAATAATCATAAAATTTGTTTATCGACTGTTTAAATAAATATTTAGTCGCCTGAAACTATATTTCTTTGCATTTACCTGTGAAGAGTACAATCGCCGACACGACATATGTATCACCAAAATATCGTGACGATATATCGCCTGGACGATATTCTTTTCAATATCGCGATATGTCCTCAGGACCATTACCGAGTGATATAGTAGAACTGCAGAGTCTTATAATCAGTGCTTTTGATCGAATTGATTGGGACATGTTGCATGCGTGTTTGGGAAGAACTTGATTGTAAAGTTTATGTTTGCGGAATAACGAAGGGGGCCATATCGAAAACTTGAAATGTGTCACAAAACTTGTTGTGTTTCTCTACAAAACTGTAAAGTTACTTCTCGATAGGCTATCTTCAATACACGTACAGTAACATCATGAAACCGCTTCAATCATTTGTAGGCACCCTGTATTGAGCCTTGTTTCTATGTCTAATACAACACTAAAATGCTGACAAAAACAAAAGTTATTGTATAATGAGACACTATTTAATAATAATAATAATTTTTGTGAATCTTTGTCTGAAGACCCTGTTGGAGGGTGGAAACTTTATTTTATAATAAATTTTGTTTTGTTCAGCATTTTAGTGTTCTTCATTGTGTTGAATTATGAAAGAAATAGCTGAGATCTGATAAATTGTTAACAAAAACGAATCAGTTATTGTGTAGAAGCATTAACAGGGTGGCTACAAACAAGCAAAAATAAAATTCCCTGACTTTTCCAGGTTTTCCAGGACAAAATTTAAATTTTTCCCTGACAATTACAAACTAAACTAAATCGATGTTTTTGTAAATTGAAATAATAAACTCATACAGATCCAGGCATGGATTTGTTAAGTACCAATATTATCTTCTATGAAATTGACTTAATTCCTCTATTCTCTATGATTTGAATTCAAACTGCAAAATAGTGAATTTGGAAAATTATTACAATTCACAAGCTAGGGAAGGATTGATTACAGAATTTTGTCATACGCAGTAAGTTTAAAATAAAATACTTGATTATTTTTAAAGTTACGACTAAATGAGATAAGAATGAATGATTAAGAAATACAATTTGTAATTTATTAGTCTCCTTATCCATTCTCGGTATTATATGTTGATATTTCCACTGCTTGCAAGAACCATGAGTGCGGACTCATTTTTCAATGCATAAAGCTACTTCTCTCTTCTCTGTAAAGCAAACAACTTAACTCTTTCATATAAGTGAAATAATTGAATCAAACAAAATAAAGAGTCATATTTCCTTACTTTATCAATGGGATTTCTGCTTCAGTACAGTATATCCAAGTGAAGTACTGTGAAATTGACAACATGCAGTTATAACTTTAATGCTGACGAAAAGGGTATGTAGGTATTAGAAATTTAACGCAAGGAATTTATAGAATTACATTGTATAGGTAGCTAACCACACATTAAAACAGGAACACACTAATGATAAAAGCTTCTGAAAGTTCATATACGAGGGGCATCCTGAAAAAAGATCCAATGGTGCCTATACGCAGCACTAGTTTTCGGAGAGCGACACACACACATGCAGGCAGGAAGAAGTGGCATGTAGCTGTAATCTGATACAGTTGCAATGCAGCCGTTTTAGGACAGTTCTAGGTTAAAGATTGCAGCTATCATACAGTCTCCCACAGACTGCGATGTAGCCTACATTGCATGCTCAGAATTTGGCACAGAGCCACCAGCAATTGTGTGAGGTGTGCAGACCGGACGTCGTGAACGATAGTATGGTCAGACGATGTTGCAGACAATTCACGGAAGGCCAATCGAATGTGCACAACCCCATACAGCACAACACAGGCCCTTTGCATCACTTCAGGTGAGAGATCTTGGAAAACTCCCTGTACAGCCCTGCCCTTTAATGTACCGACTTTCATCTCCTGGTTTAACTGAATAGGTTTCCGGCAGGGCAAGGATTTGACAGCTACACTGCGGTAGAGATAGTTCCAGTCTTTGTTTGTCAGACACATATACCATGGGCATACAAAATTTAGTGCCATGCTACGACAAATGCGAGAACAACGGTGGTGATTATGCCGAAAATTAAGTTAGGACTCACTGTTACTAATGCAATAAATTACTACTGATATTATTGTTTTATTTATGCCTAATCGGTAGGGACCTTAATATTTTGTTATTTTTTTAAATTGGTGTATTTTCTTATTTTTTATTTTTTACTATAAGGTGTTCTTTTTCCCAAAATTCACATTTTCATTTTAGCGCATTTTCTGGCAAATAGCTGAAATTATACCTTCATGGTGTTTTTAAACTACTGTTTCAAATTGTAAGTCACATGGCTTACGCCTCTTCGTGAGAGTTTGATATCTTGAAAGTTATTTTAGGAAAGTTATTTTTCCATACCCCTTTTTTGAAATTTTAAGGTAAGGATTTTAGATAATGGAATTTTCCCCGTATATACTGAAGGCTGCATAATGACCATAAGTGGCGACGCACCAAAAAATTAAAATCAATCAATCTCACGTGACAGATACCGATATATTATAGCACCAAAAATTGGCATTATCTTTTTTGACTTGTTAGTGTTACGTTTCCCAAAATTCGAGTTTTTGTTTTATAACATTTATCTGCCAAATATATCGAAACATAATACTTCATTGTGCTTTTAAACTATTATTTTAAATTGTAGGTCACATGGTCTACGTATTTTCGTGACAGTTTGATATGTTGGAACAGATTTTTGAGGAAGTAAAAGTAAAGTGCTCCCCTGCACTTTTCCATGAAGGTTTATAGGGGTGTGGAGTTAGGGTCCCACACTTTCTTGATCACGGCTGAAGGTGGGGGTGATGTGATCAGCACCACGCTCCTGGCTATCTTTATCCCTCAAAGTTTCCTCAAGGTACCAGCTTCATATGATGCTGGGCGGTCGCCGGAGCAGTTTGAATAGGTGGAAAACATCCCGGTTCTCCCCTGCAGGGGATCGACCCCGGGTCTCTCGCATAGTAGTCAAACGCCATAACGACTGAGCTCCATTATTACTCGCTCGACAAATGCCGATGGTGCGCACTTAGCTTGGTAATTCAAAACATATATCGTGCGACAAATACGAAGATGTGGCTCCCGTGTGACGGTAGATACGCATTCTATCTCCTGTTAGAACCCTGCCACTTTGCTCTGTGATGCAAATGGTTTTGATAGAAGTTGAAAAAATCGTGGGAAATACATGATTTAATGTGTCTGTCGGAATTATTCCATGTTCGTATAACTTTACAATTTACTCTTGAGTAAAATGTTGGAAAACTTGCATGTTCTACGTACACAAACATGGCCTAGAAAAGACAAGAATGTTGGATTTCATGGAATTTTTCGTTTTTTTAGGACATTTTTTTAAAAAAAATCGTTAAAAACGCCAACAATTCGCATTTTATGCCAAATTCGCATTATTTCGATATTTCGAATGGGCGAAAAATGTGTCCAGACATCACTGCACATTCCTAAACATAACTTCGCAGCAATTACCATTTTTCACAGTTTTCGCGTTTGCGAAAAATCAATGTCCCTACTAATTGGAAATTACTTTCTGGCCACCCCTCGTATAAATCAGTAGATGGAAAGTAAAAATTTAGCAGGGCTGGCAGAGAAAAGTCAATCCTTGAAGAAAGTGATTTGCTTTTATGATTGAATGAATCTAGTAAATATGATATTAAAATATTTACGTATTTATTATTAGCATTTTGTTTCATAATATTGGACATTAATGACCATCTCTCACGAGTTTAAACAGACAGGACAGAGTGTGGCGTTAATTTCAATGCAATACTAGTGTTACAGTAAATTTAAGGTTGGGAGCATGCTCTTGCCAATTTTTATAACGTTCACCATTGCAGATTTATGTTTAACTTTTTCGTGATAGTATTCAATATATATCCCATTTGGTTGGATTCTTCTTGATATCTAAGAATAGTGCAATGTCATTGTAAATGTATGTTAACTTGTGCGAAACCAGTAATACGTCAGGATGATGAAAGAAAACCTTCGTAAGCACTGCTACATTAAATAAGGTGAAGTGAGCCAGAAGAGTAATAAAATTCCAGCAGCATATTTGCAGTCTAAAGCTCTTCTTGTTTATGCATGCGATTTTTGTTGGATGTTGCAGTCCATGCAATTTCTGTCGCATGTTGTAGTGAGATACCTTGTCAGGTGGCGATATTCAACAAAAATCGTATGTATCAATGGGACCTATTTGTTTCCATGTTCCTTCAGTTTGCCCAACAAAATGCCTTACAAGAAAAAAATATAATTCAATGCATTTTCCACGTAATATTTAGAGGCTTAACCTTTACTACCCCAATAATACCATATGGTATCATCAGAGTAAGGTCGAACTGGCCTGATGATACCATATGGTATAATTGTGCTGATTACGAAATGAATGTGCTTTTTGGACTTTCATACTCTTATGTTTCGGTGGAAACTCTTGACACAGGTCTGGAGCAAGCTTGGGGAATTCATATTGATGACCAACCTCCCCCTTCTCCCCCCCTCCGCAACATATCCATGCCACATTTCCGAACAGAGTTTCACATTTTGGCTCATTATTCAATTTGTATGACACCCAGGAACATGAAATGTGTTTCAATCTCTTTGGAAATGTCCATTTTTGAAGAGAATACTAAGATTTGCGCCCCCTCCCTAAAATAGCGGGAGAAGAGGGGGCAAACTTCAGATATTTGTTTTTTCCATTGAAATTCGGTGGTCGCGCCCTCAAACCCCCTCTTCCTCCGTTAGGCGATCTCAATTGTACATGGTTGCATGCTCTAATGTTTTATCTGTAAAACAAAACTTATCCGAAGTACATTGCTACCATAGTGCCCGAGTTATAACAATTTTCCTCCAAAAATGCAAATTACCTATTTTTCGTAAAAAAAAAAAAAAAATCACATTTTGGCTTATTATTCAACTTGTATAGCTCCCAAAAACATGAAACATGTTTCATTCTCTTGAGAAATGTCCATTCTTTAAAAAGAATACTAAACGTCGCGTCTTCGTCCCAGATAGCGGGAGAAGAGGGGGCGAACTCCAGATTTTTATAGTTTTTCATTAAAATTCGGGGGTCGCACCCCCACCCCCCTTCCTCAGTTCGGTGTTCTGAATTGTACACGGTTGCATGCTCTGATGTTTTAGCTGCAAAACAAAACTTATCCGAAGTTGATTGCTCCCATTGTGCCCGTGTTATAACAAGTTTCTGAGCAATATGCAAATTACCTATTTTTAGTAAAAAACAGAGTTTCACATTTTGGCTTATGGCACCGAAGAACATGAAACATATTTGATTCTCTTTGGAAACGTCAATTCTTTAAAGAGAATACTAAGGTTTGCGCCTTATCCCAAAAATAGCGGGAGAAGAGGGGGCAAACTTCAGATTTTTATGTTTTTTTCATTGAAATTCGGTGGTCGCGCCATCAACCCCCCCCCCCCCTTCCTCCGTTAGGCGATCTCAATTGTACATGGTTGTATGCTGTGATGTTCTATCTGAAAAACAAAACTTATCTAAAGTAGATTGCTCCCATAGTGCCCGAGTTATAACAATTTTCCTCCAAAAATGCAAGTTACATATTTTTCGCAAAAAAAAATTTAAAAAAATCACATTTTGGCTTATTATTCTACTTGTATGGCACCCAAGAACATGAAACATGTTTCATTCCCTTGAGAAATGTTCATTCCTTGAAAAGAATACTAAAGTTCGCGCCTTCTTCCCAAAATAGTAGGAGAAGAGGGGGCAAACTTCAGATTTTTGTTTTCTCTATTGAAATTTTGGGGTCGCGCCCGCCAAACCCCCTTCCTCGATCTGGCGTTCTGAATTGTACACGGTTGCATGCTATGATCTTTAAGCTGCAAAACAAAACTTATCCGAAGTTGATTGCTCCTATAGTGCCCGAGTTATAACAATTTACCTCCAAAAATGCAAATTACATATTTTTCGTAAAAAAAAATAATAAATCACATTTTGACTCATTATTCTACTTGTATGGCACCCAAGAACATGAAACATGTTTCATTTTCTTGAGAAATGTCCAATCTTTGAAACTAATACTAAAGTTTGCGCCTTCTCCAAAAAATAGTGGGAGAAAAGGGGGCAAACATCAGATTTTTGTTTTTCCTATTGAAATTCGGGGGTCGAGCCCCCCAAACCCCCTTCCTTGGTCAGGCGTTCTGAATTGTACTTGGTTGCATGCGCTTATGTTTTAGCTGCAAAACAAAACTTATCCGAAGTAGATTGCTCCCATAGTGCCAGAGTTATAACAATTTTCTGTTCCCGTGCAGAGTTCCATAACGATATCTTTAAATAAAAAAAATTAAAAAGTCAATGAAGACGAAATTCCCTGACATTTCCCTGACGTTTTTTGACACCTCAAATTCCCTGACTTTTCCCGGTTTTCCAGGTTTTCCAGGTCTGTCGCCACCCTGATTAAGGTGCTTACATGCAAAAAAGAGTAAAACTAACCATCGCAAATTTTATTTTTCGAAACCAGCAGAAAATTTCCAAGAATAGCCTTTCCACAGATAAGACTTTGGTGTCAAGGCTTGCATATCTTGTTTGACTAAACGACAGCATAATTGAGAAGTTTTATTGTGTTTCGTAAGAACGGACCCAAGAGCGGGTTCTCCCAAGGACAAATATTGGTAATAAAGTTGTCTAGTCTCCTGCCATGTCGCGTGTTGATGTAAGCATGTGCATTTTTTAACCTCTAAATGCATATGCACCTACTATTATTCTGTCAGTTATGAATTTCCGATAGCACTGACAACAAACTGTCCCAGGGCCGGCCATCGGGATCTGCGGCATATACAGTCCCTACCAAAAGCTTAAGACCACCAACTTTTTTTTTTATATAAATGAATCCTGACCGAAAGTTTTTAGTACAAATATGGAGTGATATTGTATGGAAGTAATATAGTGTGTGAGGCATATATTGCCGAAAACATATTGGTATACGTATTGTAGTTCTTGAGATACGAAAGTGGAAATCAAATTTCTTAACTGAAAAATACAGCATTTTGAAATGCAGGTGAATGTGTATACACGTAACCGACGTCGTTATGACAGTACTGCTATATACAGTACAGTACAGTTGTGCTAAATTCACTCATCTTGTGGACCGAGTGAAAGAATCTTCCCAATAATAAAATAATAATAATAATAATAATATTGTGGAATAAAATTGGTTCATATCTATGACTTTATAATAATTTTTATTACTAAAACTCGGGGCTTAAAATGAACCTGAATGTCAAATCAGTTCCTGCTGCAATATTGAACATCTGTTTTATTTATTTAATACACTGTACAAAAGTCAATCCTTTGTTACGTTAATTCCCATTGTAAACAATAGATGAAGAGGAAAAGAAACAGTTCTTGAACTAAATGTCGGTGGGCAATCTGTAGGTTCCTGGCGCCAGGCATTTCAAGGTGGCAGGTTTATGATATGTTTAATCTTTCGTTGGATGGTCCCAAATGTCCTAAGCGATATGGATACCTTCGAAGGGGGGGTGAATTTCCTTGAAGCAAGAAGATAAACTTCTAGAGGAGAATTATTTCCTATTGCTGTCAGTTTACTATTGTCAGTTCTGTACTATAATAAATGAAACCACTTACAAACAATTACATTATGGTATTTCAATTCTTGATAACCTATATATGGAAGTAAATATATCCGGTTAGAATTAGCTTATTTACGAGTTACGATTATTCAGTATTTCCGGAAATTTAGAAAACATAACATATTTTGGTAAGTGCTATTCCTTTAATGTAAATGGGAACCTAATTTCCTGAAATGTCTGACGTGAGAGACAGGCAGACAGACTTTAATAATACCATTGTTATGTTAATATGCATTTGTTAATGTTACTATTAGTAGCAATAATAGTCGTTCTATTCTTATGTGTTTGGCGTTCCGGCTTTTGTCCAGATATGTCTTATTGCTTCGCGTATGATTGCAAACATTAAGCATGTTTCCTGCTGTTGCACTAGGCTACTGGGCATTCAAGAAACAGCAATGCAAAGAATCAAGCGACTTCACGTTCCTTTACACTCCAACAAGAGAAGTTTCTGAGAAAATGTTTGGAGAGAAGCACAGCGCCTAAAGGATTAAAAATAAATATGAAGTGAGTGGTTTGCAACACCAGGAGATGGAAGATATTTGTTCAGAAAATGGAAAAAGAACTGATATGGAATGAAATAAGGGCAAGAAGAAAGGAGATAAAAATAATAATGGAGAACCTGACAAGAATTGAAAAATCTATTGAAGATGGTCTCACCATTTTTACGAGAGAATATACATGAAAAGCTGGCAGGAGAAGTTTAGAGAGAAAATAAGAATAAAGTTGAAGAAGAAAGGAGAGGGACTAGTATGGAAAGAAGAAAGAAGAGAAGAGGAAAAAGAGGAGGATACCAGAAGAAGAGTTGTGGTAATAGGGAATGTAGACCTATCAAAAGAAGAGGAAGCTTTTTTAAAACTAGGAAGAGGTTTCAAAGTTAAAGAAAGAAATGTAGATTATGAAGAAGTCATATATGACATTGAAGAAGCAGTGCTCCATATAAAAGAAGAACCAGAAAGAGACAAGATTAGAAGAAGAACTGCAGCCATACTGAAGAAAGAAATGAAAAACAAGGAAAAGTAGATAATTTGAGTCAAAAAGAAAGGGATGAAGAAAATCAAGGCAAGAAGTGATGTGGTGATAGAGCAGGCAGATAAAGGAGGAGCAATTGTGCTGATGGAAAGAGAATGGTAGTATGAAGACATAAAAGAGAACGGATATGAGGAGATTTGTGGAACAGAAGAAGAACAAACTATAAGAGAAAGGGTCATACAAGACTGTAGGAGGAGTGGATTCAAGAAGTGCATACAGGAGACAGGAAGACTACCAAGTTTGAAAGGCTTTCCAAAGATACACAAAGAGGAGAGAAAGTTGAGACCAGTAATGGACTGCAGAAACAATATTTTGGAACCCTTGGAAAATAAATTAAAGAAAGTTATTGAAGTGCTAGTAACACAGCAAGAAAGCAGAGCAGTTAAGAATAGTGAACAAGTGGTGGACCTCATAAAAGGTCTTAAGTTGAATGAGATGAAGACAACAATGTTTAGGTTAGACGTGAAAAGTATGTTCCCGAGCATCAAGAGGGACACGGTTTGGACATTATTAAAAAGAGACTGGGAAAAGAAATTATAGGAGAATGGGATAGTGAAGGGTAGTGAAGGCGCTGGAAACCATTTGGAATAACGGTTACAGTATAATGGGGGATAAAATAATGTTAATGAGTGAAGGACTGAATATAGGTTCTAGCCTAAGTCCAGCATTGGCTGAATTGGTTAAGAATGAATGGGAAATGAAAGTGATAGAAAAAGGAGGTGACAAAATTATTCTGTTTTGCAGAAATGTGGACGATTGTTTTGGCATATGGAAGGGAACGAAGAGGCAGCTCGACATATTTGCCAAAGAAATACAAAATGAAGAAAAAGGGATATTATTGAAACTCGAAATAGAAGAAGAAGACTAGATTAGCTACCTAGATATATTGATGAAAAGGAAGAGAGGACAAGAAATTGAAACCGCTTGGCATCAGAAGAAGTGTGCAGCAGGAGTATTCTGCCACAAAAGAAGTGATGTAAGTGAGGTGACAAAAATAAATTTTATAAAGAATATGGACGGCAGAATCAAGAAAATATGCACGAAAGTATGTAAAAAAGAAGGCAAAATAAATAACCTATGGAAACAGCTCGAAAAGAATGGCTATGAGAAGGAGGATAGACTGGACATAAACAGAAGAAGGAAGAAAAGCGACAGGGTAGAACTGGAAGAGAAAGAAAAAGAGAGGAGGTTTGGAATAAGGAGTATGGGGAAGACCACAGAACAGATATGCAAAGTTCTTAGAAAAGCTGGCATTAAAACTTACGGGAAGGGAGGGAGAAGCATCTTAAGAATAGCAAAGAACGCAAACAAGAAAAAGGAAAACAGAGAAGAGGAAGGGATTATCTACGAAGTGAAATGTAAAGAATGTCAGAGTGTGTACATAGGGGAAACGAAAAAGAGGCTGAAAGACAGGTTGAAACAACATAGGGATGATGTACGACTTAAGAGAGAGAGAGAGAGAAACAGGACATGACATAGAGTGGGATGAGCCTAAGCAGTTAGGAAGAGAGAAGAGAATACTAGTGAGAAAATGGAAGGAGCCCAAAGAAATAGAAAAGAAAGGCGAAGAAGACACAATGAACTGGAATGGGGGACTGAAGTCTCTTTCAGGTGAAAGTACAGTTGACAAGGAAAATCCACTTGCTAGACTGTTCCAGAACTACTTTCTAATAGTCTGGAGGGGAGTATTTTTGTGTATATATATATCGTTCTGTTGTGTACCTTGTTACATTGTGACTTGGTACAGAGTCTGAAGAAGACCTTGCTAGAAGGTTGAAACGTTAAGTTTAGTTCATGTTTTATAATAAAATAAATTTCTGCCTTTGTCAACATATTGAGTTTTTCATAAAGTTTATGTTCTTTGACCACTCACATAAACTTAATTTTTGGAATTTTGAAAACTGTGGAGTGTGGCGACGATTGGGTGGATTCCAATTCGAGGGGGTGGGGGAAGATGCCAAACCTGGAGGGGGAAGAAGACAGTATATTTCCTTTTGTAGGTAAGGTTTAGCATAGTGTGGGGGCAAAAGTGGCGAAACCTGGGGAGGGGGGCAACTGCCCTTCATCGCACCCCTAATCGCCGCCACTATGTGAAGCCAGTTATTCTTTGGATTAAATGGAAAACATAACCTGGTGCCTGTATTGTATCCTCACTTTTTCGATCTAACGCAGTTTTTCTTTGGTTTTTCTGTTGGAATACCAACTAACTGGACTTTTTTGTTATTGATTGATTGATTGATTTGTTGTTTTAAGTCCACTTTATGCACAGTAAGGCTAATCGGGACTGGACCTACAGTTTAAAGTGGGATCCGAACCACTTGTGCCTCTACCGGGTATCGAACCCGCGACCCCTTGATTACAAGGCAACAACGCTACCACTGCGCCATAGGGGAGGCCCCTTTATTTTTGTTATTAACAATAAAACTAACAAACATTAGGGTATGCTATTTTGTAACATGCAATAAACTATGTCAATCCGGGGAGGAGGCGGGGTTTGGTTTCTATGAACCAGTTCGATCCCGCTTTCCGACGCTCATATTGTTCCTATGCTTACCAAACAGCATTATATAAAACCACTATGCACTATACAAGTATGTGTTTTATAGGACCGCATATGGGTTAAATGTATGCACTATATGGAACCGCTGGGTGAAGGGTAGTGAATGTAACTTGCTACGAAGCTAGATACCCTAGGTTTGAATTCTTATAAAGGGGGAATATAAAAGTTGGGACGGGAATTTAGGGACAATCACAAGGAACTTTCAGTCTGATCCAGGAACAGCACAGGAAAGAGGACAGCAGAAGTGAAAATGAAGGGGTCGCTGATGGGCTGCGATTCTGAGAATTAAATCAGTTTCGCTCAAATTTCAGAATTCAAAATGTTTGAAAATTCTAGCTCGATAATTCCAATATTGTCTCCCTGTTGTATTTGTGTGAAACTGCGAATAAATTTTTGAAAATGTGTTACAAATTTGGATTCTGAACTTCCATTAATCCAACATGCCAGAAGTTTCTGGGGGGGGGGGGTTCAACCCAAAAAAAATCTCTAAATACAGCCATGGTTTGTACCACTTTGATTTTCCTCGACTTATTTCAAGCTTTCATTTGAACATTTTCTCAAAATTCCGGAAGAGTTGTAGCCCCCAAAAGTTCCACCCCATCAATATAATTTTCTTGCAGAATCGCTAAATATTTATATCACGAGTAGATAAAAAGGAACGTTCTGGAACATTTATTTGCTATTTATTCATTTTACCCAGATTTCAGATAATTTTGCAAGAGAAAAATATTTAAATATCCAAATTTTACTATTTTTATAGTGTAAAAAATAATTATGTTTTTATCAAAGCTCAATCACTCATTTCTATAGGGCAAAATTTATAAAAATTGCAAGATTTAGATAATTTCCCCTTACTTTTTAAAAATTTTGCTTTTTTAATAATTAAAGCGAAATGTATTTGTTTTTCTAAGTGTAAAAAAAAATAATTGAACCCAAGTTCAATTTTAAATTTTTTTGCAAAATACCCCAGTATCAATTCGGTCCATTTATCTGAACCAAAGATACTGCACTTGCATATTACCATATGTACTACTTTATCTTTTACACTGTTTGTGCTTGAAACTAATCAGTAACATAATGGCGGTATGAGAAATATACAAATAGAAAGGTATTTTAGCAATATGCGACGTCTAGCAATTATCTATGTCAACTCGAGAGCCGTCTATCCTATGTCTTCAACCAATCGTATTGCTACCGGAAGATATATAAAATCTTTGAGTAATGAATCTTTTATCCAACATGTACATTTATTTGCTACTAGATGGCAGCATACTTACTGCTTTCATGTTCTCCAATTACATCTATTTGCAACTAGATGGCAGTGGTAGGAAGTATCATCGGGGAACCTAACTTGCGTGACATGCAAAAAGAGATCGATAATGACTTGGAGCGTGGTAGTGCGTGACATGCAAAGATTATTATCTCCTCTTTGCATGCCATGAAAGAGAACCATTATGCTTTGAATTCACTTATCTTCTTTTTTGATCTTTAAAATTATTAAAATGCATATATCTCGAGAACCAAGTAACGTATTCGTTTTGTTTTGATGTTCTCTTTAATTCGATACCAAACTCGATAATAAAATAACCAAAAAGAAATAATGCCCATAAATGTGTTTGGTTTCAAGAAACATTTTCAACCTGTAGAAATAAGAACTCCAGTAAACATGGATATCATTAGAGATATTCATCGTAAACTAAGAGGTCTGGTTATCATTCATCTAAATAGTATCTGGTATCAAGTTGATGAGGATACGGGTAAGCAATTACATGTATTCAACAATAACCAAACATCTTATAAAATTCCCATCACAGCGAAAATTCAAATAAGTATCTCTCCACCCAATGCAGCAGTTGTACACATTGGTCGAAATTTGTACAGGATTAAACACAATAATATGATTCCCAACACAATATACGAGGTAGAACCAGGTGATTTCCTGTATGCTGAAATAATTGGGGAGTATGGTAAGTTAATTCCTCTCTTTATCGAAATAAGAATAAATTATCCTGTCATGAATATATAAAAATACCAAAAACAAAAATAAAAGAAATTAAAAATAAAAATAGAAATAAAAATAAATAAAGAAAAACAATGGATATATTTGAAAATAGAAGGCGACAAGAAATACCAGATAATTCCAGCGACATCGCCAGATTAGACGAGCTTCTTAAGAAACTTAAATCAGATTTATTAATTTGACAAAATTCACTAAACTTAAATATAAAAGTTGAGATTACAAATCTCCAAACTAAATTAATTAACCCCATAATAAAAATTGATGGCGAACTTAAATCCCTACTCTAAAAATATACCAACTTAGCCTCAATAGACAATGTTCAAAACTTAGAAGAAAGTATAGCCAAGTTGAAAAATGAACCTAATAAATTCCGACAAATCCAACAAAGCACTTCAGAACAATTGAAACAAGAATTAAACAATCAAGCAGACTATTCGTACCGAGCTGCTTTCTATTATTCAAAATATAAAGACGCAAGAGCAGTACGAACAGGTTTATTCTCTGGTTTTCGTGTGGAAGCTGGTGACCAATTATTATTTGAAGTGAAACAATTATACCCTGAAAATAATCCATTTTATGTCATATTTTCTTATAGAACCCGATGTCAAGACAAGATATAGTTAGTGAATTACACAGACCAGCTCTTCGTAACTACAAACGATTGAGTGTGGTAACAAAAGGAGTAGACGATTTGTTTCAAGCTGATCTGATAGGAACTTTAAAAAAATTACATAAGATAAATCATGGTTATAAATATATGCTCACAGTTATTGATACATTCAGGAAATATGCGTGGGCTATTCCTTTAAGATCCAAGACAGGTACTTGTGTTACCGAGGCTTTAAAGTCCATATTTAGTGAGGGTAGGATACCGCATTATTTTACAATTTCACATTTATCAAGTTAATGAATCAACATAATATTAAACATTATTCTACATACAGTGATTTGAAAGCAAGTATAGTGAAACGATTCAACAGAACATTAAAAAATCACATGTGGAGGCAATTTACTCTACAGGGTAACTATAAATGGGTACAAATTTTACCCGAGCTAGTTCATAATTATAGTAATTCAGTACACAGAACTATTCACATGAAACCTGCTGAGGTAAGCAAGTCTGATGAGTCTAGGTTGATTTCTACTGTTTATTGTCAAAAATATAAATACACTACCAAGAAACCAAAATACAAAATAGGAGACCAGGTAAGAGTCAGTAAATTTAAACATTTATTTGAGAAGGGATTCACCAAAAATTGGAGTACAGAGTTATTCACTGTAGTTCAAGTTTTACCAGGGAATAGAAATACACATATCATAAAAGATAATTATAATAAAATATTGAAGGGGAGATTCTATGAAGAGGAACTCAGTAAAAAAATATCCAGATACATATTTAATTGAGAAAATATTACGTAAGAAAAATAATAAATCGTATGTTAAATGGCTAGGACTGCCAGAAAGAAGTTGGGTAGAAGCAAACCAAGTAATTCTTTGACACCAAAGTGGAAACTAGTAAAAAAAATGGTGATTTGTTACCTGATAATATAAGGTGCCTCATTGCAGGTCCCTCTGGTTGTGGTAAAACCACTCTGCTGGTAGATAATTTCCTGCTCGCCCCTAATTGGCTAGATTGGGAAAATAGGTACCTGTATGTATTCTCTAAAAGTTTAGAACAACCAAAGTACAAACAACTTATGAAGTTGTACGGGGGAGTTAACATAGCTACATTTGCATCAAAAGTAAAACTTCTCAATGATAGTTTGAAAAATTCTGTTGTAGTTTTTGATGACGTCATTCTAGAAAATCAAAACAAAATTCGAAATTTGTCTACACAGGGCCGTCACAAAGAAGTAGACTGCTTTTATTTAGCTCAAACTTATTCCAAAATTCCTAAACAATTACTACGAGATAATACAAACCTAATTTGTTTGTTTCGTCAAGATTATACTAATTTGAAACATGTATATGATGATTACGTGGGGGGCTGACTTAATTGTAACCAATTTTCAAAATTCTGTTCATCTTGTTGGAACAGTGATGATTTTGGATTTGTTACAATCGATATGACTCGAAAACCTAACAATGGAAAATTTAGAATTAAAATCAACGACTTTTTGAACGTTGAAACGATATAAAATAACCTCTAATCAAAAAATAAATATGTCGAAACATAAAATTGAAGATAATTTGAAATTACGTGATTACCGGTCTAAACGTTTCAAAGGTTGGAAATCAGAGAATCGAGGATTCTATGAACAACATAAACGTCATGACCAACCAATTATAGATGCAATGAGTGGTCTGGGTAAAGAGATTAAAGGTGTCACAGAACAAATTAAAAATCTCATAAATGAATTGGTACCTCTTACTGCTAAAAACTATGCAGATTTTCCACCTATCCCATTATATGAATCAAAAACCTAACAATGGAAATTTAGAAATAAAATCAACGACTTTTTGAACGTTGAAACGATATAAAATAACCTCTAATCAAGAAATAAATATGTTAAAACATAAAATTGAAGATAATTTGAAATTTCGTGACTACCTGTCCAAACGTTTCAATGGTTGGAAATCAGAGAATCGAGGATTCTATGAACATAAACGTCATGACCAACCAATTATAGATGCAATCAGTGGTCTCGGTAAAGAGATTAAAGGTGTCACAAAACAAAATAAAAATCTCATAAATGAATTGGTACCTCTTACTGCTAAAAACTATGCAGATTTTCCACCTACCCCTCTGACCCCTCCAACAACCACCTACTAAAGCTATAAGTGATCCAGAGAAAATAGAGTTGGGTCCCTTGGCAAGAGATTACCTGAGTACAGGCAAATTTGAAAAAAGATGAAGTGTTTGGATTGTATCCGACCATAGAATCAAATGAAGGAGTGGTTTGGAAAATTGGGAAATCTAGAGTAACATTCGAAGGGGACAACATAAAAATTAATTTGGGTGGGAAAAACAGCTGGTCAAGATATCCTGGCACTCCTAGATTATGGGAGCTCATAACCAAGAAACGACCAAAAAATTTTACAGAAGAAGATTATCAGAGTTACTCAGATATTTTGATACTGTCTGATGCCTTATATCAAAATAACGATGCCACTCAAAATCGCGTTAAATCGAGCAATGGGGACAAATACAAGAATCTTATTAAACCTATCTGGAACCAACTCAAAACCAGTAGTGGTAGCAAACAATAGAATACTTTATCTAAAGAATTTGTGTGGGTAGATGATGTGAGAAAACTCATAGATAGATTGCTGGTTATAGCAAGGGAGGAAAATGCTGGGAACAACAACTTTTACAACGAGAAAATGGGTATTGTAGACATGGTTAGCAATAAACTAGCTCATTTTATTGTAAATGATCCCAAAGTTATAGGATTCTTAATTAAAATTATTAATACTCTACCTCCTAAATTCGGAAATGTAGCAGAGGGTCGAGGTTTGGTAAATGATATTAATAATAAGCTCACAGTCCAGTTACATGTACTTGGTTACCAATACTGTGGTCCTTGGACAAAACTTGAGAAACGATTAAAAAGAGGGGAAAGGGGGATCAATCCCCTCGATGCAGCTTGTAAAGAACATGACATTGCATACAACACACACAAAGATTTGGATGCTCGTCATGTAGCTGATCAAAAATTGGAAGAGACTGCATTTGGAAGATTAACCAGCAAAGATGTTGCTTTGGGTGAACAAATAACTGCATTGGGTACAACCATTACTATGAATACATAACAAAAGTTAGGATGGGGTCTGTAATATACGTATATATATATAAATATAAATACCCTGAAAAAATAATAATAAAGACATGAAACCTAAAGGAATTGTATACCAAATTCCATATCATGATCTTAAAAATTAAAAAAATAATCCAATTTTAACTTAAAACAACAGGAAAAGAAGAGGCAATGTGTAGCCAAAGGAAATGGAATGAAATTATTACTTAGTACACCACAATTAAAACGTTTGCAAAATACAAGAAAAAAACACATAGTGGTGGATTCATATTCAGCATTCCAGCCATCCTGGCAGCTTTAGGGGCAGTAGGAAGTTTAGCTGGTGGGAGTACCGCTATTTCGAAAACTGTAATTGATTCAAAAAAGAATAAGGCAGAACTAGAAGAGTAGAAGCGTCATAATCTTGCCATGGAAAGAAAATTAGGCAGTGGTGTGAAGTCCAGAGCACTCAGAAAATTAAGAAAAAGAAGAAGCGCTCACAAACCAAGACATTGAATCTTTATTTAAAATATTTAAAATTCGAAATTTCAGGGTGGTTTTCATGTCTGATTCTCTCCCTAAAGACAGTCCCCACTCACGAGAATGTGGTGGGGTGAATTTAGACATGTTGAAAAATATTGGTACCCACTGGATATGCTATTATAAACAAAATGACAATGCTTTTATTTTCGATTCTTTCGGAGGGGTACCACCTACAAAATTAATTAATTATTTAAAACATGTTAAGATTTATTACAACGACGAACGTATTCAAGATTTCGATTAAATTATATGTGGTCATGTTTGCATTACGATGCTTAGAATATTAAATAAAATACATAACATCAAATTACAAGATTTTCAAAAAGCAGTGTGGAATATTAAATATGGGAATTTTTCATCTCTCCAGCAAGACTTCGGTCTTGAAACTATCTTCACAATGATATTGTCTATCCAAAATTCATAGCTCTGAGAGCCTTCTACAGCATGTATCTGATTCCAAATGTAACTACCTACAACAATTCTATATTTGTAGGTAATGAAAAAATTATTAATCCTCTTGGACAATATAATTTATCTACTACTTTACAATCTGAACTTCCTAACACTGTATTGCTATCTCAAAACTCTGTCACACACCGAGTGGAGATTGTATCTACCAAAGAAACAGTAGACCTATCTAACATAGGTGAACTTCTAGGATTTCCGAACAATTCAAAATTAGAACCTGGTATTAGACACACAGGTAAATTTATACCAAAATTCCTAGCTATTGAAACATTGAATATTCACTGTAATATTGCCAAAGGAATGATTATCAAAGCTGAAGAAAATTCAATTGGTACTCACAAGGAGACAGGTATCATTGCTGCATTTAAGCCAAATTCAGAATTTATGGAACCTATCATCTGTTCCCCAATCCCACCAGTCTATTTCCCTGTTTCTCTTGATAAAGTTAATTATATAGACATAAAAATTACAAATGAGAAAAATGAGATCATCGATTTTTCCGGTGCTAATACCACTGCAATAATAGAAATTAATATTTAAAATAAATAAATACCAATGGAAAATATCGAGAGTCATGACTTGCAGTCATTTCCTCAAAACAGGAGGACATTTGCTATCCTCAATGAACCGAATAAAGATATTCAATTTGACATTACAATATGAGACGGTTTTATTCATCCACATAGATCGGATTTGTATATAAAATTTGGTGCCAGGAGTAGGTAAGTAACACTTTTTTCACCATAATTTTCATTTTCTTTTTTTCCTGTTTCCAGTATTTCCATGTCATAGACCATCACTAAAGACACCTTTTGTTGCCTTCAAACATCAACAGTGTTGCCACTGTACCTCATAATTTTTTTAAAACACCCATTTGGACCGGTACGCTTTTACGAGGCATTTCACGATTGGCTATACGCGAAAACGATCGGTTTTCTTCTCTGAACTATAGATGGCGAAATAGTCCACCTACCCAAGGTGGAAATTGACGTCCAAATTTCCGTACGAATGTTTGACATGCAATTTTCCATGCTTTGTGGAAAAATAAATTTACACTTTCACTTACATTTGGCAACACTGCATTAACAGCACTGCACCCCGTTTGTTGTTTCTATGTTTAAAAATATCTACTTTGACAGGGCTAACATTTGGTGTATGACTTATGTATGTACAGGTTTCGGTTACAAAGTAACGCCACTCTTAATTCCCAGTTGCGCCGTTCGTGGGACACCCTGTATTTGATACTAATAACCGCGTGAGGCACCTAAAAGTACCACCTGAAATAGCGAAGAAACCAGAAACAGTAGCGATGTGAGGTTTGCGGGAAACAATAATATCAAATGGGGCTCATAAATCGGAGGTATGGGGTGGGTCGAAAAATATCGACAAATGGGGCATCTGGAGCAAAGTCATATTTTTTTTAATGGAACGATATACAATAACATGCATAATATAAAAGAGCACACGCAGAGAAACACAACGCTGTTGGTCTCATGCATCTACTGCACATAGGAACGAAGATATGGCCATGTGAAAATATGTAAACAAACTAACAAGTGGCCCACTTGACCGTCAGTACCACGGCATGTACAAGTATGAGATGTCGGAAGCCATTGGACAAGATGAAGACAGAACGTGTTAAAGGAAGAAAAAATACAGTAGACATCGTCAGCACCATGTATTTGACAGTGTTACAGCATAATGAAAATTACCATGACAGTATGTCGAAGAACCACTGCGTAAGAAGCGAAAACCTGTCAAAGTGTGTGTTCAAAGTGGTGGCCGTCAGCTGCGATACAGGCAATGAGGCGCCCACGCAAAGATCGTTGCACAGAATGTAGCATCTCGTAGGGAATGTCCCTACAGGCCGCAGTAATGCGGTGTTGCATATCCTCTGGAGTTGTTGGCACATCCCGGTAAACATTGTCCTTCAGCTTTCCCCACAGGAAAAAGTCTAACGGTTTCAAATCTGGGGAACGAGCCGGCCAGTTGACAGGCCCTCCACGTCCAATTTAACGATTTGGAAATGTATTTTCCACACATGCTGTAGCGCGTCTTGCACTGTGAGCTGGGAACCCGTCATGTTGGTACCACATTTCCCTCCTTGTCTCAAGTGGTATGTCCTCCAATAGTACAGGCAGTTCATGTTGTAAAAACTGTATGTATCGGTCAGCATTCAGTGTCCCTTGTATAAAAAAAGGGCCAATGAGATGTTCACTCGCTATACCACACCACACGTTCACACTCCATGGGCGCTGGCGTTCCACTTGGCGAAGCCAATGTGGATTTGTCACCGACCAATAGTGCATGTTCCTTAGGTTGACATTTCCGTGATTGGTAAAAGTTGCCTCGTCAGTGAATAGGATACGTGACAAATCGGGCGTGTCGTGTCGTAACATCCATGTGCAAAACCGAACACGGTCCACAAAATCATTCCCGTGAAGTTCCTGATGGAGGGAGATATGATATGGGTGAAACTTGTGTGTGTGCAGAATGCGCAATACACTTCGCTGACTCATCCCAGCATCCCTGGCAATTTCACGGGAGCTAACGTGCGGATTCACAGCAACAGCGGCGAGAACATTTGTTGCACCTGCCTCACCTGTAGTTGGCTTGTTCCGCACACGTGCTCGTGGTGTTACACT
The DNA here is from genome assembly GCF_977018435.1 of Lepisma saccharinum. Taxonomy (NCBI): domain Eukaryota; kingdom Metazoa; phylum Arthropoda; class Insecta; order Zygentoma; family Lepismatidae; genus Lepisma; species Lepisma saccharinum. The sequence continues at coordinate 16,761,746 of NC_139257.1, forward strand.
TCCGGTGTCTCTTAATTTAATAAATAACTTACCAAACAGACGTCGAGATGGCTGTCGTTTGTCCGGATATCTCTCTGCGTACACACGGTAGGCTTCTGAGGCATTCTTTCGGCATTCCCCATAAATCAGGATCATGTCCGCTTTTTCTATGTTTGTGAACACCATAATCTTCGCTCTTACCACTACGACTGCTTGCTATGAACTAACACGATCTCGTGGACCTGCTATCAAAACTTGCTTTGCGTAAAGGCAGTTCTGTCAGGCACCTGATAAGTCAAGTGGGCCACTTGTTAGTTTGTTTACATATTTTCACATGGCCATATCTTCGTTCCTATGTGCAGTAGATGCATGAGACCAACGGCGTTGTGTTTCTCTGCGTGTGCTCTTTTATATTATGCATGTTATTGTATATCGTTCCATTTTAAAAAATATGACTTTGCTCCAGATGCCCCATTTGTCGATATTTTCGACCCACCCCATACCTCCGACTTGCGAGCCCCATTTGATATTATTGTTTCCCGCAAACCTCACATCGCTACTGTTTCTTCGCTATTTCAGGTGGTACGTTTAGGTGCCTCACGCGGTATAATATAATATATTTTATTTATTTACTTTAGAGCAAAATTTAGCCTTAGGGCTACTCTTCACCACCTAACTCTGCAAGTAGATATTACAATAAATAAGAAAAATGTTAAAAAATATAATATTATATCAATTTTTTAAGAAAATATTTATCACATTGTTTACTTGTATTATAGTGTCCATATTCTCTAGTATGGACATTGCAATCTAATATTTGCAATTTATTATCATCCCCATTGAGGGCTATTTTGTTTCTTTTTATTGTATGCACACCAGCTAATTTGCTAGACAGATGATATGCAGACCTCTTTCTGGTTTTCCTTTTAAATAAACATTCTTTAAAATCTTCCATTGTAAGTTCTCTTGTACATGGTCAACTTACACCCTTAGCTCTTTGAATTTATTTTTTGCCATCAATATTTATGCAATACTTTTTTGGTCTTAGACCAGCAAATTCTGTTATTATAGACCCTGCTGCCTCATCTTTCATTTTCCCAGGGATCATGTGGTTTTCAAGACTGTATAATGGATTATTCTTTGGATAGTTGCTAAAATCAAAATATTCTTTCATAGAAAGCAAATCACTGTATAAATCAGGTGTTTCTATCACATATATAAAACTATCAGTATGCATGTATGCTATTTCAATTTTATCTTTGTATCTAAGTTTCATAACATCATAATGAAATTTATACATCTCTAATTTAGCCAATTCAAGAACTGCAGTACTTACAGCTATTGGCATATTATGCTTTACATTAGTGTTTCTTCTTTCAATAAGAGTTAGATTGCTATCAACAATTTCTGTAAAACTCTTGAATCTAGGATTAGCAACAAGTTTTAGAATTCTTTTTGGATAAGATGCCAAATTACATATTACTTGCTTCCTATTGTTTTGCATTAATTTTCCAAATTTTTAATTACTCATTAATTTACAATAATTTTTTTCAACTTTAGAATTTGTTTGTATTCGATTGTCTGTATTTTTATCAATATAAGATTTTAACCATTTATCTTGTTTAAATTTTACCCCTGATGGACTAGGTAAGTTTCAAACCTTGCTTCAAGTAATATTGCAACAATCGATAGTGAACATGATAATTTTTTTTTATTTTCAAATGATAATATCAATTTTGTTTCCTCTATACCTGGGACCTTCTGAGAAACTGGTGACATAGCTAATCCGTGGTGTTTGTCATGAAGATTTGATGGACATTCTAATTCAACTTGCAGTAGACAACCTTTTGGATAATCTTCAGGCCAATTTAAGAAATCCTTGTTTTTAAGTTCTTCTTCACTCATCCATTCATAATTATCGATTGCAATTGATTGAGTCATCCCATAACCATATAAATTATTCATATCAACATAAAATATGTATTTAGATGGTTGATGAGGATCATAGTTAGATAAATATTTATTGTTTGCTTTTGCATATCTTAGAGGACACTGCACTATACCACCACGTTAGCAGATTCAACAAACATGAATTGGTCAACATCATTAATAAGACCAATTTCAACTTTTGTATTTAAAAGCATAGCCTGCCAGGATAAACCGGGTGTTGTGTACATAAATACAGGATCTAGTTCATATAATTTAAAACACCGATCTCGAAAAGTTTCGAACACATCAGCCAACTGGAGAGTATCTAAAATCAAGTACTTGTCATAGTAATCCCCCATTGTTTTGTAATCTAGTGTTTTCCAGACTCTCTGTGCATATTGATAATCTTCCTCGCTACATTCTTCATCTTGAAGTTTGTTATAAAATGTATCTCTCGATGGTAACTGTGTCTCATTGAATTTATTAAAACTATCCATGCGATCATATGGGAAGACCCCTTTTCTTTTCAGCAATTCTATCTTATCCTCTCCAAAATATTATTTTGTGTGAACAAATTCTTGGTTGGTTAATTGACTTACCAGAGTAGCTAAACTGCTAGAAAGAAACTGATATGAATCCAGGAATCTAAGAACAACTGTTTTCCCATTTTTTAATTTGATAGTTTTCTCTATGGTAATATATTTATCTTTACTGCGTGGTATAATATTGATATTCTCTGTATCATATCCCAATTCTTTGATAAATAAATGTGCATCAAAATTTTGTAAATAGTGAATGAATATTGGAATGATGTTTGGTTTCTGTATTTGCAAATTACATGAATTACAAATTGTATGGATATATTCTCCATTAAAATGGTTGTGGTGTCGAACTTTTGGATAATCTGAATTAAAATATCTATTACAGTATTTGCAACTTAAAGCATTATCATATTCCTGTTGCTGTTCTGGTGTAAGAGGCTTCATTGGTATTTCATTATTTAAGATTGGACCATATTTTTGACCCCACTTTCGAAGTTTTTGAATAAATTTTTGGGCTGCATCTTCTCCTTTATAAAAATATACTTCTGACTTATTTTTTTCATATATGTTTACTGATTTTAATGCAACACCACAGGCTTTATGCTTAGCTATATTTTTTGTGTATGATTCATCCGAATCTTGGATACATGTTGCCATTGGTTCTTGTATTGTTTCGAAATCTGCATACATTACAAATGGATGTTGTAATAATGAATTATAATTAGAAAATTGTATACGTGTGGATGGAAATTTGTAAGTTACATGAGGATAAAGATAACAATATTTAATATGTTCCTTTAATTTCTCTTCACGTGTTTTCCCATATCTTCCATCAAATTTTGACAAGCATCGATCACATGTTACTATTTTATGATCATTTGATGTTATTTGACTATGTACCAATCATCCTAGATGCTGTATGAGACAATAATGTTTCTTGTTTCTCTCTGTAACATATAATAAATGTATAATAGATGTACCATCTGCTGCTGGATAGTGACGCAGTACATAAATTTTATCATTTTTATTAATACCATAAACATGCACAGCTATTGGTCGATTGTAGTATTCTTCATATTGATTTTCAAATTGATCGATATCTTTCCAGATATCTACTGGATATTTTATACCTGACATAGGTTTCTTAAACTCTGCTATATATTCAGAATAATTGTAATTAGAGACACGATGTTTATTGTCAGATACTGGATGAAAATGGGCTATGAGACACCATAAAAAACATTTATTGTCATTATTTTGAATATTTATTATAGCTTTTTTGTTTTTGATGTGGTCGGGTAATTTTAAATAACTAGATCCCCCAAGAGGGAGATATCTTGCTATTTTTAATTCAAGTGACAACCCTTGACAAGTGACAACCCTTGACAAGTGACAACACAAAGTGACCAACCCTAACCTCTTCCTTGGAACTCTTGTTGTGCTAACTTAAGTTCTTCATATTTTTCATCATAAATATTATCTAATCGATGAATGTGATCATAGTGTAAAGTTAATATACAGGTAGGATGAAAATATTGTTGTTTTTCCCTATGAGAATTTATATATATACAAAAAAGATTAAAATATATTTTGAAAGAACTCATTTCAAGTTTATTTTGAATTGCTTTTATAATTTTTCCTTTCAGTTTAGCAAAAAAATTTGGAACATCTGAGCCTTCATCATTTATGTCTGATGTGGTATATGTTTTTGTATACAAAATTTCTTGTTTGTAGTTTCTGTTATTAATTTTTTAAAAATTTGTATATGTATGTATATTGATATGTATATATATATATAATTATATAATTTTTAAAAAATGTTAGGTTTTATATATTAAAAATTTCAAAAATAAAATTTCTTAGGTTTTATATATTCATTTTTTTTTCCAAAATATGAAAAAGTTTCTTGAAACCGAACACATTTATGGGCATTATTTCTTTTTGGTTATTTATTATCGAGTTTGGTATCAAATTAAAGAGAACATCAAAACAAAACCAATGCAAAAAACCCACCTTTCTACGTTACTTGGTTCTCGAGCTATAATTATTTTAATAATTTTAAAGATCAAAAAATAAGATAAGGGAATTCAAAGCATAATGGTTCTCTTTCATGGCATGCAAAGAGGAGATAATAATCTTTGCATGTCACGCACTACCACGCTCCAAGTCATTATCGATCTCTTTTTGCATGTCACGCAAGTTAGGTTCCCCGATGATACTTCCTACCACTGCCATCTAGTTGCAAATAGATGTACTTGGAGAACATGAAAGCAGTAAGTATGCTGCCATCTAGCAGCAAATAAGTGTACTTGTTGAATAAAAGATTCATTACTCAAAGGTTTTATATATCTTCCGGTAGCAATACGATTAGCTGAAGACATAGGATGGAGCGCTCTCGAGTTGACATAGCTAATTGCTAGACGTCGCATATTGCTAGAATACCTTTCTATTTGTATATTTCTCATACCGGCATTATGTTACTGATCAGTTTCAAGCACAAACAGTGTAAAAGATAAAGTAGTACATATGGAAATATGCAAGTGCAGTATCTTTGGTTCAGATAAATGGACCGAATTGATACTGGGGTATTTTACAAAAAAATTTAAAATTGAACTTGGGTTCAATTATTTTTTTACACTTAGAAAAACAAATAAATTTCGCTTCAATTATTAAAAAAGCAATTTTTTTAAAAAATAAGGGGAAATTATCTAAATCGAAGAAAATTCAACTGATCGCTGATTCGCTGTTTCCAAGCCGCCAGTTATAACCATTCCGCCACAGAGGCCTGCAAATCAAACTTTGACTTTTGTCTACGCAGATCTTATGTCACATGTATTTTCGTAAATTGACTACACAGTCTACAATTTATAATCCATTCACAAACTATTAAGCAATATACTGGGTCACAATATTTTATGAAAATACAGTGTGAGGCAGTCAAACGGGAAGATTTAAAAAATTCGCAAAAATATAGAGCAAATATTATTTATTTTTTGAACATGAATGTACTGTACATGAGTGGAAATTACTAGTGTACTTCATTTTTTGAATACGGTGTCAGTAAGATGGCGTCCTTGGTTTTGCACACATTGTCGGAGTCTCAGGGTAAATCCGCCCATCCGAAATTAATCCACACACTTTCCAAGAAATGCCTCTCCATTCAGAAAAAGTAACAGTGCGGTGTGCATTATCATCTCGTGGAATCATCGACCCCTACTTTTTCGAAAATGAACACGGTAACACGGTGACGGTAAACGCTGGACGGTATGCTGACATGTTGGTAACCTTTTTCCTTCCTGCCCTCGATGACTATGACCCAGATGAAGAAACACTCTTCCAGCAAGATGGTGCAACTAGCCATACTGCCAGAGTGTCTATGGATGTGCTTAGACTCGCATTTCCTGGTCGTCTCATCAGCAGATTCGGCGATATTCCGTGGCCTGCCCGTTCACCCGATTTGCCGGCTCCTGACTTTTTCCTTTTGGGTTACCTCAAATCCAAAGTATTCAAGGACAACCCTCCACGAACCAGGGATGATTTGAAGGAGCGAATTCGGCAAGAGATCCACAACATTTCTTTGGAGATGCTACGCAGTCATGGACGGATTTACTCTGAGACTCCGACAATGTATACAACACCAAGGACGTCATTTTAGTGACACCATATTCAAAAAATGAACATTTTTCAGGTATACTAGTAATTTCCACTCATGTACAGTACATTCATGTTCAAAAAATAAATAATATTTGCTCTCTCTATTTTTTGCGATTTTTTTTAATCTTCTCGTTTGACTGTCTCACCCTGTATATTGAGGATTAAAAGGACTTCGTAGTGAACTATGGCTTTTTTAGCAGAGGTTTACTCTTCAGGAAGGCAAGTTCAATGTTCTTGACGTCCAGGTCAGATATAGAGAACACGAAAAAGTGTTCAAAACATTAACGTTCAACACGTGTATTCGTAGGAGACCAAATTACATTCTCTTCATAGTCACAACATAAAGTTATTGAATTACAGTTCTAACGGGTATAGATGTGTCATGCTACAAATAACCTACAAAACACCACAATAATATTCAAAAAATATACATATTCGTATTTCTTTGTGCATCAAATCAAAGTTTATAAATTGAGTAAAATCCAAGAATACAAATAACCAAATATACATCTAACTTTGAAATGAATATCACTTATTTAGATGGATAAATTGTTTCCCTTTTAGTTTCTGACCTAACTAAGTTTGACAAAAGTGTTTTATCTCTTTATATTACTCAGCATGTACAGTATGTGCGAGTCAACAGTAATATTTTATCCTCAGCACAAAATTGACTGATATTGCAAAATAATCTTCTGTGTGTTAGGTGAATATCTTGCACAAAGTGTATATTGTAAAACACCCTTCACCAAATAACCCTAATCTCGTTTATTTTTCTCTTTTGATATTAACGAAGATGTACAAAACACACAACTGACGTCACAACAAACAGTTTACCTTTTGTATGAAATATACCAACCTTGGATGTCCACTATTGGTAGTGTGTCATTATATCAAATTATAATAATTAGTCTGAAGAGAATAAAACATGTGGTAAAATTTAGTTTTTGTGTTTTAGATATCACAACTTTAAGTAAAATACTTTTAAATATATTTTTCTAAATGCCCTGAAAATTAACCACGAGAAAATACATTTACGAAATAGGAAATTTAGTTTTAGTAATTTATTATTATAAAGTCAGTTATTTTGAAATATCAGATCCATTGTTGAAATTTTTTAGAGGTTTATAGAATTGATTGTATTTACACAAATGCACATTTTAAATAATACTGATTGGTATAAGTTGATAAATAAGATAGCACTAACGTTATTAAGATCTTATTCTCACGATTCGGGTTGAAGTGCATTGTGAAACACTACTTAGACAATCTTCTTGGCTACCAGAATGCTGCTTTTGTGGGGAGATGTGCGTGTTGTAAACGGTTCACCGTCGAAAATGAAATCATCGTGACTCGCCTCGGCAAGGACATCCATTCGCAGCGCTGTAGCGATCTTCTGCGAGTACTGAGAAGTGAATATTGCATTGACGACGGTGATTCCAAGCTCCCTTGCTACGTCGAAGGAAGCCTCCGTGAGCATGACGCCGATGCCACGACCTCGAAACTCCTTGTCCACCATGATGAACATCACCTCGAGGGTCTTATCGACGCCATACTTCCCAAAGATGTCGCTGCGGGAGTCGACCTGGATCATGAAATCCATGAGCGCCTTGGCGGACGGGTCCTTGCACTCCCTCTCCATGAACACTTCGAAGAAACTCTCCCCTGGGTTCGCTTTCGACTGGATCTTGTTGAACGCTGCTCCTGCAATCTTTCCTGTGGATTCGTCTATTGCCAACAGCGACACTCCGTCCTCGAACACCTGAAGGCACATCTGGTTGAGGTCTTTCCTACCACCTTCGTTCTCAACAAGCTTCACAGCTTTCGAAACGCTCTCGTCCGTGTAGAATGATCTCTCCACAAGTTCCAGGGCATCGCGATAGTCTGCCTTCTTCAGCAGCCGAATCAAAGTTCCTTTTTCTTTAGTCCAAACCTCCTTCTTCAACATGTTTCGATGACCTGGAAAGCAAAGAAACGACATAAGTAATTCATAATTTACAATTTACATTTGGTTGTTTTTGCCCAACATACATACACAAATCCAGCCGGCAAAATTCGATAAATACCGTCATAAACATAATTCATATAATATTACATCCATTTTTTTCATTCTAATCCCAATATAATTTTTAATAATTTGTATCAGATATGCAAAAACTATATGTATCCAATAATATTACCAGTATGTACAGTGGGATCCACTAATCCACTAGTATTGCTCGGCAAATTGCCCATGGTTATTTTCATTAATTTTTCTCTTACATCTTATGTGATTTTAATGGAAGGATTTTTATGTATGATGGTGCAGAAGTTGTCAACAGCTTGTTTCGAGTTTTCTTTTAATTCTTGAAGCTCTTATTGGGTCAAATAAAGTGCACGAACATGGTGATGGACAATTTGCTAGGTAATACTCATGGAACACTGTACAACAATGAAACAAACTGTTGGATTGTGGCTTCGAGCAGCCATGATTGAGGCCAGTCCTTGTAAGTTTACGGAATTCAAATACATATATTTTTTTTCATCTAATCACAATATAATTTTCATTAATTTGTATCAGATATGCAAAAACTATATGTATCCAATAATATTACCAGTATGTACAGTGGGATCCACTAGTATTGCATGGCAAATTGCCCATGGCTATTTTCATTAATTTTTCTCTTACATCCAATATGTTTTTAAGCGATGGGTTATGTTATACAGGTCATGTATTAGTAAATCAACATTTGGCTCGTTTAAAGTTTGTGCCATTAACTTCCTGCCAATGCGGAGAAGCTAATCAAACACTTAATCATTTATTTTTTGAATGACAACAATACCGAGACTCTCTATATAAAAACTTACAACATGCACAGGTACCATTTCCGATATCCTTATCTACACTAATATCTGAACCTCGTACTGCAGTTATTTGGATTATTTATAGTTTCGCTAGAATACATAGATTTACTATTTAAACAACCACGATGATTCACACTACAATTTAAATTAATAACCTCACAAAATTGTTATACCATAAGAACAGGAAGATATTAGTGTTTCGAAGAAAGTGAATGATATTCAACAACAGTTTGGAACATAGATATTAACAATAGAGCCTGAACTCAGCAACTTTGGCTAGAAACTGCAAACTCGGTGTGAGCCATAAAATAAAGAAGAAGAAGAAGAAGCCATGTGTTTTTATGTATGCTGGTGCAGAAGTTGACAACAGCTTGTTTCAAGTTTTCTTTTAATTCTTGAAGCTCTTATTGGGTCAAATAAAGTGCACGAACATGGTGATGGACAATTTGCTAGGTAATACTCATGGATCACACTGTACAACAATGAAAACAAACTGTTGTATTATGGCTTCGAGCAGCCATGATTGAGGCCAGTTATTGAAAGCATATGAAATTCAAGCGGGAGAGCGGGAGTAACATTCATGAATTAAAACAAACGTGCAGTTAGTGCAGATGTAACGAACGCTACGTGGTGGATATATTCTTGCAAACAACAAATAAAATTGTCCGCAAACATAGCGGATGTGCGCATCCTGACGTCACATGAAATAAATGCAAATTTATTATTCATAAAAAAATTCCTGCTGACGTGTACCATTAATTGCTTTGCGGAAGGACTTCTGTGAATTGAATGTCAACAACAAGCTGGAACAATTATTATTTTCAAGACCATATTTTACATTTAGTTGTAATTAGTAAGGTGAAATGCCGAAGGGAAAACGCTGAACGAAATTTGTAATTTATTAAAAATAATTTTCTCTGAATATATTTTTACTTTATTTGTTGTACGGAAACCAGAGGAACGTAACTCCAAAAATGCGGTTTTCAGTTTTATGTAAATAAACTCCTCTGAAGAGCTCTATTTGGATTGATTGATTGATTGAGTTGATGTTTTAAGTCCACTTTATGCACAGTAAGGCTAATCGGGACTGGACCTACAGTTTAAAGTGGGATCCGAAAGAATAACAAAAAATATTTTTAAGAGATTTTATAATTCTATCAAGAACGTCTTAATTTAATGCGTTCTTACACTTTATATTGTAGGCAATTTTTGTCTGGTGGGAAAAATCAGAGCAAAGGATCAAGAATCGTTACGATCTTTTGCTTCATTCAAGGTGATTTCGACGTTTTGTCTGTTTACGTCACTTTTCCATGGAGTATTCAAACTCTTGCCACTAGAGGTCAGTGTTGTTTGCGCGGGTGGAGTGAAAACCGCTGTTCCGCGAGTGTTGTGCATCGTGCTGAAGTGGGCCGATAATTTCGTGCAAATTTTACCTAATTGACGAGTGATACTTGTTATTCCTGATTGAGTATTGTTGTCCCGATTTTCTGAAGCTCTAACGATACCTGATACCACGAGACTACTGTTTGGAAGAGTGCGGGAAGTCCATTGTGCGAACTGTTAGGGTATGTGTTTTACAACTCTATAGAATTTATTTTTGGCCATCTTATTTTATGTGTAATTTACTAGGGGTAGAAGACAGTGTGTTTTTACGACTGCGTCAAAAGACATTAGCGTATTAATCTATTGAAACATATGCTGACGAGAATGTTCTAGTGGTGGTAACATTTGTGCAATCAGTGGCAATGATAACAGCAAGAAATTATCCATAACTATTTTGGTTCTTTTTCTTCCCCGTGATTTTATATTGATTGATTGACTTGTATAAATTTAGTTCGCTTTTCTGGCGCTTGTGACTAATCGTGAAGATAAGGATGAAAGGTGATAACTGATAAGTGACCTTTGTCTCTTACCCCCGCTGGAAAGTGAACATTTTTACATGATTTATGAATATTATGTTGTTTATGAATGTTCTCTGTTCACTTTAGCTCGTGTCATGGTGAAGTAATGTACAGTGATGGACAAAAGTAATCATACAGTGGAACTGAAAGGAAGAAAGGACGAATTGCAGCAGCTAGGAAAACAATGAGGAAGTCAAAACTGTTAATGCTTTACCATGTATGCACCAAACGATATATTGACAACAAAAATAAATATCAGATGCTGCTTGTAGAAAAATAAAATACAATACATTCTCAATACCCGCTTCTTTGGCTGGACAAAAGTATTCATACTCAACATAAAAGTTCACTTTGAAGAAATCAAAGAAACAAATACCATGTCGTGAGAATTTAGTATGCATTCATCTGTTATGGAGAACAGCAGTCAGTATCTTTTGCATAGAATGAACAAGAGGCGTGGTTATTTCAGATGTAATATTGTGTCACTCATGCAAAATGACCTCTTACAGTCCATTCTTGCTTGTTATGTCATGTTTTCGGAGTCTGGTTTCCAAATGGCTCCAAATGTTCAATGGGGTTAAGGTTGGGGGACGGAGGTGGAGTTTTGAGTGTGTGGGGAGTATTATATAACAACCAAAGGCGGACAATCTCAGCTGTATGTTTAGGGTCGTTATCCTGCTGGAAGTAAAAATCATTCCCAAGACCCAAATGATCGATACTCTGCTGCAAATTGTTCTTCAGAATATCCAAATAGACAAATCTATCCATAGTTCCCTCAATAAAGACGAGTTCTCCAACACCTGAAGCTGACATACAGCCCCAGACCATAACGCCACCACCTCCATGTTTAACTGTGGCCAAGAGATTTCGAGGCTCAAGCTCAGTATTGGGCTTTCTCCACACCAAAATTCTACCATCACTATGGATAATATTACATTTACTCTCGTCCGTAAACAACACTTTATCCCAGAAGTCCAAACTTTTACTCACATACTCCTTTGCAAATGTTAATCTGGCCTTCTTGTTCTTCTTACTGATGTATGGCTTCCTTCTAGGTACCCTAGCTCTGTACCCTGCTTGGTTGAAAAGCCTTCTAATACTTCTTGAGGACACTTGTTTTACGAGGTGTTCGTGAACATGTGCCGACACTGCTGACGATGTTAATTTTGGGTTTTTCTTGATCATTCTCAACAGTCCTTGTTTCTCTCTCGAAGTAAGTTTCTGAGGACGCCCAACCCTTTCCCAATTTACCAGCACTTTTGTGTCTTTATATCGTTTGATGTCACTTTGCACAGTCGCACGACTTCTCTCAACTATGTCTGCGATTTCAGAATATGATTTCATAATTCTCCTCTCTTCGATCGTGGTTTCCTTCCCTTTGCGGCCCATTTGACTTTCTGCAGCACGCCAACACCAAACCAACCACTTCCTTACACAGGTGCAAGTGCAGTAAACAAAAATCTGGCGCTGAATGATGGAAACGGTTGTTTCACGAACTTTTTTGCTGTTTATAACCTGGCGTATGAATACTTATGACCATCCAGAAACCAGTTTATCTAAGGATTGCCCAAATTTCTCATGACAATTTCAATTGTATGCACACAATTGCTTTGCGTTTCTATTTTTTGCCATTCCAATGGAGCATATGTGCTACAGACTTGACTTGCCTTTACAGTCTTCTTTGTATAATAACATGTTTCATTCAGACAATGCCTTTGTATGAATACTTATGTCCATGACTGTATATAGGTATCTCTCCAGTGACGTGCACTGAGGAGTAGCTAGTCTAGCAGGGATAGATCAATCAATCTCGCGTCTCTAATTATTTTCAAATCACAATATTTGTTGTCTTGATGCCACAGTTCATATGCAACATTTTTTCCCACGCGCTTCTCGTCCCTCGATGTGATCAGCGGGCAAAGCTGGTCTAGCCCGCTCTTCCTCCGCCTCCCCAGTTCCAGGTAGAATCGGCCGACCGAAGGGAAAGGAAACATTTCAGCCTCCACCTTCCTTGACCCCTCGCCCCTTGCTCCTATGGTTAAAAGCCCGTGCTTTCAGGTCCTCCAGTCTATCTCCTATAGGACAGATAGGGGATCGGTTTTCCTTCGATTTCCTTATAAATCCTCTAAAGAACTCGGGGGGAAATTTTCTGCAGTACTTATGTTCTCTGTATTTCTCTGTGTGTATTTACACAACTTTTTACACGTTGTACAATATGTATATATAATGTGGGATGTAGTTTTATTTGTATATGAATGGGAACATGCATGTATTATGTGCAGGCAAAAATGTTATGGTTTCTTTTAATTTTTTAAAAAATATGGAATATATAATAATTAACTAACAAATATTTTCTCACGCTCTCTCTCGCTCTCGTTTTAGTAGTGTTTTATTTAAATATACTAATATTGTGGCCTCTAATAAAAAAAATGGGTAAGCTAAACAGTCATAAATACGGAGCAAGAAAACGCGCGTTCTAATTATTGTTGTTGGTTTGGATGATTTAATTTCATTTTTCTGCTACATTTGGTTATCGCGAAAATGAGGATGAGTGATGATATGAAATTGATGAAGGGACCTCACAGAGAACAATCCAGGCCGGGATTCGAACCCGTGACGAGCGCGCATTCTTGTTTGTACTCTGTAGTGAATAATGAAAATTTGGAATGAAAAATGTATCCCAGAACTACAAAAGCCAAATGAATATAATTGAAGAAAGTGTGTTTTGTTACCTGTTTATCTCCTCTCATATATTGAATTTTTGCCACCTCCCATCGCTTTTTCTAGCTGTATAGATTTAATCGCGATAAGTAGCTAATGAGCGTATGGAAGTCACAAGGGACAATCATAAACAGGAAACTCTGGACTCCTGATTTCAGTGTGTCCTGCGGATGCACTGGGAGGAAATTATTTGTATTTTCTTTTTCGTTCCTTTAGCGTTCCTTTGTCATGTGTCATGACGATGCATGTTGATGAAATTAATCCGATAAAGAGTGATTACAAAGGAACACTCATGCACAGGCCACGGCTCGAGCCCGGATCCTTCAATAACGAGATCGTGCGATGGAGAATATAGGGAAATCAAGCAATGCAATTTTTTTGTAAAAACGTTAGTCATATTCAAATATGGTGTTTCAAATATCCAATTAAAATTTACCACTGAGGAAAAATGCAGTTTGCTTAACCGATACCCACGTATCCGAATAGTTAGAGCTTTCCACTCATCTTTGTTGTCGGCCGACCTCCGTGGGGCAGTGCAAGTGGCCCCGGATCGGTTCCCGGTGGAGGAACATACTGGTTCGGATCACACTTTAAACTGTAGGTCCAGTCCCGATTAGCTTTTATTTATATATATTGGACTTAAAAACACCAAATCAACCAACCGCAGGGGAGTGATTATCACTGCACGCTACGACACCAGGAGTTCCGGGTTCGAACCCCGACCTCGGAATGGGTGTTATTTGTATTTGTCTCTTCATTAATTGTATTGTATGATCTTCGCGATTATACAACTATGTCAGCGACGCTAAGTAGAATAAATCAAATCTTTGATTGATTTTTTGATTTAGTTTGCTTTTCTTCGCTTTTCCTGCACTTTTGGCTAATCGTGAAGATGATACGATAAAATTGATGAAGGGACAAACACAAGTAACACCCATGCCCAGGTCATGGTTCGAACCCGGGAGTTCTGGCTAAGTAGTCAAATCAACATGTTTTGGATCTTCGAAAGAGGGTGCGATTAACGTGTACTTCTTTTCAGCAGTCCTTCCTCATTTTGCAATCTCTTCCTTTCTTTGACGTTCTATTTTTAGGAGTAGTGGGTCCTAAAGGGGGAAGGGGGGATTATGACGCACACCAACCTCCCTTGGGCACGCCACTGATTGCTACCCCGAGTGACGACATGACCGCACGTCACTGTATCTCTCTTACCTTGGCGCGAAGCAGCCCAGCATAAATAACGACCACTCAAGAACACCTGATCAGATTTGGCAATGTAATTTACTCCTTACGTTTTTACGTAAATTACGTGTAATTTACTGCTAATTTACTTCGCTTAGAAAACCAGTTATTTACGCAGATGTAAAAACTAATTTTCTATCGTAAATGAGTAATATAAAAACTACTTTCATTATATTGCATTCTAACATTTAGTTCTCTTACAAATTTCAGCACAAAATCATTATTTTCTGAAGATTGTTTATACAGCCATCTCACACCTTCATCCACACTAAGAAATTTTTAAAAATTGTTCTTTCTCATATTTTAAAATATTGAGAAACCATTTGTTGTGTACGTCTTGCACTAGTACATACGTACAAGTATTTATAACACTTAACATAACGATTAATTGTTTGAATTGGATTTCAAAGTTTTAGTAGCAGCTTCAAATACCTTTCTCATACGTATTATACGCTTGCATAGACTAATTATGATGTGAATGTGAATATGGCGGTTTGTAAAATTGCAATATAAGAGCACATATAAATTCAGAAGGATAGTTTTTTAAAACCTTTTTTGTTCTGTCATACATAACAATAACCATTGCAAGAAAACGTGTTCTCTTTTAATTTTTAGGTTTGATTCTAGATTTTTACGTACTTCACAATTTCTACGTATTTTACGTGTAATTTACTTGTCATGTAGACAACCTTTCTTTTACGCTTATACCGCGTTTGTTACAACCTGTCCCCTTTCCCGCGCTAGGGAGCGCTCGACAGTTTCGGTGCCAATAAGAAACGAGGAAAAAATCGTCTGCTGGGCAGCGAGGAGCGAATGGAAGCCAGGAGAGAGGCGCTTACGTAGACGCTCTTGCGACGTTGCGTATTTTAATTGGCTGCCTGGCTTTGACTTTCCCCATCACCGAGAAAAGCCAGGGAGCAACTAGAGCGGGAACCGGGACAGGTTGTAACAAACGCGGTATAATTGCACAACCCTGCACCCGATACGACAAACATCAGGTGATATATACGTTGTTACATTTGCTGTGTTACGTTCGACTTAATTCTCAGCGTTTCTGTTAGGTTAGAAATTATAGGTTTCATGGTGTTATCGTTTGCACATGTTTTTCGCCATTTGAATGTGCGTACAACCGGTTTTTACGAATAGGAACTGTGAAAGTACTCAAAACATAGGAGGCTTTGGGGTCGTTGACCCAGTAGCGGCTGCTGCCTATTCGTGAACTCTCACGTGCACACCCAAATCAATGTGCAATGTAATTCATTTTTATTATATTTATTCATTGAAAGCCATTTCTTCCAAACAACAAATGTTCGCGGGCCACATTACCTTCCATTTACTTCCTTACGTCAGCTTTTCTATCTGAACATTACCTTCTCAATCTGAAAGCCTGATGGCTTGCTCCGGTCACGTGACTAAACGTCATCAACTGGAGGCGAGATAGCTGCCATGTTTGATTTGCTTCTTCGGAATCAATGTTGGACCTTTTTAGTGAATATGGAATTGTAATGCAAATTTAAGAACTGTAATCGAGTTTACATGACGTGTAAATATGCTTAAATGTGGAAGAGGTATGGTGTATAAGTCTTGTGTACTCAATTGCAGAGGCAATTACAATGAAAAAGGTAAGAGTAAAATTCACATTTCTTCAAGATGTTGTTGTTTTTTTTGTTTTTTTTATTTAGTTTATTTTACTTCGCGTTTTATGCCTCTTGGCTAATTTGCGAAGATGGGGATGATTGATGAAATGATGAAATTGATGAATGGACATTCACAAACAACCAAGCCCGACCAGGATTCGAACCCGGGACCCTTGGCGTCGCAGCGCGATGTGCTAACCACTTTTTTTTTTTAATTACATTTTGCAATTTATTACATTACATTTGCAATTTACATTTCAACTCATTGGGCAAGTAAACATTACAGTAAGAAAATTAGCATACAATCTATTTCTTTTACAGTGAGGTATCCTGTGGTATTCTTGATGGAGGTAATTTACAAATTGTATATTAAAATCTGGTTGCCGATATGTCGATAGGAAATAGGCATAGTGTCCTAGGAGCCATTGTACACTTTTACGTTTTGTTTTTGGGTAATATTCAAAAGCTGGATATAAAAGAATATCTACAGAGATGTTATACACTGATGTTCGACAAATAGTACTCACAAGTTTCCTTATATAGAGCCATGATGTTTCTATTATTTGGCATTCACTCAGTCTATGGACTAAACTATCAGATACATTACATTTAGCACACATTGGCGTATTTATTAATTTAAGATCATAGAGTCTCTCTCCAGTGATTAATTTTTGGTGGACAATTATATACCATGCTGATCGGATTCGTGATGTAAGATGGTGAGCCTGAATATTATTCCATATTTCTCTCCACTTCATTCTGGGATTTTGCTCAATAATTTTACATGTTAGTTGTTCTAATTTACATAGTCTGCTATATATTTCCGATGTCACTGGTATTGCTAATATCGGAGATTGTAATAGGGCATAACTAATATCCACTATTGTTGACTTAAAATACCATAAAGTGTCTACCAGTCTAGTAATATCAATAGGAGCCTCTAGTGAAATATAGTCCAAAGCGCTTCTCAAAACTTTACTTGTGAGGCTGAGTGGATGCTGAATCAATGTCTGCGTGTCAGCTTGAATACGTAAGGCCTGGCATTTGAGTTCTATATTCAGAAGATTCATTCCTCCCTCGGCAAAAGGCAAACAAAGTAATACATGTTTCACCCTCAATATCTGACCATTCCAAATAAACCAATTTACTGCACTCTTAAGTTTATTTATATCTAACTTCCGTAGTGGGAGGATTTTTGCCATGTACCATATTTTTGACAGTGCATAGACATGTACAAAGGTCACCCTTGACTGTAAACTAAGGCTGCGAAATTTATTTGTTTGTAATATCGCTTTAACCCCAGTTAATACTCTATCATAATTTAATTGGATCATACTTTGGATAGAGTGCGTATATATTATACCTAGTATACGTATCATTTGTACAACCTTAAAATTACCTCGCTGCGAGTGAGACTGAACCAAATTTAAATTCAAAATTGACGATTTTTCTTGGTTTATTTTTAATCCCGACCATTTTCCATATTTCTGTAATACTTGACATGTTTCATCAATATCAGACTGTTCATTTATTAATACAGTAACATCGTCAGCATACGCCAACACCTTAATGGTAGTAGAGTGTATGTTAATTCCTTGAACTTTTCGGCCTATTTCAGACAGAATGGGTCTCAGTGCAATACAAAACGCTAACATCGACAAAGGGTCTCCTTGCCTTACACCTTTATAAATATAAAGTTCTTTTGTCAGAAAACCATTTATTTGAATTTTTGCTGTTGCATGACTATAAAGACTTTTAAATACTGAAAGAAAATGTCCACGTATACCGTAGCCCTGCAAAACGTTAAATAGATATTCATGATTTATCGAGTCAAAAGCACGTTCAAAGTCTAATGCTAATATAGCATTTTCAGAGTTTTTGTTCTGTAGTCTATAACATGTAATTATTTCACGCATCGTTTGTAAAACATTTGTGATTTTCTTATTTAAACCAAAAACATATTGATCCTCTCCTACTAATTTGTCGACATAAGGCATAAGTCTGCCAAGCATACATCGCGCCAATATTTTATAATCCGTACAAAGGAGGGTGATGGGTCTATAATGACCAGCTTCGCTTGGTTTTGGACATTTTGGGATTAGAATTATAATACCCGTATTGGAAGATTTACCCATTTGATACTTGCTAAACACTGCATTTATCCAATCCGTTATTGTTTGACCCATCAATTTCCAAAAGGTTTGATAAAACTTATTGGGTATCCCATCCCAACCAGGAGCTGAAAATGATTGCCCTACCTTAACCGCTCGAAACACTTCCTCACTTGTATATTCTTTGTTTAAGTTTTCACTTTCTTCATCTGTAAAAACCTCTGATTCGGATGCCAATTCATCCATTAAAGCTCCATTATGTGACGCTGGTTGGGAATATTGTTGCTCAAAATAATTATAAATGCAATTACGTATTTCAGGGGCTGAATTGATCTTTGTTCCCCCATTATCAAATATTTCACTAATACATTGTCTTTTAGCATTTTTTCTTTCATGAATTACATGGCTGATAGAGGCGACCTCAACGTTGTCAAAATGAGGAAGTCTACTACGAATTTTGACCCCTTTCTGCAGTCATTTTTAACAATGCAGCTTGTATACGTTTGACTTCAGTTTGCACTTTCTTCCCGTCTGTTGCTTGCTGAATTTGTTCACGCAATACCCTGTAGTAAAAATTATATTTATTTGTCCACTCTCTCGACCGTTCCTTACAGTAACTGATACAAAATCTTTTTATACCCGGTTTGAGAATCTCCTCCCACCAGCGGATTATATCTATCCTCCTCAGACGGTGTGTTATCCATCTCGACCATTGGTCATTAAATGCTTGTTGGAAATTTTTCTCATTAAGAATTGAAGCATTTAATTTCCAACAACCGTACCCTCTCGGGACTATTGGAATGTCCACATTTATCATCATAATGACAGCACTGTGATCTGAAAAACATGTAGGTATTATACTGATGGACTTGACGTTCTGACGTAATGTGGGTGTGACAAAATCTATCCAAACGGGATGCACAATTGTCACGCATATACGTGAAACCCCTCTGCCCAAAACATTTGTCATTCCAGACATCTGTGAAGTTAAAGCCAGTTACTAATTTTTGCAATGAATTCGACGTGTTAAATCCAGGTCTTTGATCCTGCGGATACAATACACAATTGAAATCTCCCCCACATATTATGTGTTCTCTCCTACCCTGCATTTCAACAGCAACTTCCTGCGCAAAAAACTCATCCCTTTGTTTTCTACACTGTGACCCGGATGGAGCATATATGTTATATATCCATACATTTGCAACTTTTGCTGATATGATTCTATTATTAGGATGACATACCACATTTGTGAGGGGAACCGTATTACGTGTTAACAAAGCTGTTCCTGTCGATTGGAAATTTGCATTATTATGAACTCTTATCGTTGGGGAAAAATTGAAATTCATTTGTCCACATTCTTGGAGAAAGACAATATCTATTGATGCTTGTATAATAAAGTCCTCTAACGCCGCCTGTTTTGTAAGTGATTTCATTTTGTTTATATTTATCGTAGCAAAACGAAGGGTCGTCATCATAAATACTATGAACAAAATTTTTGGGATTGGGTATTCCCAATACTTATACTTCCACCTTTGCCCCATCTAAGAGTAATAATTCTTACACTATTTTTATATGTCCCTAATGTTATACACCAAAAATTAACAAACACACTAACAATATTATTTTAGTAGGGGGGGGGGGAAATACCCCTTCCCTTTGTATAGCTTAATCCATAAATATCTACCACCACGCAATACAATATCATTAACTTTCTGACAGTCCATATAAAAATATTCATTCCAAATAATACTATTTTCTAATCTTAAAGTGATTACCTGTATCCAGTATTCACAAACTTTCATGGCCTATCGGACTTGGATCAATAACCATGTCTTGGACATTTGTTTTTACATGTCGCAATGATCGTCTTCTCGTCCGATTGCTGCCTGACACTTTCCTTATACTCTTTGGTCGTTTTTGTGAGCCGGAAACCGAACGACCCGTACAACTTTGGACACTTCCACTTTCACTATCCGTTTCCGAATCTTTTTCCTGTTCAGCTTCTTGTCTGAAGTCCTTTTGCTTGGTCTGATTCTGCTTCCTCTCCTTGTTGCTCTGTAGCACTTCATCACTCAATTCCTCTTGCACTTTAGTTATGTCTTCTTGTCGTCTTAGTGGTCCACCCTTCTTCTGCTCCATAGTATCCAGGGATATTTCTTTACTTTGTTGCGTAAGTTGAACATTTAACACAGGTTCTTTTGGTTGATCTTGCATATTTTCTTCAGTTCCTTCCTTGGTCAAAGTTTGTTGATCATTCTTGTGAATATTTTTCTCTTCCTGTATATGTTTTCCCTGTTGAAGCCCTTCTATCACAGTCAGTTGTGCTGATTCTTGACTCACATTTATATCTTCATGTGTAGATGTAGACGGTGCAATTGCTTCACTATAGGACCGTACTGCACGACCCATGACTTTGAACACTGTTGGTTTCCGTAAGGTACAATTAAACCGCATGTGATCACTACTACCACACCATTCACAAGTCGGGATTTGACCATTATATACTACATGTGCCGTATATTGGCCTATTTTCACAAAGGAGGGAATTGGCTTCTTAATTGCCATCAAAACCTGACGCACCCCATTATACACTTTGTACCTAAATTTGTCACTCCAAGTTTCTGCTTTCAATTCATCGATTGTCCCATATTCACTCAGTTTTTCACGAATTTGTCGTTCTGGTACTTCCAAAGGAAGATTGAACACTCGAACCGGCTTCAAAATTCGATTCGCATCACTCAGTTTCACTTGTGTCACAGCTCCACTACTATAATAAAAATTCACTTCACCAGTATTTTCTTCTAATATTTTTCTCATTTTTCCCGGACGCACTAATTTCAAAAATACACATTTAATCGTCGTGGGAATTTGTATGGCTGCAATTTCATCCACACTCAGTTTGAATTTATCATGAATAAATTCATGTACTTCCAAAGGACTAGGTTTCAAAGTTCCCGTTTCAAAACTGATTTGTATCGTATTTTCGCGATCCATTCTATACTTTACTTTTGTCCAATTCTTCACTAACACAGTTCAACAGCACACCCTCTCCCACACGTACGTACCGATATCGCGCTGAACTTTCACTTTTCCTCAAAGCACAGAGCTCGTACAGCACGACCTTCCTGTTCCGCGCTAGGCGCGAGACTACGATTCGGCCACAGGGTCGGGCTTCAAGATGTTGTTAAAAATGAGAAATTTGTAGGGCAATTCCATGTGATTCAGTCACTACGAAAATATACAAGTAACAAATGTATTATACTAAAAAATAAATAATAGTAATAGTTCATCATGTAAACATTTCATGAGTCCGAAATAGGCATCAAATATACTCGTAAATGTGGACAACATGTCAACATTTTTTTTTGGAATTATCAAATAATTTACCCTGAATTACAAACGTTGGTTAACATTACGTCTACCAAAGCAATTTGTTAGTGTAAATTTTATGCAAGCATTCGATAAATTATTCATATTATTTACACAAATTTTCAGTTTCAAAATGTGCTTAATGAAAGAAAGCTATACAACGGGGCAAATTTGATACATGTGTACATTTATTCTTATTTTATCCCGCTTTATGCTTCTTTATGCTAATCGGAGGCTAATGGAAGATATGTTGTACATTTAAATACAAAGGTGCGATGTGTTACAAGAACGTCGATGAAATATTCGTATGTAAAACTATCCAAGAATATATATATAACTTATGTTTCAAATACAAATGTTTTCACACAGAAAGCATTTTGTTACCTAGCTATGTTAATATGAACTACAAATGTATTAAATTTTTAAAACTGTTTCATATGAACTGCTTTTTATTTTTTGTCTTTGTGAAGCTTCAATGTTCGTAACTTTAATTATTAAATCAGTGATAATGTTTATTGTTTCATAATTTATTAACATTCTTCACGATTTTTCTAACGGAATGTAAAAAACAGTGTAAGTATTTCCCAAGTGAACGTTAAAATGGAAATATTAATCTGCTTTTTTTCTCAATGAAACTCTTAAGTTATTGTCACAAATCTTACTAACGACAATGAAAAGATTCAATTTGTTTATTATCTTTCGTTCAATAAAGTCAATAGGATCGAAATTGCAATGTGACAAATTATTTACGTTTAGTCTTTATACACAGAAATGTAACATTGCCCTTGTACCAATTCCTTTCGCTTTTGCTGCAAGAATATAGAAATTAAGGTTTTGTATTGAGATTGTATAGCTACACAGAATATCTGCATTATCTGGTTGATTAATTTTGGGTAAACTTAAAGACAATTTAATTGATTAGGAAACTTGGAAAGTTTACGGTCAACCTAACATGTTTCTTATTTAATCAATTGATTTTACATACAAAAGTTCATACAAAAGCGGTTACGAGTTTTACCGTAGCTGACCAATATTCCCGATAATATTTTTCAAAGATATACAATGTTTAAATATTTCCGACAGGAAGTTTCTAACGGTTTTCAACTCTTTCTTTGTGCTATGGTAGGAATTTTTGTGGTGGGCATAGTGACTTCCTGAATGGAAATTTTGGTGTAAATATTCAATATTATACATTTTTCTTTTAACTATATTCGTCGGGAGGGTAAATGTCAAAATTTAACTTCGTAAGAGAAATAAATATACCTTATATCTACGGTAAAATTACGTCAAGGAGTTTACAGCGTTAAGACGATCGCCTCCAGATGATGACGTCTTGACTGAGCGCTGTGGCCTGAACCTCAAGATGGTCTTGAACTGAATAACTCGCGTCGGATGGGCGACATGAACACAATTGGGAAGTGCACACAGCTGCACAACGAAATGGCGCTGTGTTCGACGGTGGGTAGAGGAAGCAGGAAGGCTCTTATGGCTTGGATCAAGGGCTATCGGATTCGCTTCGAACAAAGAATTGTGACATAGTATAGTCGACGCGCTAGCTTAGTTAACGAGCGGCTGGCTTTGAAGTCCACGGAGCGCGCCCACCAGCTCCAATAATACATTCACCGCACGGTTGATACTCCACGTGGACTAGACGAGCAAAATGACAGCTGCACCCATTGTCTCAAGGACTCCACGTGGAGTAGACGAGCAGAATGACAGCTGCGCCCATTGGCTGAATGTTCGTGGCGGCATCTCGCTTCAGATCTTACACTTTAACCAAGTAAACGCGTCAACTATAGCAACGGACATGCGCTGTTCCCTCTTCGTCATGTAGTGTTGCAATCTTTTCACTCCTTGCCGTGTGACGGAGTCGAGACTCGATTTGATTTTGATTTGATTTGATTTAGTTTATTTTACTTCGCGTTTTGTGCCTCTTGGCTAATTTGCGAAGATGGGGATGAGTGATGAAATGATGAAATTGATGAATGGACATTCACAAACAACCAAGCCCGACCGGGATTCGAACCCGGGACCCTTGGCGTCGCAGAAGTCGAGACTCGAGAACAACCCATACATCATTGCAAATTGAGGGATTTTTTTCTCAGCAAGGGAAATTTTGATCTCTCTCAACTCATGCGGTTCTGAGCAAAGCATTGAAATCCGAATGAGGGGAGGGCGGAAAAGGAAGGAGAAACGATGTGGCGTGTAGTGACGAGCGTACTATTCAACCATGTAAGGTCAGATGCGATGAGTGGAATACGTTGATACAGGTACTGGAAAAATAATTTTATAAAATATCAGCGGTTTGAATTAAAAACATTCACAGTGTCGTAGGAATTTGTGCATTTAGACGCTCTGACTTGTATTTGGAAGTTCAAAGAAATTTTCAAATAACACTGATAAACAATGAAATACTCCTTTAAATAAAACTAAGTGATCTTTATGTATTCAGATGTGCTGATAACGAATAACGCATCCGTTTTCCTGTATCACCTAAAGTTTTTGCAGAACACCCACATTTTATAGTTTTATGGTTTCAGGTCTCCGCACCCTGCTCCGCATACGGCTTAACGTTTGGTTCCTAGCAAATGGATAAGAACCTTTTAGTAACCTTGTGTGTTTATGACTGGCACTTAATATTTAGTGGAGGAAACATCTGGCAGTAGAGAAATTTCCTGTTTCTCTGTTAAAATTTGTTCTTTTGTGGGTTAGTCGAGTCTTAACTTCCTTTCCGATAACTTCGCGAGTAGCCGTATTTTATGTTTGTGTATGTTCATGAAATTGTGAATGTAATATTGTGTATAGTGAAGAGAAGTGTAAGTTGTATTTTAACAAAACGATCAGAGCATTCATAATTGTTTTTTAAAGAAATATATTACTATAACTCAATTAATGAGTTCGCCATGTCACGCAAATGTGCGAATAACCCGAACTTGTCTTGTTATGTTTGCGGGGAATTTACTCCGAAGTCACAGAGAAATACTATCACTCCTATAGTGAAAAAAGCATACGAGTTGTAATTTGGAAGTAAAGTAGACGAAGGAAAAAGCTGGGCACCAGGTAAAATTTGTTGTAATTGTTCGCGAACTTTACGTGGTTGGCTTAATGGCACTCACAAATCAATGCCCTTCGGAAACCCTGTAATATGGACAGAACAGAAAGATCATACTACGGATTGTTACTTCTGTTTAACAAACATAGTGGGATATAGTTCAAAATCAAAACATTCTATATTTTATCCTGATGTTCCTTCAGCCAAAAAACCTATGAGTCATGATTTTATACCAATTCCTAAGCCTCCTAAAGAATGCACAGTGGATGAAACAGAACCAAGCAATGCTTCTCCAGATGACGAACCTGGACCCTCATATTCAAACACCGATCCAAATTTTCCTGATCCAAATTTTCCTGGTCCAAATATACCTCACTTTATTTCCCAATCCGAACTAAATGATCTAGTCAGAGACCTCAACCTTTCTAAAGTTCAAGCGGAATTATTAGGTTCTCATCTCCGAGGGTGGAATTTATTACAACATGGTATTAAGGTGTCATAACGGAAACGCCAACAATCACTGACACATTTTTTCTGTTAGTAATGAGTTAACTTACTGCAATGATGTAGAAGGCCTTCTGCAAGAACTTGGAAGGAGTCACAACCCAAACGGAGTGGAGACTAGTTTTAGATTCATCTAAGAATAGTTTAAAAGTAGTATTGTTGCATAATGGGAATATATACCCATCAGTACCCCTTGCCTATTCTTCCACCATGAAGGAAACATATGAATATATGGATACAATATTAAAAGTGATAAATTATGAAAAATATGGTTGGCAGATATGCGGAGACCTCAAAATGATTGGTATACTGTTAGGCATGCAGTCTGGGTTTACAAAATGTTGTTGCTTTCTTTGCGAATGGGTCAGCCGGACTAAAGATAAACATTACAACATTGTGGATTGGCCCATACGAAAAAACTTAATTCCTGGAGAGAAGAGTGTTAGGAATCACCCTCTACTTGAGAAAGACCAGATTTTGTTACCACCGTTGCATATAAAGTTAGGGCTGATGAAAAATTTTGTTAAGGCTTTGGATAAACACGGTGAGAGTTTTGGGTACTTGAGAAATTTTTTTCCTAATCTCAGTGATAGTAAGTTAAAAGAAGGCATATTTATTGGGCCGTAAATCCGTGAGATCATTCATGATGAGAACTTTGTGGAATTGATAACAGAAAAAGAGAAATGTCCATGGTTAGCTTTCAGACAAGTATGCTGTAATTTTCTTGGAAATGTGCAATCTGACAACTACAAGAAACTTGTTAAGAACTTGTTGAAGTGTTATCAGCGCATGGGGTGCAATATGTCCTTGAAAATTCACTTTTTACATTCGCATTTGGACTTTTTCCCCCCTAACTTGGGCGGGGTTAGTGACGAATGCGGCGAGAGATTTCACCAGGATATTTCTGTCATGGAGAAACGATATATAGGAAAATCGGTACAGAACATGTTAGCAGACTACTGTTGGAACCTGAAGGAAGAGGTTTCTGGTGGCAGTTACAAACTGTAGAGTTCAAGAAAGAAATTTTGAAAATGTGAGTAAAAATGTGTTTTTTTCCCCTTTTTTTTGCAATAAATTTCTTAATTGAACAGTCAAAATCGGTCCTATATATATATTTAATTTTTTTATATTTCATAGTTATTCACTTCAATATTTAAATCTTATTTCATGAGCAAACAAACAAAAATAATTTCAAATTTCGATGTATTATTACAAAGGGAATTAAATTTTTATTAAAAAAAAAAAAGGAAAATCCAGAGAAAACGATAGGTGATACAGCATTTCTATTTTCAGATTTGGATTCAGCGGGGTCAAATTATAAATAATCACCTATTTTCGTTCAAAGGAGCAAAAAAAAGTTTAAATTTGTTCATCAGTGTAATCAGAGTTTAATCTTGTATTTTTGCCACAGAACAGTCAATCCAATTCTTTATTCAGTGCATACGAGAATCTGTAACTTGTACTATTATGTCACTGACTTGAGATAATTTTAGTAGAGGTGCTGGCAAGAACTAGTTGCATTTGATTAGGGTTTTGAGGATCCTCATTACAATGACTAATGTGAATAAGAACATTAAAAGTGATAATTAACTTAAGTGTGTAACGCTATTCCTCGCTCGCAAAGGAACATAAGTCAGATTGTGTGCGGTTCGATATTCATTTGTTTCCCTTGTTCGAAGAAGTAATACGTCACCAATCATGTGACTATGAAAAGGGAGGGCTCTCGCGTGGCTTGCGGAGCTCTCTCTCTCTCTCTCTCTCTCTTACTCTGGCAGCGGTTGGGGTTACCTGTCGTAGCTCTACCTTGGACTGGTAGAATCGGTTAGCTGAAGTTATCATCTGTGTACTGGTAGTATAATTATAATATATTTAAGTTTAATTTAAGAATTATATTATTTCATTTAGTTAATTAGTTTCATTTGTGCACTATTTAGTTATTCGATGTTTAATACTACCATTACGCAGATGGTCATTTCAGATTTGGCCGATACTTACTAGTCTTCTTTATTTTGTATCCAATTAGATTGACAATTTCCCCATCCAAAATTGCTGACTAATATTTTATATACGGAACAATAATATCGAATATTGAACACAATCTAATTCCGGTACATCTATTTGGCCTTGTATGAAATGGGTTGGTTGTATTTGTAATTTAAATTAATGTAAATCGGACATGTGTATATTATACTAAATTTGTTATTGGAAGATTTCTATTGTTGACGTTACTGCTGTTACATATGACCAATTTCTAGTAGTTATTTCATCAATAAATTGTTAAATTTACCTTTTAATTTTTGTACTTCCCACAAAGGCCTCTGATTCGGCTAAATAGTTCAATAAGCAAGGTAGTCAAATTGTCAGCCATTAGTATATATAATTGTAGAGGACTAATGACATAATCCCAAATCTAAATTATATGTGAAAATTCTAGGGTGGTGACAAGTGTACGATGAAATATTTATGTGGCATAACCTTGGGTTTCTGATGTGACATATTTACAGTGAAGAAAGATAATATACGTTATTAAAAAACGGCAATTACACAAAATTCTAGCAATATTATTATCCTTTACAAACCATAGCAGTTTATCGGTATAGCGTTGCGAGTGATTTTGTCAGGTCGTCGAATGCTGAATTTTCTACAGGTCACGAAAGAGACCAAACAACACATCTTCTCTCGTGATCGATTAAAAAAATCACTAGGATATTTCGATTTTGTAATAAACCTTATTTTTTTAAAATTTTCATGCAATATAACTCTGCTATCGTCTCATCATCAGTGAAATTTGAGTCTTTTACAATACATTTTGAAACTGTAGGCAACGTCCCGTCTGCTGCCCTTGTGAAAAAAAATTAGGTGTGTGCTGAGGTAATTTTTTGGTGGTGGGGATTCTGTGAATAAATCACTGCATGCGTTGCTTTGCCAGGAATAGGTCTTTCGTAGTATACCAGTTTATATTCTCAGATGAGCTTGAAATAGCTTGACAACTTACGTCACAAATATAAAACAATAAACGATATGACCTTCCCCTTCCCCTAACTCCCACGCACACATTATGAGCATATGCTGAGCCGGTTTCTGTGACGAACTGTTCATGATAACGCTCTACGATGCCAGAGGAACCAGATTCGAACCCTGGGTAGGCATGAATGAACCATTGTTTCATCACCACCGCGAATAATCAAACAGATGGAACAGCGACGGAAGATAAGCGAAATTGTGAGAGAGGAATTGCGTATACACCAAAGAGGTGAACTACTCCACTCTATCCCAGGCCCGTAGCCAGGCAGGGGCCAGGGGGGCTCAGCTCCCCCTGGCATCGTCGTCAGCTCCCCCTTTGCATTGTCGTTAGCACCCGGTCATTGGTAGAAACTATTGAATAATTTGTTTGTAGTGACAAGTGAAAATGCAGACAGCGGATATTATGTGGTCATAACTTGATGAAAGGACAAATTCACAGAACGAAGATCAGCTATCACATTCCTTCATCTTGTTTTTAAGCTGAAGTCAAAGTAGCGGCAACTATTTAGAAGATTCTCTAGACTATAGAATGTTCTTTCACAGAGCAGCTCCTTTACCCGTACCTTTGCTGCCCCTGTTGCAGTCTCCCGTTTAGACAGAATCTGTGACTTTGACGTCGTCATCCACATTCCTTCCATATCTGCATCAAAGGTCAAACAATTCCTAAGTTTTAGGAACGAAGGGAAGTTTTATTCCTTCAGCTGGGGGTGGAATGTACGGTAGGCACTATGATTGAATATTGTGCATTTTTTGTATGATACAAATATCTGAATCATCAAAAGTAATGTGCAGTATGTAATAAGGAATAATGACAATAGAGATGTTTTAGAATATAGAGGAAAAGGTCTAAATATGGGCCCCTCTTTTTATTTTGTCATTTTCGGAGGAAAAAAATAAAATATTAAGCACCTGCCTTTAAAATGCATATCTATAAAATATAATGTAATAGAATGCTAAAGTATAGAAGGTCTGCATTTTTTTTTAAAAAAAAGCAATTTCCAAAAAATGGTAAAATGATGTATTTCAAAATGGTGGTCTAAATATGGGCTACTAGTGGCAATATCACAAAAAGCAAACATTTTTTTAAAAAAAGTCATTTATCGCTAAAACATTGTAAAATTCATATTTATGAATAATCTGTTGTTTTGAAAATCACGCGGGATGGGAAAATCGAAATAAAGAAAAACATCCAAATATTTGTTGGAAGTGATCTCAGAATTAGAACTCATGTCATAGCCCATATTTAGACCATCACGCTCTGATAACTCCAAAACCCATATTTAAACCTTCGCCCATATTTAGACTTTCTCCTCTACCTATAGAAAATGTACTATTTGAGTGAAATTTCTAAATTTTATATTAACTTAATGAACCCCCCCCCCCCAGACACAAATATAATTTACCTTCATTTAACACTGTTAAACTTTTGAAAAGTTGACTTGGTTTACAAAGCCCCCAACCCCCTGGAGATCAATTCTAGCTACGGGCCTGCTCTATGCCAAGAAATTCGTCACTTGTTGAAACTTCGAATACAAGCCACCTTACTATCGGTAGAAAATATTAAAGTGAACATCAATGATGCATCCTAACTTATTTTGTTTAAAAAAATCCATTATTAACTGTCAATAAGCAATCGTGACACGCCACTTGATAGGTTTTTATGTCAAACAACTTTCGCATGAAACGTTATTTTTTGGTTTGGTCAACTTGTTTTGCGAAAACTGATTTCGAATATCTATGTATTCTTGAATCCATAACACGCTGTTATTCTGGATCCAAAAATGTGAATGCGCAAAATGACAGTTCTTTGCTGTTTTCTAATACCAATGAATGATTGACTGTCTCGGAGGCGTCGCCCCCAGGTAGGCAGGGTGGGCTATAGCACGCGTGTAAGTCTTCCCCACTAAATAGCCCAATTATAGTGGTTTGATCCCACTTTTAACTGTAGGTCCAGTCCAATTAGCCTTACTATGCAAGTGTACTTAAAACACCAACTCAATCATAAATAGCCTAATAATACGTTCCCAGAGTCCCTAGTAGTAATAATACACAGCTAGAAAGAGAGAGAGAGAGAGAGATTGTCAGATTGATACAGAGATATTGATGCAAAGAGACAGGGGAACAGTGGCATTAAAGAGCAAGATAAAAGAAATTGCGAAAACATAACGCACTGTAGAAAGAAAGGAGTTATGAACTTATGTAAACAAGGTGGGCAGTCTAGAAAGAGAGATTGAGAGGGAGCGATAATGGAATGCAAAGAGTAAGAGAGAGAGAGAGAGAGAGAGAGAGAGAGAGAGAGAGAAGGGTAGAATGAAAGAGAGATAGACGAAGAAGAAGATGGGGGAGAGAGGAATTGGGGAAGAGTGAGTGAGTGAGTGAAAAGAATTCAGCACCCCCAACCGCAGAAGCACAGCCCATTCTAACCTAACGAAATTCCTTTGCGCGTCACTGGACTGCAGCTCTATGTATTTACAAGTGCGCGAGGTGATTGCTCATAATGAGTTCTAAGTCTGTTACATAATTACGGCAGTGTGAACCAGGCAGAGTTGTTTTGAGTCTCTATTTGCATATGGAGTTCACAGTATTTTTTGTTTGTGTGTGTAAGGTGAAAGTAGAAGAAATATTTTCAAGTGGGGAAGATTTTAGTGTTTTTAAACATTTTTCCTTTTTACCTTTTCTCTGTCTCTTTATCTAGTTCTTTCTCCTTTCTTGCCCCACTCAGGCCCGGATGTAGGGGGACTTGGAAAGTGCTACAGCCCCGAGCCTCCACCTGCAAAGGAGGCCTCCAATGGGGAAAAATTGATTCGAAAAGGGCCATAAAATGAGAAAAATAAGATACATTTGGTACCTGATATGGCGTGGCCTAAAATGTACAACTAGAGTTGTATATAAGGGGAAGGGGGTTCACGAAGATGCTCGCCCTGGGCCTGGTACCACTGTCTTTCGCTTGCTATTTCTTTCTTCCATTGGCGACGCTAAAAGGGAGCCACAGAGCCATGCATTGCCAGAAAAGTAGTTGGTTTACTTGCTCCGCCCACCTCAAATTTTAGAAAAATAATTACGACCATATCATTCATAAATTTGTATGAAATTTTTGAACTTCTTAGAATTTTACTGTACCCTCACCAACTACCACCTCCCCCCTCTTAACGCCTTCCACATTTTTGCTGGTGTCACTACTGCGTTCACTTTTTATTTCTCTTTATCTCCCCGCCGTCTCTTTGTGCCGGTGTGATTTTAAATTATACATTACTAGTAATCATATTTTTAAAACGTTTTATTCATCTTTGAATTTTCCTCATGTATGGGTGAGAAGAGGACAAATAAGGTATGATTATATCATTTGGGGCTAGAGCCCACCCATGTCCACGCGACGCCCCTGTGTTCAATCTTGAATTAAAAGTAATAAGCTCTGTAATATTATGCACAAGGGATGATTCATGTTATACATATTGACTGTTCCAATCGTACTGCACGAACAGTGACATTTCAAGATCGATTAATTAAAAGCTTGAAAAATATATAAAGTAGGTCGGCGAAATTGCTTGAGTCATTACGTGTCATGCCGACGGCGGTATACAGCACCTCGGTGGCAGTTTATGGAACTATAGAAATTGTTTACAAGTTAGAGTTAAGAAACAATGCTGCCTAGGAAGGATCTTCATAAACGTTGCTAATAAGAGGCAAAGGAAAACGAAAGTAAAAGCTTACCTTTCAGTTAGCTCGTGAAGAAGTTCGAATGGCTAACGCACAAGGAGGGTCTTGTAATGTGCATGCGTGCTCACACACTGCAACGTCTGCGCAGTATGCATGCAAAGCTGGGCTTGGAGTGGGGGAAAGCAGGCCAGCGTCCTTGTCAGAGAGGAGGTATTAAACAATAGACTGTATATTCGATAACAACCGTCATAATGTCATGGTATCACAAGCTCTAACGGTAGCTATAGGAGGGCGGAGAAGCATTCGAGCACGACCTCGCAATACCCCGTGACTGGGGTACCCACAGGAGGGAATCGTGACGCTACTGCGTCATGGGAATTTTTTGGGGGGACAAAATATTATAGTTTAGCTACCAATTCTGTACATCTTTACACAAAAATCTGGGGGGGAGTCGTTTCGTTTGATTGACTTGTTATTGATTTTTAGTTATGGTTATTAGTTTTTCTACTTACCTGTGGTTGACATGAAACACCACCTCTTATGCCTTTAGAATCGGTTTGGAAATGGGGGGAAGGGACGTGCTGTTCGCATTAATACACGGTTGTTCAAGCAGAAGAACTGTTAAGAATAATGTTCAACACACGCAGGCCCGTAGCTAGAATTGATCTCCAGGGGGGCTCAAGAGTTATCAGGGGGCTTTGTAAACTAAGTCCATTTTTCAAAAATTTAACAGTGTTAAATGAAGGTAAATTATTTGTGTGTGTGTGTGTGTGGGCGAGGGGTCATTAAGTTAATATAAAATTTAGAAATATCACACAAATAGTACATTTTTCTATAGATATCTTCTAAAACATCTCTTGAAGTGTTAATTGCTATTGACATCATCCTTATTACCAGTGATGTGCGTTTAAGCGTAAACAACGATAGTCTACATTCTACACGTAGACTATTTTATACATGTAGATTACGTAATCTATGTAAACAACATGGCGAAAGGTGATAACTTAGCAAAGGGCGCCGTGGAATTAAAAGAAAATTATACTGCATATCAGTCGCTGATGTGTGAAGAGAATTTTTCATACTCTTTCTTCCAAATACGAACAATTTCTCACCTAGGAAGAAACCTAATATAAGAAATATTCTAGTGTTTTATGGGGAAAAGACCACTCTTGCCTCACGACTGCCATCTGTTGTTGTTTTTTGCATACTATTTATTTTCTTCCATAGTTGATAATAGAAGAGAAGAGAAATTTTGATGTAAAAAGGATTCTTTTCATTTCGTTAGGAACCAATATAGTTGAAAAGGTCACTTTTCTTTCATGAAAGCCTTGAAAATTAATTTTAATGCACTTTCGATTGTCTACGTAGTCTATGTAAACTACAACCCAATGTAATCTACGCGTAGATTACGTGTAGACAACGCATGTAGACGTAAACTTATAGTCTATGGCACATCACTGATTATTACACACTACTTTTGAGGATACAGATATTTATATCATACAAAAAATGCACAGCATTCAATCATAGTGCCTACCGTACATTCCACCCCCAGCTGAAGGAATAAAACTTCCCTTCGTTCCCTTGTATGTGTTCCTATACTACGACTGACTGGATAATTTTAACATACTGTCAATTATCATTGTCTAAAACTTACGTATTTCGAAAATTTAATTTTTAAAAGAATGAAAAATGAAATCGAATTATTGACATTAAAACAAAAATCAATTACTGCATGGTTATCCAAGGTATATTTGTGTGTGTGTTTGTGTGAGGGGGGGGGGTTATGATTAACAATTCTTTTGTGAGGGATTTTCTTGTTAACTGAACATTATTTTGTCAATTTGGAAAGAAATGTAATTTTTTACTCGTAATGCAATGGCTTCTGTAAGATTCACAAATTTATGCTACCTAAAACAGTTGTGTAAACTATTCGTTCATGATAATTCAATATACAAGGTACACTCGCCTCAATTAGTACTCCGGCAGTTTGTTTCTTCATACAACATATTTGCACAAGATCCAATTCAACATACCAGTGTATCAATATACGTTGTATAGAACAACTTATTACAAACAACGTTGACCCTGTACATGTACAGTCACGGACACTTCAGTGTTGTAACCACCCGATTCGCTTTCATTGAGATTGAAAGCCAAGTTGAGATTCAAGTTGTACGAATTTTAGTAAAATGCCCTGATATATCCGTAGTTCAAAAATTTACCTATTATTTATGGACGCCTTGTTAACTCTTTCAACAATCTACACCCATATTAGATTCCGTTTACACCCCTTGATGTCTACATATATATTGCTTATTTCTAGTTTCAGATGTAGGAACCTTCAAAGTGTTTGGTATTTAGAAAATGCACACTGTCGGTATCGCCATTTAACAGTTTATTACAAACTAATTATTATTTAGAAGCGAATCTCCAACAGAGAACGTCACAAAAAAATCCAATAGTCAATTGTCTTCAAAGCAAGGCAAATGCTATTTATTACACATTAGTCTAAAAATAATAACAAGGATAACAAGTAATACACAATACGCTAGATAATGAGGCAATGTTTGCATACGACCATTAAATACTTATGTAGTTTAAATACTACACATACCTAATATTTATGAGATTCCTTATATATTTAACATTATCAAGGAGACAGGATTAAGGCGATGTACATGTACAAATGCTACAATACATTAAACTCGTGCGATGATAAAAGAATGTAAACTAAGTTTCTAAAGTTATACAAATGCAACAATTTTAACAATGCAACCTATAATCGCCAGGACATTTTATTGATATTTCAACATATTTTTTCGAAATAGGACTTGCGAACCTTGGTTATTTCGATATGCACATGAGAGTCTATGTAGATGGAATGTAGTTACGCAAGGTTATTTCAATGATAAACTTATTACCATTGAATATTATTACAATCGGAGTTACATAAAGAAATGGAAGGCATGTTCAATGGCATTTCTTATTCAGAAACAGATTTCTGATAGTCCAAGCCTCATGAAGGGCATTTGCCTTTTCTGGATGTTTCTAACACTGTCAGTGATTGTAGAAGTATATTCTTGAGAGGATTAAACTATTGTGAAATGATCATACGGAGTAAGTTTATAAATATTGCAGGTAAATTAACACAAAATAGTATAGCAAGGCATCATGCTTGAAACAAGCTTTTAATATAAAGTGAAAAAGCTTGATGCCAGCATATAATGGCAAGCTGTAAGTTTGCATGAGCCTTGAATCAAGCCAATTAGTTGCCACGTGGTCAAAATTACACCATGCTTGACATGACAAATTTGTCACAGAAATTTGCATGCTTGTTACAAGATTGTGAAAGCCAATTCTCAGCTCGATTCAAGTTTGCCATACCCGATTGGCTCTGACAAGCTACAAACAAGCTTGCCATCATATCCAATTGGCTTTGACAAGCTACAAGCAAGCTTGCCATATCCAATTGGGTTTGACAAGCTACAAGCAAGCTTGCTATATCCAATTGGGTTTGACAAGCTACAAACAAGCTTGCCATATCCAATTGGCTTTCACAAGCTATAAGCAAGCTTGCCGCACGTTTGCTGCAAGCTTGCCTCATGTTTGGCACTAACTTGTCACAAGCTTTCGTGCTATATGGGAAGTTCTTGCAATGTAACGATATGAAATTTCACAACAAGATTCCCATCATGTTGAGCGCTGTATGTTGTCCCATGTCTGGATACAGAAGCTCGCCGTTCTTCATATACTCCGCGTACTTCATCGTAGCCAAGATTTCCATCCCGACCTTCTCCCCGGCCCTTGTGGAGTAGACACTAGAGAACGTCGTTTTCGCAGCCTTGATGCCGCAAGCTCTCGCAAGATCAAACCTCGCCTTGAGTAAATCTTGAGACAGTCCCTTACCTCTGTACTGAGCATTCACCGACAGACCCATCGTGTCGGACAACAGATCAGTTTTGTAGTACTCGAAGGCGTCGAAGATTTCATTGATGTAGATGAACATGTCGAAGAGATTCCTGGCGCTCTGATTCTTTAAGGGGATGTAGTCCTCATCCGGCATTCTTGGGGGAGGCTTGTAGTAGAAGTTGCCCACCTGGAAACCCATTATTCTGTTCGTCTTTTCGTCGATGGCCACCACGGTTGTGTTCTGTTTAAGTTTTTCGGCCCAGTAGTCCAGAAGCTCTTTCACACCCTCCGGGTCCTCGAGAATCCGGACATTCCTGGAACTGGACAGAGGCTCGTCCCTGAAGAAGTCGGTCCTCAGGTTTTCCAGAAGCTCTGGGTGCCTGTCCTCGGCTAGGTCCTCGATGTGTATTTTGCCCTTTCGCCACCAGGTAGTGTGTGGGACGGATGAGGGTCTCTTATAGGATGCCATTGGAACCTGTAAGAAAATGTCGCAATAAAGTTACCTGAAGTACATGATAACTATGAACATGTTTAGAACTGTAAAAAGGGTTCGAAATGTACAAGAGTAGACCCGAAGGTAGTTCCAGCCTCTCCGATGGAGCAGTGTTAGAGTGGTCGCCTTGTAATCGAAGGGTCCCGGGTTCGATACCCGGTGGAGGCACATAGTGGTTCGGATTCCACTTTAAACTTTAGGTCCAGTCCCGATTAGCCTTACTGTGTATGAAGTGCACTTTAAACACCAAATCAATCATTCAATCAATCAACCGAAGGGCATTCCGGTTCGTGAAGATGTGTAACCTTTTCGTTCTCGTTTTGTCTCGTCAGATAGGGTAACTTCGG